>NC_136956.1:4080863-4223363 GCF_032717465.1 Coenobita brevimanus
GTGGACCTCCCAGTCCCTGCTGAGAAGACGCTAAAGCAATACTTTGATGTCTTAAATCGGATGTCTCCCTGTTTGAAGTCGTGCAAAAACTAGGAGACAAAGAGCTGTCGAGCAGTCTCTGTAGAATACCACCATCTGAGGCTAGAAATGGGAAATAAAAAATACAGGGTCTTAAGGACAGCAAAGGGCTCTGCTTCTATAATGTCATGGAGGCCATCCAACCACCAAGTTTGGCAATGAGACAGATGTGCTATATACACTGATGTCGCTGATGCTGTAGTAACCGGGGAGTGGGAGCCGTCTGTGTGGAGATCCAAAAGACTTGCATAGGTAGTGGGTGCTGGCTCCTGATAGACTTGAGGGATAAATCCATCCCAGGACGTACTGAAGGACTATGTTACCTGAAATAAGACCTTGGTCAAGAGGTCCCACCAAGGAGGGATAGGAGGCATTGACGCCAGTAGTTGATGGGGGAGGTTTCCCCTATGTAAACATTGTTTGTTTTATGGCACTTCCATCGAAAATCAGTAACAACAGAGATATAACATTTTTGGTATACTTCAAGTGCATGTGGAACCACCTCTTAATTACAGTATCGTTTTTTTTTACCTTCCTTTTTATTGATTTCAAAACTGTAAGGTGCACAGAAGTGCTTTTTCGACCATGAAGAGAATCCATCAATAAACAAGGTTAGGTGAAGTTTGTTTATCTTAGCATAAAACAGATTAGGCTGGGAAAAATTACATTAGATAAGGTTAGGTTTGGATAAATTAGATTGGGTCAAGTTACGATAATCTAAGTTATGTTTGGACAAATCAACACTGATAGAGGTAATGTTGTGCCAAAAATTGCATTTTAAGATGGCGTCCGTCTGTCCTCGCCCTCTTGGGGATTATATACAAAGACCACTTTTTCAACACTGTTGAGCAGTGTGGAGAGCTGTCATTCAGTGACCAAGGACAATGCTTGCAAGCATATTGAAGCCTTTATTAACAATACGAATGATACCATAAATGATTCACCACCGACAGAAAGAAACAAAACTTGAAAACGCACTCACAAACATTAATGTCGCTCTTATTTGGGCTGAAAATCTAAAATTTAAAAAAAATATATATTATGTCTGTTCCAACCAAAGACCTCCTTTTTATGAAAAAGAAAAAATCTGTGTGAAGTTTTAGTATACAATATTATCTAGGGGTGGCTCAAAGATCTCAGCAGTCTGTCCTACATAGCACCCATACAGTGGCAAGTGTTATCACACATTCATTAGAGAAACAAGAAATAATTGTCTAAAGGCTTGTTTTTATTTCACTGAAATCATTGTACAGTACAAACTTATGCAAACAATTACGAAGGATAATCATGTGAATCTTGGTGTTATTGGCGTTTCATTTCATGGTTTCTTTATCAGCAGGGTTGATTTCTTTGCATCAGGATAGTTTGTCTGGTTCGGCTCAACAACTTGGAGGGCATACTGCAATTGTTCCTCTTTCCGAAAGTTTCCTGACATCGTTGCTTCTTGTATTAGGGTGACACCTCTTTCGGCATGGTAGTTGATCGTTGCAAGACAGTGGACAATCGCCTGAGCAGCCTTGAAGTCATCCCTGTTGCTCCATGTGTCAGGGTCTTAGTCTAGGAATCCATCTGGTATGCCCAATGGCATAAGGCTTTTCTGCATTGCTTTGAAATACGGTGCTAGTCACGAAGAAGTGGTATGGAAAGGATGTGTAACCGTAGTATTGTCAAGTCTTGTCATTGGGCCACTTTGAACAAGCTACAAAAGACGAAAAGTTGGGCCAAGTTGGGGTGAGAGAAGTTTAGAAAGTCTCCTCAAGCTAAATAATATCATCCAGGGGCAGTAGGATTTGATACATAAAAAGACTTCATCGGAATAAAGGCCATATCAGCTTGTTCTCCCAGCAGCACAATTAGAGACCGGGATGTATAGTGGATTGTAGCGTGTTTTATTCAAATGAAAGATTGTGGCTTGGTAAAAAATTGATTGTCAGATTAATAAAAACCCTGGCACATTTGACAGGCACTAATTTCAAGCTGCTGCTTCTATAATGTGGTGCTAAATGGTAAAATTCACTGACCATATACGAGCAGTGACTGTCCCTCCAAATTATAGGACCTGGTTTCCTCTTTGCTATGTTGGAACCTCTTTGTTATGATAACGTTAGGTGCATTATATATTTGCTGTCTAATGGTTATGAATATTGATGGTATTATTAATATTATTGTTATTATTATTATTATTGCTACTACTGTTGCTGCTGCTACTACTGCTACTACTACTACTACTACTGCTGCTATTATAATTATTATTATTACTATTATTATTATTATTATTATTATTATGGTGATGATGATGTAGTGATGATAATGATGATGATTGTTGTTGCTGTTGTTGTTGTTGTTTTGTTGTTGTTGTTGTTGTTGTTGGTAGTGGTGGTGGTGGTAGTGTTGTTTTTGTTGTTTTTACTATCATCATCATCACCATTATTATTATTATCATTACTATTATTATTATTATTATTATTATTATTATTTTTGTAACTATTAAGATTATTATTGTTATTTATTTACTTAGTTATATTATTATTATTATTATAGGGGTTGAGTTGAAATAAGAACTGAATATGTTGAGAGCAAGAAGCACGTAAAGAGACTAGTGAAGAGGAAAAAGAAGGAGGTAAATGAGGATCTAGGAAGAAAAATTAATGCAAACTACTCTGAAAACAGAAAGTTATTTTGGAAAAAGGTGTGGAAATGTAGAAGTGAAAGCGGAAAGAAATGGGATGGTGTGAAGGATGCAGGTGGTAGATTATTAACCCATGGAGATGATGTAAGGACCAGATGGAAAGAATATTTTGAAAGCCTGATGAATGGGGATAGAGAGAGCAGAGCAGCTGTAAACATGATTGGTTTTGGGGGTATGCAGAGAAGGAATGCTGTGCCAGGAAACGTGACACTCGCACAGGTGAAGAGTGCTGTGAAGCAGCTGAAAAATGGGAAAGCAGCTGGGGTTGATGAGGTGTATGCAGAGATGCTTGAATGTAGTGGAGAGAATGGAATTAAGTGCTTGTGGGAGATATGTGAGAAGGCATGGATGAGTGAAACTGTGCCTGCAGAGTGGAAAAAGGCTGTGATTGTACCCCCGTACAAAAATAAAGGTGAACGAAGTGAGTGCAAGAATTATCGTGGCATAAGCTTACTGAGTGTGGTAGGGAGGGTATATGGAAGAATTATTATAGAGAAAGTAAGAGAGATATCAGAAGTCCTAGTGAGTGATGAACAGGGTGGCTTTAGGAGTGGCAGAGGATATGTGGACCAAATATTTGCAGTGAGACAGATGGTAAAGAAGGCTTGTGAGAAGGACCAAAAGGTGTTTATGGCATTCATGGATCTGGAAAAAGCATATGACAAACTGGACAGAGAAGGATTGTGGAAAGTTTTGCGCACATATGGTGTAGAGGGTAAGCTGCTAGTTGCTGTCAAGAGTTTTTATGATGGTAGTGAAGCATGTGTCAGGGTTAATGGGCATCTAAGTGAATGGTTCACGATCAGTGTGGGTGTGAGACAAGGTCGTGTGATGTCCCCATGGTTGTTCAATGTATATATCGATGGGGTGATGAGAGAAGTGAAAACACGGGTAATGGAGAGAGGGATGGCATTGGTAATAAATGGTGACGGATGGAATATCTCAAATTTGTTGTACGTTGATGATGCAGTACTGCTTGCAAGTACCGGACAAGAACTTGATAGGCTAGTGCAGAGTATTGCTGATGTCTGTAAGCATCGTTCCTTGAGAGTAAATGTAGAAAAGAGTAAAATGATGGTTATTGAGAGAGAAGGTGACTCCCAATGCAATGTAACAGTGAATGGAGAGAGACTGGAATTGGTGAGAGAGTTCAAATACCTGGGTACAGTGATAGAAAAGAGAGGAAAATGTGCAAAAGAAATTGAAAGTAGAGTGACACAAGGAAGAAAAGTAGCTGGTGCAATGAAGGCCTTGATAAGAAACAGAGGCTTGAGTGTTGCAGCTGCACGAGGCTTACATGAAGGAGTGTTAGTGCCAACTTTAACATATGGATGTGAGACTATGGTGTGGCATGAAAATGAAAAGTCAAGAGTAAGAGCAGTAGAGATGGGACTGCTGAGGAATGTATGTGGAGTACAGAGGGTGGATAGGATACGAAATAATGTGATTCGTGAAAGATGCGGAGTGAGGAAGTCGGTGGACACCAGAACTGAAGAGAGCGTACTGAGATGGTATGGTCATGTGGAGAGAATGGATAACAACAGAGCGGTGAAGAATGTATATCTGAGCGAATTCGAAGGAGGGAGGAGGCGAGGTAGGCCAAGGAGAAGGTGGAGAGATATGGTGGATGAATGTATGAGGAAGAGAGGTTTGGAAGTCGGTGAGGCTAGGGAACTGACAGGAGAGCGAGCTGGCAGGATGAATTTTGTAAGAAGTGGATGATCAGGGATATTTGGCACCCTTTTTTAACGTGGCAGCGTCTGGATTGACTCTGTCAGATACGATTATGTGAAGCTACAGAACGTGGTGAATGTTTTTGGCGTATCCGATAGAGCCAGGATTCCGGGGGCTTGAATGATGAGTGAATGGTAGCGTGGCCCATTGGATTAGGCAATTTTGGGCTGTCTGGACATTGCTACTCCTCACCCTGCCCTTGGGTGGGAAAGGAGGTCCTGATGATGATGATGATGATGATGATTTCACTCTCATATTAAATGCCGGGACCAGCTTGCCTGGCCCCGGGCTCCTGCACTATTCATGGGGAAGCGTGGGATTGGATGATGGATGGATGGATGGGTTATTATTATTACTACTACTACTACTACTACTACCATACTACAGCTATTACTGCTACTACTAATGTTATTAAGACCAGGTTAGAAAGGACCCATAATGGTGAATTGGTTGATTAGCCTATATCTACTTAATGAAGCCTCTTCTCAGCTGAATAAAATCGTCTGAAGGAAGGGTGATTAAAATGAACCTGTAAAAATGATAGTAGATGCGAGAACTTCAGGCCCCTTCGGTTAATGTCCTTGGATGGTATGGTGTGGTGTGGTATGGTGTGGTATGGTGTGGTACAGTGTGAGAATGGTATGGTATGGTGTGTTGTGGTATGGTGTGGTGGGTGTAGTGTGAGAGTGGTATGGTGTGGTATGTTATGGTGCGAGAGTGGCATGGTATGGTGTTTTGTGGTGTGGTGTGAAAATGGTATGGTGTGGTGTGGTATGGTGCAGTGTATGATGTGGTATGGTATGGTGTGGTGTGGTATGGTGTGGTGGGAGTTATGTTGTGAAAGTGGTATGGTGTGGATTGTTTTTGTGTGAGGGTGGTGGTTTGGTGTGGTGTGGTGTGGTATGGTGTGAGTGGTATGGGTATTGTGTGGTAGGGTATGGAGTAAGAGTGGTATGCTGTTGTGTGTTGTGAGTGGTATGGTGTGTGTTGTGAGTGGTATGGTATGGTGTGAGTGGTATGGGTGTTGTGTGGTAGGGTGTGGTGTAAGAGTGGTATGGTATGGTGTGTTGTGAATGGTATGGTGAGGCGTAATGTGAAGGGGTTAAGCACACAGGCCATGGCAGCAAATAACCATCATGATTCGGGGCAGCCAGTGGTGTCGTGGTTAGCTCATCCAACCCACAGCAGGAAAAACCAGAGATCAATTCCTTTAATTGGGCGACTCTTGGACGAATATTGCTTCCCCAGTAGTCCAATTGGGGAGCCTTGTTTTAGGTGTAAGTTTGGTGTGGGAATAAGAGCTGGATTCCTTGTCACATCCTATTTAGTCTGCAGATTCCACGCGATTATATTCAAATTACAATAGACCTCTCTCTCTACATCATCTCCCCATCTCATCCTTGGTCTCACCCTCCTCCTCTTCCTCTCCACCTCAATAACATACACTTATCTAGTCAGTCTCTCATTCTCCATCCTCTCCACACGGCGCCAGACCAACATTAAGTATTTATCTTAACTCTGTGACTTTATATAACCCTTCCAGTTCCAAGAGTCTATCCTAAGTTGAATAAGGCCGTCAGCCAATGGAATAGAATAGAATGAAAATGGTCAATCTGTTAGTCCTCTCAGTCATCTGAAATACTAGAAACTCACTTGGCATCTTCTTATGTGTGGCAGGGACGGCTCAGGATGCTGATGTGGGCGTAGCAGTGAGAGTAGGAAATAAATAAATGGTGTAGATTAGACACTGATAACACTAGGCGTCCCCGCAAAACATACATCACCCGGTGGAGTAGGAAGGGAGCGTTTAAATGGACAACCGCGTATTTTTATGTATAGAGATTTGTTGAACTGGTAAGAAATACTATATATAAACACCTTTGCAACGAGAGGTCTGCCCGAAGTGGAATAAAACCGTCTGGAGACAGGAAGAATAAGCAAAAAAAAAAAAAAGAAAAGAAAAGAAAAAAAGTAGTCGCTGATTTGAAGAGGCCAAAAATCTATGAAAGGATTGGAGATTTGAGCGATGAGTAAAATTAAATAAGTAGACAAATGGGTAGGAAATCGTCCTCTTAACCCCCTCTATTCGATAATGTACTTTTAAATTATACTGTTGTTGCTTTCAGAAGATTTTATATAACTCAGAGAGAAAGAGAGAGAGAGAGAGAGAGAGAGAGAGAGAGAGAGAGAGAGAGATCATACACTGTTAAAGGGGACTATTTCTAACCTCCACACTACAAACACGTTCCCATTTTAACAACTGACCTGAACGTGGCAAGACTAAGGGAATAAAACAGGCACCGAACTACAGCGGTTGAAATGCTGGGCACATTCAGAAAATCGAGCGAAGAGGACAAAAAAAAATACTAAATCCTTTCAATCGGGTGACAGTATTATTTTTTATTTTATCTTAATATTGAATTCTCCAGGCGATAACATTCAGCTCAGGCGGTTCCTCTTTTAGCAGCGGAAAAAACGATGGACAATCCCTGCTTCCCTGCTCGAAATGTCTCTCCCAGGCTGCGAAATGTAATGTTAAATCAATGAATCAATGGGCCCGTGAATGTTTGTATTCAGCTGCGCTCATACACAGGTTTTCATGGATAAAACGCATAGAAAATTCAACCAGTGGAGTGTAATTTCCATATTAAATATCGGATTACGTACAAATTTTACACATCACAGCGATGTCTAAACTTTTTCCTTACTCATAATTCTTTTTCTCGTTAGCTGGCAGTTTTGCGTGCGTTGGTGGCTCGCATCCTGCCGTTGCGTTGCTTGCTGACGATACACAGCAGGATAACAGACTACAAGATATTTCGTAATTGGTCACAGATAACGGAGTGTTGAAAGAAGCCAAATTAAATCCAGGATGCAGTAACACGCGATGATAGGAAGCTTGATAAAAGAAAAAATACTGGATAAGCTGCGTCGACATGATAAACCCACTACCAACCGATCCAGATGAAGAACTTGAAGCGTCTCCAAACACAGGGTAAGGTAACAGTGTTTCTTTTTTTCTTTTCCTTATAGAACTCCATATCTGTCCCCGTCTTCATTCATCTTCATGCACTGTCCCGCGTGTCCCCTGCCCCTCTCCTCCTTCCTGTCTCTCCCCCATCCCCCACATCACATCCCATCACGTCTCCCCCTCCTCTCCCCCCCTCTCTCTCTCTCTCTCTCTCTCTCTCTCTCTCTCATCACAACCGTCCCATCCCCAATCCTTTGCCCACTTTGTATTCCCCTCATCACTCATTTTGCTACTTCCCCTTTCCCCTCACCTCTCTAATTATTATTCTCGTACATCCTACACCGGTTTCCCCCCTGTCACTTCATATCTCTCAATTCGCCCTATATCCCTGTTTTTCTCCCCTCATCTTAGTCCTTTTTCCACATCCTCACTCCTTTCTTTCTCCTCTCATCCACCCTCTTTCCTCCTCACACCTCACTGCTCCTCTTAGCTCCTCACATCGTTCCTCCCCTCCTCCTTCTTCTCCTTTTTTCCCTTTCGTCACCCTTGCACCCTTTTCCTCTTTGCACCTCTTTCTTTCCTCCTACCTCTTCCTTACCTCTTCCCTTCCTCATGCATTCCCAGTTTCCTAACCCAACCCTCTCCCTCCTCTCCTTTCCCAGGCCTTTCCCTCCTCTTCTTCCCTTCTTCCTTCCCCCCAACAGTCCTCTCACTATCTGTCTTTCCCCCCATCTTCTAATTTTTGCCAAACTACAATTCACAATACCGTACCACAACCCTTCCACACCCTCCCCTCCCTTAGTTTTCTCTATTGTTTTTCCTCAACCCCTTCCACGAAAGCCAAATTCCACTTCACCTCCCACTCCTTCCCTTCCCACTCACTTTACACTCTCTTACACACACTCCTATTTCTCCACTCCCTTCCTCCTACGTATGGATATAGTTATTCATGCCTGGATGGACACATGCAGGCTACTATGGGCCAAAAAATTATCGGTGCACAGGGTGTCTGATGCCTACCGAAAACATTTGTATATCACCAACGTCTCATTGTGTTTGAACCGTGTCTGTTTATAAAAACATAACATTTGCTATATGTTTGCAAGAGGATTTTGCTAGTTGGCGATCCCGACAGAAAGGCTACCAACGAGTAGTAGGTTTTCATTCATTCATTGCCAGACGCCATGTATCCCAGACGGGGTGGCCAATGGCTTAGAGTTAATTGTTTTACAGGGAGGGGCACTAATCCTCCACCAACCCCACTTGACATGTAGGGATGCCAACAGCATCTGGTGTTTCCCAGGCGGTCACCCATCCAAGTACTAACCAGACCCAACGTTGCTTAACTTCGCTGATCGGACGGGAAGTGGTGTACTCAACGTGGTATGGCCGTTGTAGGTCGGATACTAATATTTAGGTGACCTTCGTTCTGTGGGCCCAGATGTTTCACGCATATTGTACACCGATACTTTTGTGACCCATAGTACATCTATATATAATAATTCCTTAATGCACTATCAACGAATATGTGTGCGTTCTTGAATACATGAGTTTGCATGTTTATGTCTGACTACGTTCAGAAAATCAAATAATATGTAACATATGGCAACACTTTATATGACGCAGTTGGAGGTAATGTTGGACAGGAAGTTAAAAGAGCTATCTGGTTTAGTTTTCCTGAGACTCTCACGCAGTTGGGTGTGTCGTGTGTGTATGTATCGGATTATAACACCGTAAGTATAGTACTGTTCACCTTATTCCAGGCGGCATAGCAGATTTCTTATCGTCTCTTCATTAGGGGTTGATTTTTCTAATTTTACCATTACACGTTGTACATTATTGAAGCAAACCATGTCGGTGGTGTATATATATATATATATATATATATATATATATATATATATATATATATATATATATATATACTTTTTAACGGATGAACAGAGGAAGAAAAATTTACTGAAAAAAAAAATCCATACACCGTATTACAGGTGTCCTCCGTTGATGGAAAATTCTGTAAGTTGGACCTAAAGTGCTGTGGGATGACGTTTCGGGGTAAACTAATCTGAGGAAGAGATTTCAAAAGAGAAGTTCTGAGAATAAAAGAATTCTGATGGGCAGAAGTTGTGCAATATGGCAGTGTGACAGTGGAGGAAGGCGTTGCAATAGATGCAACTTCGTCTGAGCATTTTTCATAAAAGTATCTGGAAAATAATGCAAGGGAGGTAACATTCCTTTTTGCTTGTAGGGGAGGTAGTTCATTTGTAATTGCAGGGTTGGTAATTATTATTATGGCTTTGTTCTGAATTTTGTTCAGTTGTTTTAGTGCAACCTCTCCCCATCCACTCCACAGGTGTGAGCAATATTCGAGATGAGAGCACACATGTCTCTTGTAAGTTACGACCACCTGCACGTCAGTGAAGAAGTTGCAGAATCTGTACAATAATTCAAGTTTCTCTGAGGCGGTTTTAGCAAGTGATCTGCTATGAGGTGTCCAACGGAGGGTATTGTTAAGCGGAACACGGAGAATTTCAATACTTTTAGAGACAGGAATATTGGTTGCATTGAAGGTAGTACAAGCATCAGGCAATACTTGTCTATTAGTAAATTGGATATGTTTGTTTTCTCTAGCATTGAATTAGATAATGACATTTTGTCCCTATTCAGTGATCTCGGATAAGTCGTGATTTATGGTGATGGCTGTGCTGATCTGGGAGTTAGACATTTCAAACTTTGTGAATGGGTGTTCAAGCATGAATAAACTGTGAGGCATTGAGTCATCTGCATGCGTGAATGGGATTATGGGTGACAGAAGAGAAATCAGTAATATGAATGTGGAACAGGTTGGAGCCAGGACTGATCCTTGTGGCACGCCGTCATTAATTGAGTGGATTTTGGAATATACATCATCCACATTTACTCTTGTCTTACTGATGCTGAGATATGTGAAAATCAGTGGAATACAATAGCAAGGGAATCTGCATAATAGGGAACGGTGACACAGTCTGTTAAAAGCAACACCATATTAAACATCAGGGGGTGATATGCAAAATAAATCGCTAAGATGTAGGTGCTACGAATCCTACAATTCCATTTAGAGTAGGTCCTTGTATTGTAAAGTGTGTGGCATTTAAATGGGACTGTATATCTTTAGAGGAGTAGCTGCATTATTGAGGCTGTAGCTGCATTATTCAAGTTGCAGCTCCATTATTCTAGGTGCAGCTGCATTATTCAAGGTGCAGCTGCATTATTCTAGGTGCAGCTGCATTATTCAAGGTGCAGCTGCATTATTCTAGGTGCAGCTGCATTATTCAGGCTGAGAGCGCCAGAGTACAGGCTGGCACGTAAATTGCCTCTACCCTTGAGTGTTGCTGTGGGCTCAATGGTGGTGTGAGGATCATAGACATTTGGTTGCTTTGGGAAATTACTAATTAAACATGTAAGTAATGGAATACAAAAAAAGGCCTTGAAAAGACTGAAATGAATTATGAGAGGTAGAAAATGATGCAAGATAAAGTGCACTGTTGAGCTCTCCCCACAACATGTGAGAACCTGGATGCTTAAAATATGGACCACCTTGTACGAGTCAGTAATTTGTGATATGACGGTAAAGCGTGCTGTCTTTTCTCTGCCTCTTTGCCCTCATTAACGTGTCATGTGAGCGCCATGCAGTTAACCCCTGCAGTTAGATGACAATGTATGTGTTTCCTTCTTGCTGCCTTCAGACGATTCCATTTACAGATATTTCGAAGTGGAGAGGTTAGATGTAAAATTTAAATAGCCTCAAGAATACCGAGGAAACTAAGAAGCATCGCGTTGCTGTAAAAAAAAAAAAAAAAAAAGTTTGGATTGATACTAACCGACCGCACGAAGCTTATTATGGCAGATAATCAAGTTTCCAGTAGAATGCGACCCACAACAATATAATGTGTATCCAGGTCCCCTACTGCACTGGCGGGTGAACAGGGACGGCTTGGTGGTGGCAGCATGGTATCTGTGGCGGGCAGAGGAAGCAGAGATGATAACGGGTCGTGATAGTGTGCACACATCACTACAGCCAGATTTAGCTATACAAACGAACACACCTAACCCCTTTCAGCCCAGATGACGACAAAGGGCGTTATCTGTATCTGATTCTGCTCCGTTACTATATTCTTATCTGTTATTCATGCAATCTATGTCGATATTGAAAAGATAAAAGAAACAAACCAGGGGATATTAATGAGGAATTTGGAAAATAAATCATTAAGAAGAAATGCTAGGGAGCCTCCTTACCCGACGGGAATGCAGGCTCAGGGCTCAAACTCTCGTGTGTTAAGGAAGCTCCCCAAAACCTCTTCCTTTACAACATGTTTTTGAATATGGCTGGTTAATATCCTTTCGTAAGTTATTTATGCAGAGGATGACGATAGAAGGATTTATGGGAAGCAGAAGAGGATAATAAAGTGTAATAAGTAAATATATCACTTAGGAAAGGATGTTAGGGAGCTTTCTTAGCGCTATGTTTTTCGATATGGCTGGTTACTCTCGTTTTGTACGTTCTTTACGGAAAGTATGACGATAATGAAAGGATTTATGTGACACAGAAGAGGACAGTAAGATGTAATAAGCCAAATATATCGGGGTGTTAGGGAGCTTCCTTAACCGACGAGAAGATCGGCCTAAGACTCTTTCCTACCTCACAAATACTCTAAGGCTCGTCTAACTCCACCCACCCACGACTTGCTATAACGTTTCATTTTGTCATTTGTGGCCACTTGAGCAAATGAAGTACTAGGTCGTCTGCATGAATTTTGTTTTGTCTAAGTTACAGGCTAGGTAAGAGTCTCCCTGGTTACTAGTTGAATCAATCCTTCATTCTGAATACACTTTCCATCATATGAGCTAAAAGGAGTTAGGGATCTTCATCAGGTTGCGACTAGTGAGGTATCGTAAACAATAGACTGTGATTTTTGTTACGTGAAGCCCGAATCCTTGAAAGATGCGATGTCACTCGTAAACTGAATAACATCGTCAGTCGGAAACCACATTATCCAAACCTTCAAAGTATTTTTCGTTTTACTCTTGCTTTTTTCTGATGATTTTATTAAGCTTGGTGGCGAGTTTCAAACTGGAGAGGGTAGCTATGACCTTCAGTGTCCCCTTCAGTAAATGAGATATTTATTAATCTGAATATAATCATCTAAATATATTAAGAATGATATATAAAAATACGTCATGGATTAGTGGAGTTAATATTTCCTTCCGTGCTGCATGGCGTAAACAAGTCACAAGCCAGACCTTGGACACTGAATGTGGACGGAAATTAAGTTTGTAATCCTGTGCCTGTGTCTATTAATTTGTCCACTAAATTATTAATGGAAGCAACATGAAGCAAATGTATATGGGTGACTTTATTAATGAATGGAAAGAATGAATATATTTAGTTGAAATTAGGGATCCGCCCAGTCTCGTGTATACAGGTTAACTTCACTGTTCGAGTTATGTTGCATTGATGTTTGCTTATATAAAACTGGATGAACCTACTTAGAAGAGGTATATTATGGAATCTAGATAAATAAGAAAGTTTTATTTATTTTTAGATATATTTTGAAACTGGAAACTTTCCTGCAAACGTGGGACTAAGGAGTTCTGTACAACAAAGGCATAGCCTCAGTCTTTCACTTATGCAGCTGGCCAGCGCAGAAATTGTCTTCTTCAGTCTGTTTTACCACTTCTTATAACCAACAGTCTCTCAACTCCTGCAGTTTGATGCTGTATTTTACTTGAATCTCCAGATGATTTTGTTTACCTTATGCTACACTTTAGACTTGCAAGTATATAAGTTTCTCTAACCCCTCTCCTGCAAAACGACGTCCTTAATTTGAATAATAATATTTAATAGTTGCAATTAATAAAAAGTCTGCAAAAAGAAGGGCGAAATTGCAGTGTGTCCAAGAGTTTCGAAATAAATGGATCTTGATTTTGGTTTCTTTTTACTTCGTATTTCTTCACAAGGAGCAAGTTTTGCAGTCTCCGCCTTGGATTCCTTCTGTTTTACAATAACCATTAAAATCCGGTTACCTAGTGGTAGTGTTTATTTGTACTTACTAATTTCAAGAGATTTTATGCAAGTTAGGGCAGACCATTAACAGTGAAGGGGTTCATGAAGGTTATATCAAACTCATTTAGTATGAAAAAGTCTCTCTGAACCTAGAAATTAAGGCTACAATATAATTTTGGATGAAGTGGAGGGGGATGGATGTGGGGTTGGGGTTGGAGATAGGATTGATTTTGGATATGAGATTGAGGTTCATGGGAAAAATTGGACATGATGATGATGATAATGATGGTGATGGTGATGGTGATGATGATAACGATGATGATGATGACAGTAGTCCTCCTGTCTTCCCGTGCTGCGCAACAACAAATTTATCGTCGTCAGCTGAGGTTTGTCGTGAGTGGAAACGTTTTCTATGAGCTCAGCGACGTACACGTATGAGCTGATCAGGATGTCCCGCCTGGATCGTGGAGACGTTATTTATGTGACTGATTTGGTTCGGACAACGTTAATAAGACCACCTGCAAGGTTGAGGCAACTTTGAAACAGTTACTAACAAGAAACGGTGCCGGGCACAGCAAACCCGTCCCTGGCAGTCATTTTAGTGCTGACGTATAAACGCAACAGGATATGTAGTCAATTATACCACATATCAAATTAGGAGTAAATCGGGTGAAAGTTGACGGTTTTATGCCCATTTGAAATTTTTGGCCTTACCTGACATTGACCCCCCTACAGCTAACTGGGGGGTGACCTTCCCCCCCCCCAATGCGGCATGTTATATGATGCAGATTTGAAAGATGCACCTTAGGTTTTGGTTTCATGTCGATATGAAGAATTTGAAAGGAGTTATGGCGAAAAACGTTTTTTTTTTGGGGGGGGGGGGGAGCTACAGCATGGGCTTTGGTCCAGTTTGGCCCAAAATATAATCAGGTAATTTTTGTCAAAATTGCACCAGTAGTTTTTGCGTAAATTGTTAACTTACAGACAGACAGAGAGACAAACAGACAAACAAACAAACAGAAAAACAAACTGAACGAAAACAATTCCCGTCCCCGAGCCCCTCCGGGGCGCATATTTCCGTTCTGTATGCGTATTCCCTCACCACGGGGAACCCTCAGCCAGGAACGACGCTCGCTCCGTCATTTCAAAATTAACCGTAGGCTCTTCTCGAAAAAATATTATGTTCAATGTATTTCCCAGGTAAAATTACCTTCATTAACCTAAACTAACCTAACCTAACCTAATCAAACCTAACCTATCCCTCTAGGGCTGCTGGCTGAGGTGGCTGGCTGTGGTACAGAACGGAAAAATGCCTCCGGGGCGGGGACGGGTAATTAAGACGTACAGAACAGACTGTGAACAGGCTTTCACTGGGAAACTCGATGGTCTTTCATTCAAAGTTATAATGTAACCAGTTAATAACATTCATTGCACTCCATGTGAAACCCACTGGAAGAAAGCTGAACAATGTCAGTGTATAAGAATTTGAACCCCATCACTACAAGGAGGAAACACCAGTCGTGATGAGGGTGTCAGTTATTACATGAGAGAGAGAGAGAGAGTGAGAGAGAGAGAGATGGAAGGAAGTGATGTGAGGCGTTGTAAGAAGGTGAGGAAGGGTGAGTTAAGGTAAAGTAAGGTGAGGTGAAGTACACTAAGGAGAAGAGAGAGAAAGAGAGGGAAGAGGCGAGAGGGAGGTAACAAGGTCCATCAGCTGTCCAATTTTGTTTCCTTGTCCTTTGTACACCAGAGCTATGGAAACGAAAGCGGTCGCTACCGGTACTTTTAGTTTTAATATTTTTTACCAGCTGCGATAGCGAAGCTGGTATTGTTTTCAGTTTTTCTGTGTGTTTGCCTGTGTGTGTGTATGTTAGCACGATAACTTCGCAACAGCTCAAGATATCATCACAAAATTTTACAGGTGTGTAGTTGGGGTGAGAATCTACGAGTTTTATTTTCACTTTGTTCGTCTGTGTGTCTGTTAGCACGATAACTTCGCAACCGCCCAAGATATCAACAAAAAATTGTACAGGTGTGTATTAGGGGTGAAAATCTCCTACGAGTTTGAACTGGTGAAAATAGGTCAAGGTCAATGTCATATTCCGAGCCCCGCTAGATACTGTAGTATCGGCTCGAGGCTGGTGTGATTCCCCCCATGTGGGACCTCTAGTTTTAATTGTGTGTGTATATATATATATATATATATATATATATATATATATATATATATATATATATATATATATTGTTAAGTGAGAATACTAATAATCACTACTGTCCCGTAAAGTTCCAGGTTCAAAAGAAAAGAGTTAGGTAAAATTACAAGTTAAAGTTTAATGCTCAAACTAACAACAAAACATTCAGGACTCTTAAGGATAATGTAATGGCAAAAAACAGGTTAAATATATGGTTAACTGCAATAGCCTCTATTAACACGAAATTAGCATGAGTAAATTTATCTAAGTCAGCCCTGTTAAAATGAAAATACACTGGGTAATGCTCAGTTAATGCAAGATAAATTATTACAGATACAAAATATTATTAATGATGGCTGATAGTAAAACTTTACACTAAGCACAAAAACCTCACTAGGCCTACAAATTAACACCTTATGTTATACAGTACAAGAACAAAATGTAATAACACTCATACTCAAATTACACAGCAGTTAGATGGCTGGAGACTTCCTGAGAAACTCACAATAATAATAACTGTACAGGGGAGGACAGAGATGTGAGCAAAATGAGGAGTAGATCTAAGTGAGCTCATTATATAGGGGCCGGCAGAGCTTGATACAACTTGTAAGAAGGACGCGCAAATGAAGCCACGGGGACAAAGAGTTGACAATCCCGCTCTGAACAACAGAAAGAACGACTTACTCTACTCTAACGGTAGAAGGGGGGGAGTGAGGTAGAACACGCTCGTGATCAAACAGGCAGCACACTGTACGTTAGAATTACACAAAGGATGATGAGATCATAGGCTATATAACACCTCCCCACAAAGAAAAAGAAATTTACAAAGGAAATTTCTTATTACTCTAAAACAATCTGTCTAAAGTTTAGATAAGCAATCTGCAATAACATTTTCTTTCCCCTTGACATGTTGTATGTCTAATGAATACTCCTGAAGAAGTAGACTCCATCTTGTCAATCTCTGATTTTTATCTTTAAACTTACTAAGGAATTTCAGTGGGTTATGATCGGTATAAATGACTATGGGGTCAAAACCAGAACACAAATAAAATGAAAAATGCTGTAAACCCAAAATCAAGGCCAAAAGCTCTTTCTCAATAGTTGAGTAGTTCTTTTGAGGTGGAGTGAACTTACTGTAATAAGATACAGGGTGTTCAATACCCTGATCATCCTCTCGCAGCAAAACAGCCCCAGCTCCTGTATCACTTGCATCAACAGCCATCTTAAAAGGCTTAGCAAAATTTGGAGTAGCGAGCACTGGCTGACTTAATAGGACAGCTTTAAGTTTGTTGAAAGAGGATTCACAGTTATCGGTCCAGACAAATTTAACTCCCTTTTTCAGTAGGTCTGTAAGTGGTGATACAAGAATAGAAAAGTTAAGAACAAATCTCCTGTAATAACCTACCATTCCCAAAAATCTTTGTAGCTCTTTCCTACTTTTAGGTCTCGGAAGATCACTTATAACCTGAACTTTAGCTGCTGCTGGTGCAACATGTCCATCACCAATTACGTACCCAAGGTACTGAACTTTAGCTTGACCAAACTCACACTTTGATAAATTAGCTACAAGATTAGCCTGAACCAAACGCTCAAGAAATTTACTGACATGGCATAGGTGATCTTTCCAGTTGTCACTGAAGATTAATACATAGGTACTTGCCAGTATCCCTTTAACAAATCAAACTTACTGATGTACCTAGCCTTTCCGATCTTGTCTATGCAATCTTCCACGCGAGGGAGAGGGTAAGTGTCTGCCTTGGTCATCTGATCAACACGTCCGTAGTCAATGCAAAGCCGCTGTGACCCACCTGGCCCAGGGACCAGAGTGACAGGAGAACTCCACTCGCTCTGACAGGGCTCAATCATCTTGTGGTCCAACAGGTAGCCAAGCTCCTTCTGGATGAGAGGAACTTTCACTGGGTTCACACGGTAAGGAGGCAATTTAATTGGCTTTGCGTCTCCAACATCGACATCATGCATCAACACAGTGGTTCTTCCTGGAGTGGCACGGAACACTTGCGGGTACTCCTGCAGTAATGCCGAAAACTCCTGCCTTTCCTCGGGAGGTAGATGAGAAAGCTTAGTCTGGAGATCACTCATGATATCAGGATTCTTCCCCAAACTATCACTCAGGCTGATACTGCATGGAAGAGCTTCACTTGCAGACTCGGGTGGAACAGCTACAGTGCAGACTGGATTATTTTCGTCCCGCCTGTGATATAATTTTAGCATGTTGATGTGACAAAGTTGCTTGTTCTTTCTACGATCTGGTGTGGCGATGACATAGTTGACATCACTGAGTTTCTTCTCCATGAAATAAGGACCACTAAACTTGGCTTGAAGAGGTTGCCCATGCACCGGTAGCAGAATCAAAACCTGATCTCCTGGCTGAAAGTGGCTTAACCTGGACTTCTTATCATACCAAGTCTTCATCTTCTCCTGAGCAGCTCCTAAATTCTCTCTCGCCAGCTGTAAAGCAGTGGACAGCCGTTCTTTGAACTTCATCACATACTCCAGCAGGTTGACGTTATCTTCCTCCGACAGCCAGCATTCCTTGAGTAACTTAAGGGGTCCTCTTACTTCATGGCCAAACAGTAGTTCAAAGGGTGAGAAGGCCAGTGATTCATTTGGAGATTCTATTGCGGCAAACACAACAAATGGAAGACCTTTATCCCAGTCTTTCTGATGTTCCAAACAGTATTTCTTGAGCATCGATATGAGTGTTTGCTGATATCTCTCCAACGCTCCTTGGGTCTGGGGATGGTAAGCTGAAGACGTGATCTGGGTGATGCCCAACTCTTTCAGAGACTGCTTGAAAACGTTTGACATGAAATTACTTCCCCGGTCTGACTGTACCTCCTTGGGCAGACCAAACTTTGTGAAGAACCCTAGCATTTCCTTAACCACATTCTTTGCTGAGATATTCCTAAGTGGAATGGCTTCAGGATAACGAGTAGCCATATCAATCAGGGTCAACACATAAGAAAATCCTGAAGAAGTCTTAGGAAGAGGGCCCACAATATCCACCAACACACGGGTGAAAGGCGCCTCAAAAGGAGGAATGGGAACTAGAGGTGCAACCTTTTCGGTCTGATTACACTTCCCCACAACTTGACAGGTGTGACAAGACTTACAATACCGGGAAACATCCCTGAAGATACCTGGCCAGTAGAAGTGTTTCAAAATGCGTGCCACAGTTTTCCTCACTCCAAGGTGTCCTGCCAAACTGGAATCATGAGTCACTCTAATGATATCCTGCCTACAAACACGAGGGATGACAACTTGATGTACAACCTCCCATTCACAGTCGGCTGATACTGTTGGGGGTCTCCACTTCCTCATAAGTACTCCTGACTTTATATAATAACAAGTAGAAGCACCAGCTGACTCTTCCTCACTGCAAGCAGAGTTAGCTATACCTTTCAACTCAGGGTCAGCAACCTGCAACTCAACCAACTCTTGACGAGACAAATTATCAACACTACGGGGTACTGCCTCATCTGGTGAGTGGTCCAAATTAGCAAGAAAAGTGTCAGCTAGGATAACATCATCATCATCATTATCCTCTAAATCACCAGTAACTTTAGACTTAGCCCTAGTGACAGCACATGCAGGGAACACATCAGGGATATCACAATCCTGGGCCGCAGCCACTGGCTCACTAGACAACTGAGGAGCTGGACACATTTGACTTCCACCAATATCATTTCCAAGTAAGAAAGTTACACCTGACATTGGGAGTGTCTCAACCAACCCAACCATAACGGAACCATTAACAAAACCAAACTCTAAATTCACTCTGCACAGAGGGACAGAGAAGTAATTATTCCCTACACCTTGTAAGATTACAGTTTCATCAGAGGAATTAACATTAGAGCCTAGAACACTGGTCAGCATAAGGGATTGGGAAGCACCTGTATCACGATATATTTTAACTGATTTCCTGTCATTACTGTCCAGAGGACTGACAAAACCATCAGACAGGAAATTAGCACATGAACTCTTGAGAGTGTCACCCACGTTACTGCTCAAAAGAGGAGCTCCATCATGAGAATTTAAGTTACCCCTCAAAGCAGGTTCAGTTAACTCAGTTAAAGAATTCTAGGAACTCTCAAGGGTGGACACTAGACCAATTGACTGAATATTTAAAGACTCCTTTTTGTTCACATCACGCTGTCTCCTGAAACATTTCTCCGTAGTATGACCAAGCTTACTACAATAAGTACATTTACTTTTCTGAAACCTAGAGGTGAAGCTGGTATTTACTTCCTGAGAAACA
The DNA here is from genome assembly GCF_032717465.1 of Coenobita brevimanus. Lineage (NCBI taxonomy): Eukaryota > Metazoa > Arthropoda > Malacostraca > Decapoda > Coenobitidae > Coenobita > Coenobita brevimanus. The sequence goes on from NC_136956.1 coordinate 4,100,853, forward strand.
TCATCTTTATTCTCTTTCCTGTTACCTGTACTCTGAGTAGAGGTAACGTACTTACTCTCAGCTTTCCCTTTTTCTCTAGAATATCTCTTGTGAGTGAGAACATATTCATCAGCTAAAACTGCAGCATCAGACAAATTATCTATTCTTCTCTCATCAAGATATAGGCTTACATCTTTATAAATACACCTCTTGAAGTCCTCCAGCAAAATCATCTGCTTAAATTTACCAAAATCAGAATCCACATTCTTAGAATTTAACCACTGCTCTAACAAATCTTCTTTGATTTTTGCATACTCAACATGGGATTGCTTATCTTGCTTATAAGTTGTCCTAAATTTTACTCTATAGGCTTCAGGAACAAGCTCATAGGCCTTAAGAATCAAGCACTTAACTACATCATAATTATCACATTGATCCTGAGGCAAAGATGCATAAGTTACTTGAGCTTTACCGGTGAGAACAGTTTGAACGAGTACTGGCCAATACTTTTTTGGCCAATTAAAACCTGTAGCTACCCTCTCAAACAACTGAAAATACTTTGTTAAATCAGATTCATTAAAAGTTTAACATTTTTAGCCACATCAAAATCATCAGAGCTAGATGATCCAGTTCCACCTTGTTTCATGCGATACTCATGGTCTGCCTGAATCCTAGCAAGTTCAATTTGTGCCTGAGCCTGTATCTGTGCCTCTTGAATACGAGCATTTGCCTGAAATTCAGCCTCCTTAGCACGAGCCTCCTGCAGGGCTAGCTGTAACTTAGCTAATTCAATCTGCGTTTGCTCATTTCGAGGAGTTACATTAAACAAGCTTTCTTTAATCATGTCAACAATTTGATCTTTAGAATGATGAGAGCGAACAGCAATTCCCAATTGTTGAGCAACAAGCTTAAGTTCATTCTTTGTTCTGTTTTCTACATCACACACTGTTTGCACATTTGACAAAAAATCTTTGGCTTCATCAAGCGTAATAATAGTAGACATCATGAATAAATCACAGTCACAGAATATCAAGCAATATCCTTATGATAATATCCTGAATATCCTGATAAGAGGTCGCCAAATTTATGTTACGGAACAAAGATAATGTACACTTTAAGTGAGAATACTAAAAATCACTACTGTCCCGTAAAGTTGCAGGTTCAAAACAAAAGAGTTAGGTAAAATTACAAGTTAAAGTTTAATGCTCAAACTAACAACAAAATATTCAGGACTCATAAGGATAATGTAATGGCAAAAAACAGGTTAAATATATGGTTAACTGCAATAGCCTCTATTAACACGAAATTAGCATGAGTAATTTTATCTAAGTCAGCCCTGTTAAAATGAAAATACACTGGGTAATGCTCAGTTAATGCAAGATAAATTATTACAGATACAAAATATTATTAATGATGGCTGATAGTAAAACTTTACGCTAAGCACAAAAACCTCACTAGGCCTACAAATTAACACCTTATGTTATACAGTACAAGAACAAAATGTAATAACACCCATACTCAAATTACACAGCAGTTAGATAGCTGGAGACTTCCTGAGAAACTCACAATAATAATAACTGTACAGGGGAGGACAGAGATGTGAGCAAAATGAGGAGTAGATCTAAGTGGCAATTAATGTAGAGACTGAGCTCATTGTATAGGGGCCGGCAGAGCTTGATACAACTTGTAAGAAGGACGCGCAGATGAAGCCATGGGGACAAAGAGTTGACAATCCCGCTCTGAACAACAGAAAGAACGACTTACTCTACTCTAACGGTAGAAGGGGGGGAGTGAGGTAGAACACGCTCGTGATCAAACTGGCAGCACACTGTACGTTAGAATTACACAAAGGATGATGAAATCATAGGCTATGTAACAATATATATATATATATATATATATATATATATATATATATATATGTGTGTGTGTGTGTGTGTGTGTGTGTGTGTGTGTGTGTGTTGGCATAATAAATGAAAGATTTTTTGCTCGATTTTAAAGAAACTTGGGGGAGGAGTAGAGGGACAGCTCTTATAGAAACATCTTCCTTTTATAACAATAGGTCAAAGGTCAAGGTCATGGAGCTAGGTCAAACGTTATCTTAACAATCTTAAGTTAAACGGTTCTTATCCAATTTTGACCAAACCTGTAGGAATGGTCTATTGCGTGGCAAGAATGATGCTGTTCAGTTTTGAGATCGATCAGTCAAAGGTTAGTGTCAGGGTCATAGATGGATCCGTGGGTGTACTTGCTAACAGAATAACTCACAGAGTTATGATACGATTTCAGCCGAACTTGGTGGAAATGTTGAGGGTCAGTTTGAGAGCAACTTTTTTTTTTTTTTTAGAACAGTAGCTTAAGGTCAAGGTCATAGGAAGAGTCAACTTAATTTTGTCCAATTTAGAAGTTTGTGGAAGGGCTGAGGACCATTTTGAGATTCATCAGTCAAAGGTCAAGGTCACTGGGAAGTTTCAGAGGCCAAGGTCACAAGGCAATGTCTATCAAACAACTTTGTTCTGATCTGAACCAAGCTTGGTAGGGTTAAGGGTCAGGTAAGAACGAAGGGTTTCATTTGTGAGAACATTTAGTCAATGGTCAAGGTCAGAGAGCAAGGTCTGTGTTCGATCCATTGTGTCTGAGAGTGAACAAATTAGCTAAAGCAGTTTTGATCTGACGCGGATCAAACTTAATGGATTGGTTAAAGATCTCCCAAAGGATTAACCTACTGATTTTGAGACCAAGAGGTCAAAGGTCAAGGGCACAAGGCAGGGTCAACTTAAGCAGTTTTTATCCAGTGTACTAAACTTAAACTTTGTGGAAATGTTCGGGGTAAGTCTAGAAAAGCAGATTCGATTTTGAGAATCACTGATTAATTGCTACAGTTACAGGGAAAGGTCAAAGGTGAAGGTCACTGGGAAGAGTCAACTCAACCAGTTTTCATTTGATTTGAACCAAAGCTGATGGCAGGGTTAAGGTTTAGGTAAGAATGAAATAAAATGATTTTAAGAGTATTCTGTCGAGGGTAAGAACTGCAGTGTAAAGAAAAATATTTGGTCCTGAGACTGGCTGGTGGGACAGTGTGTTGCTCTCTCCGAGTGCACCTTCAAGTTTTCTTTACGAGTATATCTGAAGGACTGTAATTATCTGGTATATCGCTGCTGCTCCTGCTGCTGCTGATATTCATTACATCTTGTTGAGTTCTTGCTATTTTCCTCTCTGCTAAGAGACAACGGGCTCCAGTCCACAGTAATATCTAATTTTCATTAATCAATGAAACGCTCTTCGGATAACGATTTAAAAAAAATCGCATCGTAGTTTCATTTATTGTGCCTTTTGTTTGCCATTTTTCGTAAAATAGTAATGTTTTCACAGAAATGAAGTGCTACACATAGCACGCCGCCAGATCATCAGCCATTGATTTTGACATAACATGACTGGAGTTTATGAAGATGATATTTATGTATTATAGTCTGATATTTATGATTATGCCCTAACAAAGGCAATTTATACGAACCTTTTTTTATTAACACTGACCCTGGATCCGACCTCACCCCATCCTGATGTTGAAAAAACAGGGCAGGATGATGATGAATGAACACTATATTTCAACAGGATGAAGACATGAGTGTGAAAGCGATGACCGTGATGAAGGTGATGATGGCGCTGCTGTCTGTCGTGTCGTCATCATCACTAGAGGATTTTAAACACCTTCTGCGTGATGGTAAGTAATTTCACCTCACCTTTCCATACCTTACTTTACCTTCCCTTCCCTTCCCTTCCTTACTTTACCATACCTCTTCTTACCTTACCTTACTTTACCTTTCCCTACCTTACCTTACCTTTCCATACCTCACTTTACCACAGCTCTCCTTACGTTACCTTGCCTTAACTTTCCCTCCCTTACCTTACCTACCATACCTTACTTTACCATACCTCTCCTTAACTTACCTTACCTTACCTTTCCTTTCCCTACCTTACCTTACCATTCCATTTCTTACTTTACCATACCTCTTCTTACTTTACCTTACCTTTCCTTTCTCTGCCTTACCTTACCTTTCCATTCCTTACTTTACCATACCTCTTCTTACCTTACCTTACCTTTTCCTACCTTGCCTTGCCTTCTCTCTTCCCTCTTCTGGTGTTTGGCGTTTTATATATTGTTTTTGTTTTATGTTTCTGGAGCTGGGAATAGACACGATAGTCTCCCAGTGAACTTGCACTCTTCCAGCGAGCCACAAAATATGTCACCGTCCATACTGAATACTTGCTGGAGCTGTCTAAGTTCAGGACTAGTGTGATGGTATTGGCGAGGATGATTTAATGATATGTCGGTGGGTCGTGTGAAGATCAGAGAGCGTTAATATAGTCAAATCATCAAACTATATCCTACATCAGTCTGGGATCGAATTCGCGTCGTGTCGAACAGCATATCACCTCTCTAACCACTCGACCCTCACAACTAGCTTTTTTTTTTTTTTTTTTTTTTTTTTTTTTTGCCTAGTGATATAAGAGCTTCACTCTCACATTTCAGCCTCAGTTTTTTATCTACAGTAATATCTTCATAAGTTTTAATATTTCAACCTCGCTGTTTTACCTAATACCTTCATGAGTTTTATATATATACTCTTTTCCTTGTAAGCTTATCAAGTATCCTAACAAGAGCCTTATCTACTGGCTTCATGATAGCCTTACCTCACATAATTGCGCGACAGCTATATATTAGTTCAACGAGTCTTATATAACGGCTTCATAACAGCCATAGACCAAAGCTTCACGAGTCTTTTGTGTCAGCGTTGATACAGCCTCACCCAGTCGCCTCATGACAGTCTTATACGACAGCTTCACATGTCTTAATCTTCAGCTTTGTGGCAGTATTATCCAGCAGCTTCATGGCTCCTATTCTCATAAGTTTAGGAGACTCCCTTAACACTTCTTCTTTAGCAAATTTATTTTTGAATACGGCTGGTTAAAATCCCTCTGTACGTTATTTATGCAGAGTGTGGCGATAATGGAAAGATATATGTAACACAGATGAGGACAGTAAGGTGTAAGAAACTAAATAAATCGCTTGGGAAATGATGTTAGGGAGCTTCCTTAACCGATGAGAATACAGGCGTTAACGTATAGGTTCATGATAGCCTGGCCATATATACCAGCATGACATTCTTATCCAGCAGATAGAGAGGGACGCCTTCATGTAGTAGCACAGATATAACCCGATGACTTGCAGTCCGGTTATGACAACGTCTCTCAGTTACCTCTCAATCCCCCAAAAGGAGAATGGTGGTTTGCAAAAGAAGGGCAACTTCAGCCTGCAGTCCACCGGGGTTCCTGCTTTACGAGTAGATGAGCCTGGAGCCACAACAACTTCCTAATAACCTTATTCAGTAGCCTCATGTCAGTATCTCAGGACAGTTTCTTGATAGTCTTTATCCACAGGTTCGTAGTACACTTATTGCATAACTCCATCACAGCCTTCTCCAGTGTGGCGTCATGACATTGTTCATCTACAACTTCATGACTCGAATCAAATACCTTCATGAGTCATCCCATAGAGCTTTATGTCAATTTTATCCAATAGCTCTACATCAGTCTTGTCTAATAGCTCTATGTCAGTTATTCAATAGCTCTATGGGAGTCTTATCTTTCAGCTTTATGTCAGTCTTATCCAATAGCATTATGTCAGTCTTATCCAACAGCTTTATGGCAGTCTTATCCAATAGCATTATGTCAGTCTTATCCAACAGCTTTATGGCAGTCTTATCCAACAGCTTTATGGCAGTCTTATCCAACAGCTTTATGTAAATCTTATTCAGTAGCTTCATGCCAGTCTTGCCCATTAACTTCATGCCAGTCTTATCCAATAGCTTATATCAGAGGATCTCAACGTGGGCCATATGACCTCCCGGGGAGCCTTATTTTTCTAGGGGACCACAGAATGTTCTGAGGGGGTAACCCACACTTCACTGCCAGGCGTATGATCAATTTTCCTACTCCTCATATTTCATTTCCCGTACTAATTACAGTATCGTAAACCAGAAAATTTACTATAATTTACTTTACAACTCTCAGTGAAAGAAAAGGCAGTTAGCATTAATATATATATATATATATATATATATATATATATATATATATATATATATATAGATAGATAGATAGATAGATTAATGAGAAACAAATCGTGCTGTTGTAATTACTCTGAGGTGGCAAAAAACTGGCAACTCTGACACTCAAATGTCGTATAGTTAGGCGCTAAACTGCCCCCACTTGGAACACTGCATGAGCATTGGATTACTATTCTCTCCCAACACAGGGTATGATTTGAATGTTACAGGTTAGTCATATGCTTAAACAAACAAACAAACAAAAAACGCTATGGAATGCAAGCTCTCTATTTTTGTCGAGAGTTTCTAAGGCAAGTAGGTCAGACGGAACTTGTTTAGTTTTCTTATATTGTTGCTGACTGCACTCTGTAATTTGGGATGCAGGCGGACCATACCTAATAACTGCACGCGTTCCAAAAGATGGCCAAAAGTATTAGGGGGTTGCATTTGTATCTATCAATAGCCAGAAGCCATAATCACGTAAAGAGAGATCTTTGAGTTGTTTTACAGGGAGGGGCAGTGACCCTCCGCTAACCCACTTGTTGACACGTAGGGAACACGTATGGATTGGTTATGTGGTTACCACCTAGCGTCGTAAATGGTTTCTTAGTTTACAGGAAACCATTAGGTTTGTCACTTACTGTAAAGCCACCTGAAAAGAAAAGAAAAGTAACTGAAAGTGACAGGAAAGATGGTAGAAATAGGAAACGAGGAGGACAGACACAGAGAAGAATGATAAAGGTGAAGGAAGAAGTAGGCAGCACTACAGCAAGTGAGTGGCATGGTAGTCGCCACCATCTACCTACCTTTGCCATTTAATGTTTAAGCATACGACTTTTAGATTCACATTTCACCATTCTTCATCCAGCTAACAACGGCTATGATGGGAGTAAATGAGGCTTCGAGAGGGGGCCAGGTACAGAAAAGGTTGGGAAATTGTGGCCTTTATGACAGTCTTATCTGATCCATGACAGGCTTATCAGTAGCTTCATGACAATCTTATCAATAGCTTCATGACAGTCTTATCTGCTTCGTGGCAGTTTTATCGCTTCATGACAATCTTATCGGGTTCGTGACAGATTTATGGGCTTCATGACAATCTTATCGGCTTCATGACAATCTTATCAGCTTCGTGACAGTTTTATCGGCTTCATGACAGCTTATCGGCTTCATGACAATCATATCGGCTCCATGACAGTCTTAATCTGCATTTTCCTCTCCGTACCTTGCACACCCTCATACTGATCTATTCAACCCAGTTTTAAACATTTTAGTCCTTGTCTCCAAACTATTGTACTTGTTTGAATTTTTTTTTTTTTCACTGTTAAAAGTTAAATCATGCAACCTTTATTTATGCCTTAAGTACGAGAGGCTTTTACGAAGTTGAGCAGAATCGTCAGGATGAAAATGCGTCGTCCGACTGAAGGACAACTTTTGTGAATATCATGGAAAACTTAACAACGAAAAAAATAAAACATTTCCAGTCCAGTGACATCATTTACACTCTGTCTATTCATGTGAGCTGGGAGGAGGGCAGTGAAATGACAAGGAACAGGGCGACATGGATGCGATTTGTTTGTGGTCACCCCTTAAGTGATTAAGGCATCTGGGAGTAGTTAGGCAGGCTACTCTTGCTGTAGACGAGTTTTTAATATTTAGACAAATTACTACTGGTGACAGGGTAAGGAACTAATGCAGTTAACCCCATCACAGACTCTTTTTTTCCTCACAAAGCTGAATAAAATCGTCAGAAGGGAGCAAGGACACCTAATTTACGTCATGGAACTGAAGGAGTTACTGTTTTACTGCCTCACTAAGTACAATCTCTGTGATATACTCTTACCTTTTACTCCAACTTGGCCTAAAATTGCCGAGTTGTAACAACAGATTAACACTCAATTATTCCACTAGTTACGGAGAAGTGCTAAGGAAAGGATGCAGAGCCGTAGTACTGCCTATCCTTGCCATTAAGCAGCCTGAAATAAGCTCCTTAGGGTAGAGAATTTGGGCCAAGTTACTATAAAAAAAACTATAGTCATTTTTTACTTAATGTAGTAGGCTACTCCCTACTTCTTCCTTCACTTTTATCTTTCTTTTTCTGCTTCTGCCCTCCCTCTTCCTGTTTCTCCCGTCTTTCAGACTCCTTAATTTCGAAAGAGGTGGCCACAAACAAATCGCCTCCATGTCGCTCAGTCCCCTGCCATTTCACTGCCCTGTTCCCAGCTCACATCTCTCTTATATACCTCTCCACTGCATCCCTCCGTCTCATCCTTGGCCTCCCCTTCCCTCTACCCCCCTCCACCTGGTTCACATACACTCTCTTCGTTAGTCTCTCGCCCTCCATCCTCTCTACATGGCCAAACCACCTCACTTTTGTTTGTCTTAACGCTTTCCATCACATCCACATCCACACTACAACGTTCCTTCACTTCCTCATCTCTCCTGTCACTTGTTATTAATCTTCTTTCAATTTCAGATGGCTTTACGGTGAGTGACAAGTCTAATGGTTTCCTATAAACAGGGAAAACCATTTACAGTACTGGGTGGTAACCATATAACCAAACCATACGTGTTCCTTACGTGTCAACAAGTGGGTTGGCGGAGGGTTAGTGCCCCTCCCCTTAAAACCACTAACTGAAAGACAAACGACCACCCCTTACGGGATTATGGCGTCTGCCTGTAGATAGTTATCTATCTGTCTATCTATATACCTAGGCTGCTTCCCCCAAGGAAAGGGAGGTAGCCGATACAGGACGACACACTCCCCATTTACTCATCCACTCAAACACATTCATTCGCATCTTAGCCCCAAAGGGGAGAAGGGACAGATCCTCACCGCACGACACCGCACAAGGGTCAACTGCGCAATGCAATCAGTGACATCCACAGCAGGGCCCGACAGCAGAACTAGTTTACCCCTGCCACATCATAACAGACCCATCCCCTTACCCGCACCTGACATGACTAGCTGATCAGACCAAATGCGGCAGAATATCCCCTCAGGGCTGTGTCATCACTTATTCATTCACAATTTCTCTCCATTTATTTCTGTCACGCACAGCCACTCTTCCTTGCTCAACAGACATCCCTCTCGCATCCAGCGCTCTCTTCACACTGTCCATCCATCCTATTCGTGGTCTTCCTCTCAGCCTTACACCTCTCACATCAGATCTAGTTATCTTTTTCACCAATCGCTCATTATCCATTCTCTCCATATGCCCAAACCATCGCAACACCCTCTGCTCAACTCTACCAACCATCTCCCGAACAACTCCAGTTCTCCTTCACACTTCATCATTTCGCACCCGATCCATACGCGTCGCTCCACACATACTCCTCAGACACCTCATCTCCATTACATTCAAACTTTTCCTCTCTGCTACACCCATATTCCATGTTTCAGCCCCATATAACGCAGTCGGTACCACAACACCCTCGTACAGCCTTCTCTTTACATCCATTCTAAGCGAACGACATTTAAACACTTTTTTCATTCCTCCCAGCACCTTTCCTACTTCATTTATTCTAAACTTCACTTCTGCATCTATTCTTCCATCCACAGCAACATGTGACTCTAAATATTTAAAACACTGTACCTCCTCAAGCAACTCACCATTCAAAACTATATTCATCCCCCTACCATCTATCAACCTCGTACACCTCATAACTTTACTCTTATTCTCATTTACTTTCAATTTCCTCCTTTCACACACCCTTCCAAACTCCTCTACCAACTGTCTCAATCTCTCCTCTGAATCAGTCACCAGTGCAGTATCATCTGCAAACAGCAGCTGCTTCAGATTCCACTCTCCACCATCAACATTCACCAGACTCAGATCTCCACCTAAAACTCTTTCATTCACCTCCGTTACAACACCATCCATGTAAATATTAAACAACCAAGGCGACATCACACATCCTTGTCGCAGCCCCACTCTCACAGGAAACCAATCACTCACAGCATTTCCCACTCTTACACACGCTTTACTATTTACATAAAAACTTTTCACCCCTTTTAGTAACCTACCATCAAGTCCATACAATCTTAAAACAGTCCACAAAGCCTCCCTATCAATTCTATCATACGCTTTCTCTAAATCCATAAATGCCCAAAACACATCCTTGCCTTTTGCTAAATACTTTTCACACACTTGTCTCACGGCAAACACCTGATCAACGCATCCCTTCCCTCTCCTAAAGCCACACTGCTCATCACCAATCACTCCCTCTGTACCCTCTCTAACTCTCATAATTAACACTCTACCATACACCTTACCTACAACAATCAACAGACTTATACCCCTAAAGCTAGTACATTCATACTTATCACCCTTGCCTTTATACAACGGGACCACACAAGCACTTGCCCAGTCAATTGGCACCATACCTTTCTCAATTCACACATTCAACAATCTTACTAACCAGTGAACAATAGTCACTCCACCACCCTTCAGGCATTCCATAGCACACCCATCCATACCTGCAGCTTTTGCTGTTTTCATCTCCTTTACTGCCTTCTCCACTTCCTCCTTCGTGATCAAAGAATCATTTAACTCTCCCAACACATTTATTTCTTGCACCCTTCCATCTGCCACAATCTCAGCCACCCTTTCCTCCTCTACATTTAACAATCTTTCAAAATACTCTGCCCATCTCTTCCTTACTGCATCCATTTCAATTAACATCCTTCCATCCTCTGATTTTACTCCTTCTTCCTTCCCAGACTCTCCCTTTCGCACCCTTTTCACCTCCTTCCAAAACTTTTTCTTATTCTGTTGGAAATTCTCTGTCAGCCACCTACCCCACCTCTCATCTGCTGCCACTTTAGCATCACGCACAGCCCTTCTCGCTCTATTCCTCTTTTCCTTATACCTTTCATATGACATCTCATCCTTCCTCTGCAGCCTCACTTCATATGCACGTCTCTTCTCAGCCACAGCCATACTTACTTCCTCGCACCACCATTCACTTCCTTTTCTTACACCACCACCCACACGTCTCACACCACACACCTCGTCTGCATGCCCCACCACAGCACTCTTAAACAACTGCCATTCCTCCTCCACGCTGCCATTTTCCCGATCTTTCACTGCGTTCCACTCATCTTTCAATTTCTCCTGATACTCTATCTTTTTCTCTCTTTTATCCAACTCACTCACTTTCAAAACCTCCCTGCCACACCTAACCCTCCTAGCTCTCACCCATCTCTTACCTACTCTTAACTTTCCCTCCACCAGGTAGTGGTCAGACATACCTCCACCCTCCCCTCTCAGAACTCTCACATCCAACAATCTTCCTATTATATTCCTAGACACAACCACATAGTCCATCAAAGCTCTATCTACAACCCTTCCACCCTCCTGTCTCACCCATGTATACTTATAAATATCTTTCTTCTCAAACAGCGTATTTCCAATCACCATCTCTCGCTCAACACACATCGCTATCATTTGTTCCCCATTTTCACTTCTTCCAGGCACACCATGCATACGAACTACGCCTTCAACTGCTACATTTCCCACTGTAGCATTCAGATCTCCCATCATTACCACATTCACATTCGCCCCAAAACTCTGCAGACACTCATCATCATTCCAGAAGGACTCCCTCTCTTCTTCATCCCTTTCACTACCAGGCCCATATGCACTCACGAACACCCACAACTCACGTTCAAATTTCGCTTTCACCTACATCAGTCTCGATGACACCTCCTTCCATTCAATCACACATTGCTGTACTTCCAGACTCACTAACAAGGCCACACCTTCTCTTGCCCTTCCTCTATCAACACCTGACAATCTTCCATTCACACTTCCAAACATAGATTCCCCCTTCCCTTTCATCTTCGTTTCACTCAAAGCTAACACATTCAACTTTCTTCTCACAAACATTCTCCCAATCTCCTCCCTTTTAGCCACAATCGTACCACATCCAGGCACATTCATAGACCCAATCTTCAGGGTACGGGGATAACTCCATCCCCCATCCCTTTCTCTGGCCTGTCTCTTTTTAGGAACTAAAAAACAGAGGAGGGGGTCCCTAGTCCCCTCACCCCGCCCCTTTTAGTCTCCTTTTACGACACGCAGGGAATACGGTGGCAGTATTCTTCCTAACACAACCCGGCCGCAGAGTAGTAGTACCACCCCATAGCGCGGCCAGGTTGTGGCGGGGACACAACCTGGCCGCACAGATAGTTATATAGATAAATTTTTCTGTGAATCGTGCTGCTATCAGGCAGTTTTATGTAGCTTCTGAATGAACGATGCTTGTAGTCAAGGTGCCTGAAACAGTAACATTAACCAATTTACTTTACTGCCGTCTTTCCTATTGCTGTTAACGCCAGACCAATTTACACAGATATATAGAAGGGAAAGAAGTTGTATGTGGCCTTTATGGATTTGGAGAAAGCATATGACAGGGTGGATAGATAAGGAATGTGGAAAGTATTAAGAATATGTGGAGTAAATGAGAAGTTGCTGAATGCCGTGAAACTGAAGAGTATATGTGAGGGGGCTAAGGCTGCAATGCGTGTGGAAAGTGCAGACTTCTCCAGTGAAACGCTATGTCTTGGCGCCTTGAGATGGTGTCGGAAATCTTTGTTTATTCTTGGTCTGGAAACGATTTATTGAAGGAGAGACATTTCTAGCTGAAGGGGTTGTTGATGATGATGATGACAGTGATGATGATATTGATATTGTTGATGATGATGTTGATGATGATGATGGTATTGATGTTCTTGATGATGATGGTATTGATGTTCGTGATGATGATGATAATGTTGTTGTTGTTGATGACGATGATATTGATGCTGTTGTTGTTGTTGTTGTTGTTGATGATTTTGATGTTGCTGATGTTTTGTTAGTGTTATAGTTCTTGATGATGATCATGTTGTTGATTATGATGTTGTTGTTGGAGGAGAGGTAAACATTTTTTTTTTCTTTGAAGTCGCCCCTACGCTAATTCTAATTAAAAAGGTTTAAGCAGAGAAGGAAATAGTAGAATCATGCGTCATCAGGCTGAAGGAACTAACAGACCACCTTTGACATAAAACTGCTTGATTAATTACAGTGAAAGTACATACTGAAAGCAGTTGCATTTACGCCCTGAAAATAATTACTGACTCTCTCTCTCTCTCACCAGAATGCATCGTTCAAATGGGAAAGAAAGGAGAGTACTGGACAAGTACCTTCCAAGACAGCATCTCCGTACTCTTCACTCCCAGATATAACGCAGATCCCAAAATCACTCTCCAACAAGGCCCTCACGAGGATACAAGGAGCTGGACACCTCCCACGTCAGAGCAGAAGTGGTATCGTGGAAGCCTGATGCTGACTGGACAACCAGTGTTTCTCACTGAACACGGCAATATCACCTTTGACGCTTTTGAGTCTTCCAAGGTGGGCGGGAGAAAATGGGATATCAAATTCGAGAACGTTGACTACTGTTCTGAATGCCCTTATGGTAAGATGCCGTATTATTTTTTGTAAATTGTCTCATATTTTCTATCTATCTGTTTGTCTATTGCCAGACGCCTCAATCTCGTTTGGGGTGGCCACAAACAAATCGCCTCCAAGTCGCCCTGTCCCCTGCCATTTCACTGCCCTGCTCCCAGCTCACACCCCCCTCTCTCATATACCTCTCCACCCCATCCCTCCATCTCATCCTCGGCCTCCCCCTCCCTCTTCCCCCCTCCACCTCACTCACATACACTCTCTTCGTCAGTCTTTCACCCTCCATTCTCTCCACATGGCGGTCCGGTTTCCGTTCTCATATTTTCCTAAGAAAAAAACAGAAAAAAAGAGAAAAAGTGAACACATATTAATTCCCAAAAATACTGAGCATGCTTTTGTAATATTAAACACAATTTGCTTCCTTTCCAGAGATGTCAGTAATTGAAGTTCATAAGGCACTGTCCTCCTCACAAGTGGTGGTCCCGCGTTCAGCAGGGAGTGAGGAAATGCTGCAGATACTTGCCTCAGAGAACACCGGACTCAATATGAGAGTGGGTGGGGTGGGTGTGAGTCTGTGCCGGCATGATGACAAGGTGGTGGTGGTAAGCTCTGATACCTCTGCCTGTCCAAATCTGCTGGCTACCACACTCGTTCACCTCCGGATCGAGTTCAGAAGGTCGACAGTTCGGGTGCGTAAATTCATCATCATCATCCTACTCATGAACATCTCACTGAGGTCAGTGTACCATTATGAGCAAAGTTCAACAATCCACTGCCAGTTTTATATCCTGCTTGCCACATACAGTACTTCATTCCTGACTCAACTTCAGAGTATTCTCAATACTTCTACTCATTTGTTGCGTTCTTCATGCTGACATCAGATATTCATGCAGCAATTTTCATCGCCACTGCCAACAGAGAAGTGTGGGCGAACTTAGATGGTGATAATACATCAGGTCTCCCTTTCTTCCGTCTCTCTTCAAGGCCTAAATACTGGATACTCCATATTATCATGCATCTCACTTGCATTATGTTGCAGGAACGGCCAATTCAGCATTATCAGTACCTGCCGTACATTGTGGGATGCGAGAATGTCTTATACTGCACATTTTTTTTTTTTTTTTTTTTTTGTAAAGACCTGCATTTCAGGCTACTGCGTAGAACTGTGTATGTCATATGAAGATGTTCTTTTATAGGGAAGTTTTGTTTCAGAGTGTGAGCTGTGGGGATGGTTTTGGTGCAGCAAGTGATGATGCGTATTGCATTGTTCTGTATGGTGTGCAGTGTGTTGCAGCGGGTGTTTGATAGGACGGAGGTCCATGCCAGCAATGCATAGGCCATCAGTAATTTGATATAATGTTTGAGGAGTAGGGATAGTTTTCATTTTCATTGCTCAAAGTCTGCCCCTCCATTTTGCCCTGAGTACGTTGAGTAGGGGGGTTCCCCTCCTTTTGACATCTTGTATGTTGTCCTTGAAGGTGAGTCCAGTGTCATATCGCTCAGAGGATCGTAGTGGAGGGGGACAGTTGTACAGGTACAGTACATTGTCAAGTGTAATGTTAAAGGTGTGCAAAGACAAAATTTGTGTCGCGGTTTTGTCCGAAGATTAAGTGTAACACGTGAAGCATTATGAGAACTCGACCACAGTTACATATTCGTGGTTGGTCGCCTAACATCCTTAAGCTTCAAATCTGCTGCTGATGGGATGATGCTATAAATGAGCCCATGAAATTCCGAAGCCTTGATATCCATTCGCAAGAAGTGCTGCGTCCGAGAAACGATATTTGAACCATATTTGGTCAGGCGATGATTGCTTGGCTGTTTCATCTTACATCTTACCACATAACATCAAGCAGACCTGGTATACAGTATATCTTAGTATGGAGAGGGCAAGAAACATGCATCTAAATATTAGGAAGATGAGAGGTGCCATGTTATACATTTATTTAGGGACTGAGAATCCCGAACAGATAGTCCAAACAGGTCATGTAGGCAAAGCCGAAAGGTAGATTAGGCGAGTTCGGGAGGAAGGCACAACGGAGAACAGTCATAGTTCAGGTCACCCTCGTGTTACCGCAGTAATGAAAGGTAGTACCTACACTGGCTGTATCGTCCCCACTTCGGTCGGGATAGGCCAGTCCTGCAGTGGACACTCAAACTGCTGATGAGAGAGGAGATGAGTACGTACAAGCAGTGCTTATGCCGTTAGAGACGAGCTGTACCCTAGAATGAAGCACACGAATAGCTGAGTGTAGACTTTGGTCTTCTGGGTTATGTGTTCGAACTCCAGCCTGTGGGATTCACGTTGCCACTCATAACAAAATTCGATTATCATTATACAGGAACTCTAACTTCATGAGTAGACTAGTCTGGACAGCTTTAATAATAACACTTACAGATAATGACAGTCACGGCTTATAATTATCAGCTTAAACTAAGTCGAAGGTAAATTAATAACGAAGTAGGACTGGTTTCCGGATACGTCTTCAGCTAATAAATTTGCGTGTTGCAAGATGGGCAGATGAGAAACAGTTCCTTTCTCTCTCCCTATACATATATATATATATATATATATATATATATATATATATATATAATGTATATATATATATATATATATATATATATATATATATATATATATATATTGTTACGGTTTGCGCCAGCCCGGGGCTATTACAAAAAGACAACAAGTCAGCCTTAGATGATCGGCCTCCACTGCGTTGCAAAAATAACGCAGACCCCGGCACTGACACTCCGCAAACTAGAGAAAAAACTGCGCAACGGAAGAATACTTACTTAAGAACGCAACACTCTGTACTTTGATAATAAAACGGAACAGCCTACCTATAGATCTAGCCTACTATCGTCACTATCGGAAGTAATACCGCCCGAGACAGTATACAGGAACACCTCCCACTTACTTCCGGTGGTGACGACTTTCTACTTAACCCGTGTCCAAGGGGGAACGCAGTTAATAGCTCACGATGGTTCTCACTAGCCTTGTGCAGAGAGATGGGATTAAACAGTGTAGGGGTTAGGGGTGTGTGTGTATGTACGTGTGTTGGGGAACGTTAACAAAGGCAGCGAGAGGACCACGGTGAGCCAGACTGGCCCTCCAAAGACAACAAGGTCACAAAAACAAATAAAATATCTACTTCCCTCAGTCAGCAACAAAAAGAATAAAAATAAACTTAAATGAAAACGCCAGCTCGGCAGAAAAATGACTGGGGAGAGAGAGAGAGTGTACAAGCACCCGATACTAAAGCTGGCTGGGAAGAGACTGGCTCTGATCAAGGCTCGTGCACGGCCAAGCGCGAACGCATAATCAAATTAATTAATAAGAACTTATATTCGTGCCCCTCTCTCTCTCTCTCTACAATAAACTGGTACTTCTAATGCAAGCAAAACATTATTAAATATACTGGTAGCTCACATAAGACAATCAAAATAATCAAATGCATTCTCAGCATGGTATGAAATAAAATTGCCCTCAGTGGCAGGAACGAAAGAAACAAAAGAACTTGTAACACTCGCTAATGTAAACTCCGCGAATGACACGGATACATACTGCATAATCCCCTAGCCCAGCTGTAACGGCTGCACCCGTGGGAACGGAAAGGCGGACAGCGTAACACGCCCTTCCCCAAAGGAAAATTTTGAGCCCTGGATCAAAATTTTCGAATCAAGACCCTGACCCCTCCCTGGATAAACAATCAGCAATTACGTTATCAGTCCCTTTAATATGCCTAACTTCTAAATTGTACTCTTGCAAAAGCAAACTCCAGCGGGTCAAACGCTGGTTCTTAAATTTAAACTTGTTCAAAAACTGCAGGGGATGATGGTCTGAATAAATCTTGATCACAGGGCCAAAAGGGGGCAGGTAGACAGCAAAGTGTTGCAGGGCCAGGATAATCGCTAATAACTCCTGCTCTATGACGGAATAGTTCTTCTGGGCTCTATTAAACTTCTTTGAGAAGTATGATATGGGATGTTCAACCTGGCCCTCATCCGGCTGCATCAACACTGCTCCTACCCCTACTCGGCTAGCATCAACTGCCAGCACAAAAGATTTGTCAAAATCTGGTGCACGCAATATAGGGTGGTGGCACAGCAGAGACTTAACAGTAGTAAAAGCTTGCTCACACTCGGCTGTCCACTGCCACTTCTTATCCTTGCGCAATAAGTCAGCAAGAGGAGCAAGCACTGTGGAGTAATTCCCAATAAATCGTCTGTAATAGCCGATCATGCCCAAAAATCGCTGGAGGGCACGGCGACACTGGGGTGCTACAAAGTTGGAAATGGCATCCACCTTAGCCCGAGGTGGAGCCACTTGCCCATGTCCTACAACAAATCCAAGGTACTGGACCTTAGCACGTACGAACTCGCACTTGTCTAAGTTGACTACTAAGCCAGCTTCCTCCAACCGCTTAATGAGCATTTCCACATGATCAAGGTGCTCCTCCCACTTGGTGTCATACACAATGACATCATCGATGTAAACGACACAATTAGGTATGCCATCCACCACTTTATCCATAAGCCTCTGGAAAGTGGCTGGAGCATTCTTCAATCCATAAGGCATCACCTGGCACTGATATACTGCACCACTGACAACAAAGCTAGCCACTTGTTTAGCCCGTTCCGTCAGCGGGACCTGCCAGTATCCTTTTACTAAGTCAAGCTTGGTGATATAAGTGGCATTTCCCACCTTGTCCACGGAGTCATCGACCCGAGGCAAGGGATAAGCATCGGTCTTAGACAGTGAGTTAACCTTCCGGAAGTCCACACACAACCTAACCTTCCCATCTGGCTTCGGCTGTAAGGTAACTGGTGAACTCCACTCACTGAAACTCCTCTTGATCAATCCATGGTCCAACATATACTTGATCTCATTATCGAGAGCTTTCTGTCTGATAGGGTTGATGCGGTAGGGAGCTAATTTTACAGGCTTACTATCCCCAACGTCAATGTCATGAGTAGCCCAAGTTGTCAATCCCGGTGAATCTCCAAAAACTTTCGGATGTTTCCATAATCTGTTGCACAACTCTTCTCGCTTTACTGGATCAAGGTGTCGCAATTTCTCCACCAGAGCTGCATAACCATTGCCCTCCCATAGGTCAGCTGGTAACATCTCACCACGACTAAGCACTTCCTCCTGCTCCTCCAACTCACTACCAATCGTCAAAACTACAGGAGCGCTCTTATCCCTGGTTCCCTCAACGTCCACTCCAAAGTCACCTTCCAGGAACTGTGGCTGTAACCCTGGTCCACCACTCACATCACCAGCACCAACAGCTCCCTCCACAGCACGTTCCTTTGATGCCACGTCCTCCTTTCCCCGTCCTTCACATCCCAGGTGAGAGACATCAGCAGTCATCCCACAATGAGAATTAACTGGGCGGTAGTATGGCTTCAACATATTAATGGCACAACTGAGTACTCTTCCGCCTATCTGGGGTAACAATTAGATAGTCAAGTTCCCCAACTCTCTTCTTCACAATATAAGGACCACTGAATCTAGCTGCCAGAGGTTTTCCTTGCATGGGCAGCAGTGCCAAAACTTCATCTCCTTGCTTAAACTCACGACTTCTGACCTTCTTATCATAATGAGCCTTCATTTTCGCTTGAGCCCCGATTAGATGGTCACGGGCAAGCTCTAAAGCGCAATGCAGTCTCTCCCGAGTGCGGCAGACATAGTCAAGCATGGATTCCTGGTTGCCAGATTTGTTGTTACTCCAGGCCTCTCGCACCACATCCAAGGGACCACGAACTCTGTGCCTAAACACTAACTCATTGGGTGAAAACCCTAACGACTCAGTTGGTACCTCACTCACTGCAAACATAACAAAGGGTACCGCTAGGTCCCAATCCTTTCCACTATCATAGCAGAAGGTGCGCAGCATGGTCTTTAAGGTCTGATGATGCCTCTCCAGGGCACCTTGTGACTGCGGAGGGTAGGCACTGGACAAAATGTGTTTGATGCCCAACTCTGTCATTGTCTGCTTAAATAAATTAGATGTAAAATTTACTCCACGGTCTGACTGCAACTCCTTGGGCAGGCCAAAATGAGTAAAGAACAGGATAAGTTGCTTGACTACTGACTTCGCCTGCATGCTGCTGATTGGTATAGCCTCTGGGTATCGCGTGGTAACATCCATTATGGTTAACAAATACTTGTTTCCAGCAGAAGTAGGAGGTAAAGGGCCCACAATATCAATGATTACCCGGGTAAACGGAGGTTCAACTGCAGGAATGGGAATCAAAGGGGCCACAGGAAGAACTTGATTTGGCTTGCCCACTATCTGACACGTGTGACAGCTCTTGATGTACGCAGCAACTTGTCCCGGCATACTTGGCCACCAAAAGTTATATCTTAAGCGCTGCACTGTCTTTCTGTTTCCCAAGTGACCTGCTAAAGGTCCCTCATGTGCTAACTGTATTAACGGCACCCTATACTGCACAGGCACCACCACCTGCACTAACTCACCCACTCCTCCATCCACCGTGGCGCCAGTGGGCGTCCATCGGCGATGTAAAACATTGTCTTTAATCAGGAACTCCTCCTTACCACACTCCATACTTCTTTCTTCCCCTACTCGAGCAAACAAGGGCTTTAATGTTACATCCTCCTGTTGCTTCACCCTCAATTCTGCTGGCCCAACACCCGCCAGCTCTACTGAGGACTGAGATAAGGGACTGGTCGGGACACTGGATTGCGAAGGGCGATCAATCTCAGCGTCACCTCTAGTACACTCGACAGGGGGAGGAATGTCAGACTCCACACTGACATCATCACCACCTCTACCCTCAACAGTGACACTCTGTTCCTCAGGCGCATTTGACGGTGGTCCTGCATCCCTGCAGTCGACCCCAGCGTCCTGAAATTCTAATTCAGTCGATGGGCTGGGTTCAGTCTCCACACAGACACACTCAGCACCACCTCTAGTGTCCTGAGTGGGAAGTGGGGCGGCACCCATGCACGCATTCCCACTCTCCTCACCCACTACAGCAACACTCTGCTCACTAGGTTCCTCCATTGGTGGCCCTGCCTCACCACAGTCGACCCCAAGAACCTGTGACTTCACCAGTTCTTCCTCCCGGACTGCAACCTGTGCCATAGATCGTGTAATTGCACAGACCGGGAACATGGCTTCCACTTCTGCATCAACTTCAATACCAATTTCTGGGGCGTCAAAACACTTCTCTGCCACAACAACTGGTGGGGGAAGAGATGGAAATACTTTCTCCCCAGCCAGGTCGTTCCCCAGCAGAAAATCAACCCCCTCTAGTGGCATTACATCAGCAACAGCTACTTGAGCTGCAGCCTGAACAATGGGGCAATCGAGTTCCACATGAACATAATCATAGTATTCATCTGAGTTCATGCCTCTACACAGCACATACTTCCCTGAGTTTACAGGCCCTCCAGTCACGTTTCTGCACACAGACTGTTGTGCACAGGTATCACGAGCCACAGTAACTGGATAACTGATCCCATGAATTTTCACTGTGCCGTGACACATAAAAGGTTTACACCAGTCTAGGGACGATTTCTGAGGCAGTTCATCCGGAGGTGGCGTAGCATGTTGGGTAACTTTTTCAGCCTGAGCTGGCAGCGAGCACAGCCGGCTGCACTCCAGCTTTCCACAGACTTCCAACTCACCGTTACCACTCTCCCAACTCCTCTCGTTCACCTGACTCGAACCTATAACTAGTGCCACTGGTTTGGCATTTTGGGAGGCCTTCCACTTAGGACAGTTAGGCTTGATGTGCCCACTCTGTTTGCAAAAGTAACAAAGTAGCTTCGAACTGGATACAGGGCTCTTTCTCCCTGCATTCTTTTTCTCCTCTGTACTTCCCTTGGACTGATTCACGGGAGATTTATCCCAGGCAGGGCCACTCACAGTCCTCTCCCTGGAATACTGAAAATTAGCATACTTGACCCCCATACTCCGCAAGGCAAACACCCGGTCATCAGCCCACGTCGCTGCTTCCTTCAAGGTCTTAAATCTCTTCTCCCTAATTATAACACCAATTTCTTTTGTCAGCCATGTTGGTAAAAATGTTCCATCAAAAACAGTTCACGCACCTCGTTATACGAAGTGGCGCTCTCACTCAGCAACCACTCGTCTAACCTCTCCTCCAGATACCTAGCGTAGGCCATATAGGTGTCAGCAGGCCTTTTCCGAGCACCACGGAACAACAACCGATAAGCCTCTGGTCTAAGTTCATATGCCTTCAGGATGGCTGTTTTAAATTCATCATAATCATCTACATCCTCAGGGCTCAACCTATTATACACTTCCAAAGCTTTTCCCTTCAGCACAATAGATACCAACCCCACCCAGCGCTGCCTTGGCCACTCAAACTCCCTAGCCTTCTTTTCAAATCTAACAAACCATTCTGTCACCTTCAACTCATCAAATGCTGGCACTAATTTTAGACTCCTTGAGAACCAACTCTCCCTATCCTCTGCACGGCCTGAGGTTTGGGTATCTGAAGTTGGTCTATTGGCAGTCACCTCCAAGCGAGTCTTCTCCAGCTCAAATCGCATTTTTTCAAGCTGCAACTCCATCTCCTTCTCTTCTTTTGCACGCTGCATTTCCCTCTTCTTCTTCACGCTGCATCTCCCTCTCTTCTTTGCACGCTGCATTTCCATCTCCAACTTTTTCAACTCCAACTGCAACTGAGCCTCCGGTGACAAGGCTCCAGGGTATATGGGAGTGGAATGAACAACTCCAGGGAAAGCACTAGACATACCTGGGGGAACTGCTCTAAACTGGCTCGGCGGCATCATAGATGGTAATAGTGGGGTAGCGAAACGAGGCATTTCAGCACCATAGTCAAACTCAGGGCTCACACGGGGAGTACCTTTGCTATGTGCCTCTCGTTGTTCCATATCCACAGGTGACTCAGCACGTACGCGATCTGGTGTAGACACGCGTGACTCCATGGCGACAAATCAATGGCAGTACTAAATAATGAAATACTAATGCTGACTGAGAAACTACACACACATCAACTTCACCTCAAAACACAGAGAACGCCAAGGTAACGATATCCTAGCAAAAAGAAGGCACTGTTAGGATATCCTGATGCGAGGTCGCCACTGTTACGGTTTGCGCCAGCCCGGGGGCTATTACAAAAAGACAACAAGTCAACCTTAGATGATCGGCCTCCACTGCGTTGCAAAAATAACGCAGACCCCGGCACTGACACTCCGCAAACTAGAGAAAAAACTGCGCAACGGAAGAATACTTACTTAAGAACGCAACACTCTGTACTTTGATAATAAAACGGAACAGCCTACCTATAGATCTAGCCTACTATCGTCACTATCGGAAGTAATACCGCCCGAGACAGTATACAGGAACACCTCCCACTTACTTCCGGTGGTGACGACTTTCTACTTAACCCGTGTCCAAGGGGGAACGCAGTTAATAGCTCACGATGGTTCTCACTAGCCTTGTGCAGAGAGATGGGATTAAACAGTGTAGGGGTTAGGGGTGTGTGTGTGTATGTACGTGTGTTGGGGAACGTTAACAAAGGCAGCGAGAGGACCACGGTGAGCCAGACTGGCCCTCCAAAGACAACAAGGTCACAAAAACAAATAAAATATCTACTTCCCTCAGTCAGCAACAAAAAGAATAAAAATAAACTTAAATGAAAACGCCAGCTCGGCAGAAAAATGACTGGGGAGAGAGAGAGAGTGTACAAGCACCCGATACTAAAGCTGGCTGGGAAGAGACTGGCTCTGATCAAGGCTCGTGCACGGCCAAGCGCGAACGCATAATCAAATTAATTAATAAGAACTTATATTCGTGCCCCTCTCTCTCTCTCTCTACAATAAACTGGTACTTCTAATGCAAGCAAAACATTATTAAATATACTGGTAGCTCACATAAGACAATCAAAATAATCAAATGCATTCTCAGCATGGTATGAAAGAAAATTGCCCTCAGTGGCAGGAACGAAAGAAACAAAAGAACTTGTAACACTCGCTAATGTAAACTCCGCGAATGACACGGATACATACTGCATAATCCCCTAGCCCAGCTGTAACGGCTGCACCCGTGGGAACGGAAAGGCGGACAGCGTAACAATATATATATATATATATATATATATATATATATATATATATATATATATATATATATATATAATAATAAAAGTAACTGTCGGAAAAAAAACATAATATATAGATTTGTTTCTCTTAGTTACACAAAATATGCTCGCATCCCCTGGCTCGTCACCTGGAGCAAATCTCATGTTAGTACTACCAACCGTCCTTATGACAGAAAGTGGAACACCCTAAAACGTGAGCCTTTCAGCAGAAGTTTTCACCAAGTTCACAACACGACAATTGTCTTTGATTGTACCTGTGGTCACCATTGCCGCTGGTGATAAGTATTTAGGTGGATTTGGCTGGAGCAATCATCAACCTGTTTTCCTCAATTCAGGCTTAATGAGTGCTGCATCAGTGTTGCTGCAGTATACAGGCTCTGTCTGTGATGTGATGTGTGGATATTATGGTTACATCATCTGGATGTGACAAAGTTTGTGGGCGGCTGAGGTGTAAAAAATAGCATACATACATCAAGAGGTTAAAAAATGGAGGTCAACGAATGGAACGCAGTGGAAATTCGTTACGGAAGTTTTGTGTTTACAGTGATTTGCCTTGGAATGTAACATTTTTTTGTCTATCAGATTAGTTAGGGAGTCACACTTCGGTGTTCTTCTTCATGTTCATTTTGCAGATCTTGGTGGTTACTTTGCATAAAGTGATAATATCAAATGCTTTACTAATGTCTGCCGTTGTTCAGGTCTCGCGGAGTTAATGCCATCATATACATGTTATGTGAAGTTAGTTTTATTTTTCAGCATTCCTTTAACACAGAGAGTAGGTCAGCATACTCTCCAATACAGTTTCCTCTAACTGTCAACATCAAAATACATGTACAATATAAACCTCACTTTCTACTTCTAAATCTGCAACAACGGCATCTCAACGTTCAGTCTTGAAGTCCCCGACGGGTGATGGGAACCATAAAATCACCCACCATCCGCCCTTCTCCCAGTGACGGCCAAGAAAAATGTATGGAACCACTATTGGACTAATTTCTTGTTTATTTCTGCAACATTCGTGGCCATTCATCCAATTTTCTCTCTCTTGAACCCCATCTCTCTTCCTCTACACCTCACCTGGGATTTCATTCTCTCAGGATATATCTTGGAAAGATCGTGTTACCTCTCTTGTAAAATCTGCTTCCAAGACAGTAGATGTGCTACGCCGACTCCGTGTCTTCTTTACCACGGCACAGTTGTTGACTTTATGCAGGAGTTTTAATAGTCCCTGTGTAGATTACAACTCTCATGTGTGGGAAGGCTCCTCACATACAACTCTTGTCAACAAGGTGAAGTCAAAGACTTTTTGTCTCATTAACTGTCCTGCTCTTACTAGCTCCCTTCAGCTTCTGTCTCATTAACTCTCCTCCTGTTACTGGTTCCCTTCAACCTGTCTCTTCACCTCCCTGTTGTATCTTTATCTCTTTTTCACCACAACTTGAATGGGGACTGCACCGCTGTACTGTCTGCTTGCATCCTACCACTACGGCGGGGCATGTAGCACCCGTCTAGCAGAAAACTCTCACCCTTTTTCTGTCCAACTCTCAAATGCAAGAGTTAACCGTTACTCCCAATCCTTCATGTATGCAAGAGGTCAACTCTGAAACTGTCTTCTTCGGTCTGTATTTTCCACTGCCTATGACCCCCAATCTTTTAAACGCAGCGTGTCCAGGTATCCCGAAATTAAGGGATCTTCAATTTGGCTCTCTATTATCTTGTTTTTATTTTTTTCTTGGAGGGAACACTCTTGCCGGCTACCAACCTTTGGTTCCTTCTTCCTTGCATAACAAAAGTTAGCAAGGCATTTGTGGAGTGTGGTTCTCTAAAGCCGTGGTGTGAGTGAATAATGGGGACAGGAGGTGTGACTTATGATTTCGGCGATTAGTTATCGTCGATGGTGCTCTAAGTAGTTTTTTGGGTCAATACTGTACAAAGAAAGTAGCGCTGGGTCCTTGTTTGGTTTTAGTATATCGGCAATTGTTCCATGTTCTTAAATGCTGGGAATTTTTTTAATGTGTGTACTCGTATGATTAGTTGCTGATATTTGTGGGGGCCCAGATGCTGTGTGGTCCTGAGTGTTGTTGATGCATCCGGCCTGGTACTTATAGTGTTTTTGCTTTCTTGATGTTACATATCTGTTCCGCATTAAAGGGGATTACATTGTGTTTGAGTGGAAAGAACTCCCTACACAGAGAAGATTTTTATTGACTCTGCCAGTTGGTGCAAGCTAACGTATGTTTGGGTAGTGGTCCACAAGTTTGTTTGCCTGTTCTTTGTGTGAGGAGGTGCGCTGAGAGTTGTTGATGGTGGCGTGGGTCTTGGAAGTTTGTGATTTAGTAATGTTACAGTGTTTGTGTTTTGTATCGCTGAGAGGGATCTGCAGTGTTGCTGAAAGTACTTAATAAGGCTTTCAGTTTTGTCCGTTTTCATTGTGGTAATTTTGTTGTTAATTTCAATGCTTAATTGCAGAAATCTTTTGATGGTGTCTCGTGTGTGTGGAAGAAGGAATTGTATTTAAGTGAGTTGCGTTGTTTTATGAAGCGAGCGATCTCTGCTGCCTCATGAAATTTGATGCTTGTCTGCGTTAAACATAACGTAAAATATCATAATGAGTCTTTAAATGTTGGGGTCAGTTGTCTTGCTTTGTGTGCTGAAATCTTGTTCAGTTTCTTTGGTAAAATTTGTTTAGTCTGATTACTTTTAGTTTGTGTAAGTGATGTGCGATCGCTCTGGTAGGGGGTGTACGAGTATCTTTATGGTGACAATGATGCTTGTTTTGACTGTTGTATCAGGCAGTGTCTTTAATTTTAGAATCATCATCAGTGATACTACTAGGCATTTACATTAGGGTTGTGAGCATTGATACTGGGAAATGTAAAATATATGACGATATCTTGTTTGTGATTAGAGTTTACAGTGGGTGACTACATTTCTAATGTGGTGTCATCCTGGAGGAGCGTTTGTGTTGCCTGTGTTGTGTGTTTGTAGAGGATGGGTGGATGAATCTAAGTGATGCCTCCCCTATGGACATCAGTTTCGTCTGTGCGAATGTAGGAGTAGCATCTGTTGTGCGGAGTCTTGTGTGTCTGTGGGAGTGTGGTTTCTTTTAGGAGTCCAATATGCATGGTGTGTAAATGAACAAGTTAGCTGTGATTTAGAGCAGAGGCCATCGATATTGAGCTGCAATATGTTTATGTTGCTCGTTTAAAGCAGTGCATGTCTAGTGTGGGTTTGTGTTGTAGATGTTGTGTTTGTGTGGCGGGGCTGAGCTGTGTTGCAAGTGGCTGTGTGAGTATTTGGGAGGGGTTATTGGAAGGGGTGGGGGGAATAATGTTTAGTGTGACGGGAGAAGTGTTTGTGGAGGTGCTACATCTATCAAATACCCATGTACTGTGGTGTCGTCTGATATTTGTTAGCGTAGCGCATGTGGTGTGTATCTCTTCTCTCAAGAATTGCATTGATCAGATCACATGCTCATTTAGAACTGGTGACGTGACGGGAGTAAAGTGAGCAAATGTTTTATGTTTGTGGTGTGGGACTGCTCTCAAGTGTCTGTGGTGAGTATGAGAAGGAGGGCAATGACTGCTGGAGAATAGCTTCCCTTTGTGTAAAAAAACAGCATGAAGAGCAACTGCCCCCATGCGGGAAATGACGCCCCGCCACATTGACCGAGATCCTCCTCGCAGGATAAGAGAGGTTCATTTCACAGGCTGAGGTCGCAGCTGTTCCTCCTTGACTGGGACTGCACAGCACCACCTCGAGAAATCTCCTG
Organism: Coenobita brevimanus; assembly: GCF_032717465.1. NCBI lineage: Eukaryota > Metazoa > Arthropoda > Malacostraca > Decapoda > Coenobitidae > Coenobita > Coenobita brevimanus. Next base: position 4,128,293 of record NC_136956.1, read on the forward strand.
TCCAGCGCCCACCATGATGGTTATGTGCTTTGATGACCATTATGGAGCCGATTGGCATAAACTTTTTTTTTTTTTTAACTAAAATATCACTTTACTTACAGCTTAGTGTGAATGGAGGACTTATGGAAAGCTTTAACCTAAAGAATGGAGACAATAGTGTGAAGGTGGACAAAGCTGATGTAAATGGGTCAGTGTATATCATACAGTGCCTTCACGACTGTGATAACACTCATTCTTCTAGTGCAACATATCCTCCTGTCTCCGCCATCATTCCAACTAAAGGCTCAATTCATGACACGCGTGAGTATAAGAAGTGCTCTAAGCTAATCTAATATACTATAATCCTGTGTGTGTGTGTGTGTGTGTGTGTGTGTGTGTGTGTGTGTGTGTGTGTGTGTGTGTGTGTGTGTGTGTGTGTGTGCATGCGCAAATTAACCTGCTGGTGGAGGTTGGTGGCCATGTGGGTGACATAAGCAGGTGGGGATGATTGGATGAGTGAGCAGGGTTGATTGGACTGGTGGACGGGATGGTATAGAGGGGGTGGATGGGTAGGTGTTTGGAGTGTTTGGGCAGATAGGGTGGGTAGGGGCAGATGGGGTTGGTAGGTGAGTTAATGGAATGGGTGAGTGGGTGGGTGCATGTGTAGTGGGAAAATAGCCCTATGAGATTAGGTCCAGAGTGTGAATAGGTCCATGGTTGGAATAGGTCTATGTGAGGAAACTGATCCGTGGAGAATATGTCACTAGGGAAATACGGCCGAGCAGAAATCCAGTGGACAAAATTTAGTCCATGGGGGAAACAAGTCCATGAGAGAAAATCTATCTACAAATTCCAGTGTTTCCTGTTAAGGAGACAGGTGGTCCGTGATTGAATACGGGTTCATGGTGGAAACAGGATCAAAGTCGAAAATAGGTACATAGGGAGGCAAGGTACAAGCAGGAAAACAGTTCCATGGAGGGAATATAGGCTGGTGGGATTCCATGAAGACAACAGGTCCATAGGGAAAATAAGTGGAAAATGGGGCTATGGTGAAAATAGGTCCAAGGCAGAAAATCTGTGCACGGAAGGAATAGCTCCATGGGAAAGAATAAGTCTGGAAATTTTGGCCATAACTGAAACAAAGCCAATGGTGTTTTAAATAGGCTATAGGTTCATGAGATAAAACACAGCAGATCCATGAAGGGAAATTTGTCGGTGTGGGAACAGGTACCTGGGCGATAGGTGGGTGGATGGTTGACGCTTAGGGGATGTAGCTGAAGGTGGGTTTATATTCTTATGCTAGTTCATAATAAGGACAGGAGGCTTGTTAACTAAGCCTGGGATGTTTTGTTTTATTCTTGCCGCCTACTGAGAATTAGACGAGTATTCGGATTTAGATAGACCTTCCACATTGGATAGATTAGATACAGCATTAATGCACCTTGTCCATAGAAGAGATCTTTTTCAGGCTGAATAAACTCATCTGATAGCAGCAAGAGGATAATGCATAGGATGCCACCTTGAGTAACGTGGTATTAAAGACCCAGTTTTATTCATGGTCCTCTTCTAAAACTGATGCTTAAACAAAATTTACTTTTAACCCCGTTCAGTCCAAGTACGTACAGTTGTGAGTCACGGTTTCTGTTCAGCCTCAAATTAGCCCTTGGATGAATGTTGCACTAAGCGTTTCACACGCAACGAGAAACTAGATGGTAGTTGAAAGCCTTTCTCGATTGCACGAGTGACAATGCCATCGGGAATTGTTTCTTATGCGATGTGGCAAAGCTTCAAGCGACCACCATAAGACTGAACAACAGGTCTTTGTTTGTTATGAGACTCTGGCTACGATTTCGACCAGCCAGGGGTAAGACCGGAGGCTGAACAGAGATTATGCTTCATGATTGTACTTTACCATTATATTCTTGCCATCCCTGGACGATTTCATTCATCTGAAGAAGGATTTAAGTGAAGGGGGTAATTAAGGGTGCAACCAACTCCTACGTTTCATAGAATGCATCCCCGAATGGAAATATTGGGTGGGAAAGAGACACACAGGTTAGTGCTTGAGTTCTTTATTTTCCCTAACGTTTCGGGCTACACAGAACCCATCCTTAGAGCAGCCAGAAACGTTAGAGAAAATAAATAATTCAACCGCTAATCTGTGTCCCTCTCCCATGCACCATTGCCACTTGTAATGGATCACCTACGTATCCCCAAATGAACCAAATATTCTGGATATGGCAAGACTAACGTATAGAAGACGTTCCCAGATCCCAGAAGTATAATAAAGGTATTATTTAACATCTCACGTAAGGTTGCATTGTAGCCGTAATAATTATATAAAAAGTACATCACCAAAAAAGAAGAGGTCAGTGAACAGGTATATTTTTTTTCAGTACAATTATCCTTTCAGATCCATGAAATTCTGTTTATATTCTTTCTGCCTTCAGACGATTTCATTCAGCCTACGGAGAGAAATTAGGTGGTGATGCGGTTAATGGAGAGTGTAATTTACCACGTCACTATAATTTTCCCCATAAAGTTGACAGGGTGTGGGTGAGGCAGGGTGAAGAAGGGTGTGGATGGGGCTGGGTATGGGTGAGGCAGGATGATGAGGGGTGTGAGTGAGGCAGGATGATGAAGGGCGTGGGTGAGGCAGGGTGAAGAAGGGTGTGGGCGAGGCAGCATGAGGGTAAGGCAGGGTGCGGGTGGGGCAGAATGAAGGGTGTGGGTGAGGCAGGGTGCGGGTGGGGCAGAATGAAGGGTGTGGGTGAGGCAGGGTGAAGAAAGGTGTGGGTGAAGCAGGGTGAAGAAGAGTGGAGGTGGGGAAGGATGAAGAAGGGTGTGGGTGGGGCAGGATGTGGGTGAGGCAGGATAAAGGTACGGCAGCAGGATTTATAAACCAAATTTGTCAGCGGACTATAAGGGTTAATTCTAGAACCTCACCAATCCTATGATCCATTTGTAGTCGTGTTCTTGTTGCCTCCGGACGATTTTACTCAGCCGCGGGGACCTTATCATGCTGGAGGGCATACATTTACTCCTCATCAACCTCTTCACTACCAGGCGGCTTTCCTTAATAAATCGTCTGGAGGCAGCAAATGTTATGTACAGAATATGGCATCGTAGGACAGGTGAAGAGTTTTGTTTTATTTTTGTCTATTTCAGATGATTTTATTTAGACAAGGCGGCACGTTTTCGCAACTACGAACTGAGTGAGTTAGAACCTCAGGCAACTCTTACAAAGCTGAATGAATTTACTAAAAATCACCTAGAGGTACCATAAACAATAATACGTCACTGTAGTAGAGGAGAAAAATATCAGCAATTGATCACTATATCAGCCAGCAATTATTAACATTCTGGCTCCTGTCACTCATCACCATCTGAATGATATCATCTGCCGTTACCAGCAAAAATGCGAGAGTTTGTTTTCCTACATTAGGGGGGTTAAAAAATATCCTGTTTGATGTATTCAGTCACGCAGGGCAGCGTTGCACCGGCCGTCGCGCTGCATTGCGAACCAGATGTCTCGAGAGTGAAAGTGTGGGGGGGTGAGTGAGAGGTTGTCGCCACTCCACGTCGCTTTTGGTACTACTGCACTTTGAGTTGTGTGTCTCTCATGCAAGAGGCGACAACTATGAATGGTTTAAATCCTCTTCATTTAAAGAACGAAACGACTTTATTTACATGTAAATTTTCCTTGTAGTTAGAGACTGTATGCGCGATTTGAACAACAGCGCGGTAGGAATGAAATATTTGTTACAAAATCATCCTCATGTCTTTAATAACAAGTTTTCGTGTATTGAAAATATGGGCTCTACTGATTTATAGTGCCCGTGTTGAGTGTTAAATGTTATTCCCACGAAGACCATTGTTTGTGCTCTTACTTCTGTGAACAACCATCCATCTGACCTCTGCGATGCCTTCCAATGTCTTCTAAACTGGAAGAATTAGGGGAAGAAAGGATATTTTGAGCTGAAGGGCACTCAGTTTGTTAATATTGCACAAATATAGGTTACATCATTCTCACAGCATTATGGAAACGTATTTATTATTATCATTTAAAAATAATACATCAAGAAATTATGTTGTCAGTGATGCAAGAAATCTGTCTATCTATCTATATACCTAGTCTGCTTCCCCAAGGAAAGGGAGGTAGCCGAGACAGGACGACACACTCCCCATTAACTCATCCATTTAAACACATTCATTCGCATCTTAGCCCCAAAGGGGAGAACGGACAGATCCTCACCGCATCACACCGCACAAGGGTCAACTGCGCAATGCAATCAGTGACATCCGCAGCAGGGCCCGACAGCAGAGCTGGTTTACCCCTGCCACATCATAACAGACTCATCCCCTTACCCTCACCTGACCTGACTAGCTGATCAGACCAAATACGGGAGAATATCCTCTCAGGGCTGCGTCATCACTTATTCATTCACAATTTCTCTCCATTTATTTCTGTCACGCACAGCCACTCTTCCTTGCTCAACAGACATCCCTCTCGCATCCAGCGCTCTCTTCACACTGTCCATCCATCCTATTCGTGGTCTTCCTCTCAGCTTTACACCTCTCACATCAGATCTAGTTAGTTTTTTCACCAATCGCTCATTATCCATTCTCTCCATATGCCCAAACGATCGCAACACTCTCTGCTCAACTCTACCAGCCATCTCCCGGACAACTCCAGTTCTCCTTCGCACTTCATTTCGCACTCGATCCATACGCGTCACTCCACACATACTCCTCAGACACCTCATCTCCATTACATTCAAACTTTTCCTCTCTGCTACACCCATATTCCATGTTTCAGCCCCATATAATGCAGTCGGTATCACAACACCCTCATACAGCCTTCTCTTTACATCCATTCTAAGCGAACGACATCTAAACACTTTTTTCATTCCTCCCAGCACCTTTCCTACTTCATTTATTCTAAACTTCACTTCTGCATCTATTCTTCCATCCACAGCAACATGTGACCCTAGATATTTAAAACACTCTACCTCCTCAAGCAACTCGCCATTCAAAACTATATTCATCCCCCTACCATCTACCAACCTCGTACACTTCATCACTTTACTCTTATTCTCATTTACTTTCAATTTCCTCCTTTCACACACCCTTCCAAACTCCTTTACCAACTGTTTCAATCTCTCCTCTGGATCAGCCACCAGTGCAGTATCATCTGCAAACAGCAGCTGCTTCAGATTCCACTCTCCACCATCAACATTCACCAGACTCAGACCTCCACCTAAAACTCTAGCATTCACCTCCCTTACAACACCATCCATCTTTTCTATTATTATATTTTAAAAAGTAAGGTATCTAAAATGAGAAAGAATTAGGGTGTGAGCAGGAAGCAGGGCAATGAAATGGCGAGGGACAGGGCGATATGGAGGCGATTTGTCTGTGGCCACCCCTTACGGGATTAAGGCGTCTGGCAATAGATAGACAGATAGATGGATAATTTACCCCCACTACTGCAGGACCGATCCTTTGTGCTAAGTCCTTAACACAGCCCAGTTGTGTGCTTGGTCTAATTCAGTTATATATTTTTGCATATTGACTATTTATTTATCTGTCTTTACCTGTATGTGTGTACGAGTATATGTGTGTGTATGTATGCATGTATATCTCTTTCCTAACGTACTTATTTGCCAATTTCAGAGTCCGGCAAAGGCAACAACACTACCATAACTCTGCTTATTGTCCTCTTGGTGATACTTGCATTGTCCACTGTGGTCCTCATCGTGGTACTTGTCCGCATGAAACAGGTAACGCACTCACCCTTCCTTACCCACACCCTGCCTTATCCAAACCCTGCCTCACCAATACCCTGCCTCACCTACACCCTGCCTCACCCACACCCTGCCTCACCCACACCCTGCCTCACTTACACAGTGCCTTTCCCTGCCCCACCTACAGCTTGCCTGGCCCTCACCTGCCTCACCCATACTCTGCACTACCCTCACCCTAACACTCGCTGCTTTACCCTCACACTGCCTTACCCTCACCCTCCCTCATCCACACCCTGCCCTAACCTCACCCTGTCTCTCACATCTTTCTTCATCCTGCTTCACCCAAACCCTTCCTTACCCTCATACTGTCTCACCCGCTCCCTGGCTCAGTCACACCCAGCCTCACCCACACCCTTCTTCACACTGCTTCACCCTTAGTCAGCCTTATCCAGCTTCAACCCCATCCTGCCTCACCTTTACCCACCGTCGCCAACCTCCTGCTCCTGCCTCACCGTGCTTCATTTTTACTCTGCCTAACTCTGCCAGACCCACAAGGCATTCTCACTCTGTCTCACCCTTACCCTTCGTCATGCTGCTTCACACTGCCTCACTCTTTTTCACCCCCACCCTGCCATACCCATACTGTGACCTATCCTCAACCCACCCCACCCACACGCTGCCCCACCCACACGCTGCCTCACCCACACCCTGCCTCACTCTCGCGCTGGGTCACCCTCACTCTTTCTCACCCTCACGCTCCTTTAGTCTTACCCTGCCTCAACTACATCCTACCTCATCTACAGCCTACCTCACCCTGCCTCACGCGCACCCTGCATTTATTTCACCCTTCCTCACTACTACACTGTTTCATTCTCACCCTAACCCTGCCTCACCCTTACTCTGCCTAATCCTCACGCTGCCTCACCCTCACTGCCTCACCCACATCCTGCCTCACCCTCGCCTTGTCTTGCGCACCTTCAGTTCTGTCCCATCACTCGCTATTCTGCCCTTTTCGTCACGGCACTTCACCCTCTTCCTACAGTCGTCTCCTTTCCTCTTTTTCTGTAGAGGTGGTGGTGCTGGAAAGGGCTTGTTCTCTCTCTCTCTCCCTCTCTCTCTCTCTCTCTCTCTCTCTCTCTCTGTTACATCAAAGGTATACAGGTAAATGTCGGCATCATCACCCTGACTGAAAAATTTGCTTATGACTAAAATTTCAGAGATTGACAGTAAACCAGATGTAGTGCACAGAGTCCTGATTAAGACGTGAATGTTTTGAACGTTGGCAGATGCTGTTGAACCCAACAAGTGGAAGGATATGCACATTGGTCCTTCAGTCCAAGAGCAATCAGTAGTAATGACTTGAAGAAAGACCTAGGTGTACTAATCAACAGTGAACTCGTGTTCTCCAGGCAGTGTACTGATCAAGAAAAAAAAAAAAAGGATGATTCTAAGTTATATAAAGTCATTTTAAGTACAGACATGAGATAGTCCTGTCTATATAATTTTCTCCTAAGAGTGGTTTTGAAAAAAAACAAAAACAAAAACTGCAGTTCTTGTCGCTGCTCCTGCAGAGGGACATAGCAAGGCCTGAGTGAGTCCAGGCAAGTGCTGTTATACTGATGTCATTTATTAGGCACGCTAGTTACCAGAGAACACTGCAGGCACTGGCCCTATTTTAGCTAGGCAACAAACTGAGGTTTTTGGAGTCGTTTCTGAATCTGAAATTATCAACTACCAGCACGCACTATATTAATTTGAAACTTCTATCTCCATACATTACATAATCTGCAATACCTGGAATCAGCTGCCAGCAGAGGTAGTTGGTAGTTCCTTAATACAGCAGATCAAGACACGGTTAGAAAAAAAATTACTAGGTCTTACTTAGTGATGTATTGAACGTTTTCTCCTTTCCTATAAAATTTCATGAAAAAAAAAAAAAATGTGGTTCGGGGTGCTTCTATTCCCGTGTCAGAACTACAGAGGTCAGAGGTGGGCGGTGTGTCATCTTTTTTGTAGCTACTAATCTGTCACTGTTACTGTAGAATGGCAGCCCGTCCCCAGTAACTTTATACATGGTACCTCCTAGACATGGGTCACCAAGACATCTTTGGAAGTACTGTTTCTTGTTACGAGTCTCTCTCTCTCTCTCTCTCTCTCAAAAAAAAAAAAAAATAATAATAATATATATATATATATATTGGAAAAAAAAATTATCATCAGCATTCGAGGAATAGAATTCACGAGAAATACACATCGAGAATAACGCAGTAAGCCAGAGAGAGGATAGCGTTTATCAGGCAACCACTCCCTACATACAAGTGTGCATGTTGTGGGGTCGGCTCAACCTGCTAAAATGAGAAACAGATACATTGGCTTCTCCTTGAAATTACCAATCAAGCACTCAATCAATGGACGTGAAAAAGATCGCACACTCTAAAGGGTGAAATGGGTTATGGGAAGTAGAACATGGTGCGCGGTAGACAGTGGCAACGCTGACTGGGCCGCCTCCACAGCAGACGAGAATAATCAGGCGCAGTAGTCGAAAGCTTGGTGCAATACAGCTTTTCCATGTGGCTGCTATTGTAAATGGGAAGAACATGGCAAGTTAGCTTAACAGGTAGCAGAGCAACTTTAAGATGCAATATCTATCTATCTATCTATCTATCTATCTATCTATCTATCTATCTATCTATATATATATATATATATATATATATATATATATATATATATATATATATATATAAAATTCATGTGCACTTCATTGCTAAAAGGATGGTATAAAATGTAGCAGTTGGTATAAAATATAGCAGTGGATCAGGGGTTGGTGATAATTTTAGACAACAAATTTCTGACGAAACAGGAAAGGGAAACCTAGATAAGATAATATCGCGTGATGGTGTCGCAACAAATGTTATGAGCTGAGGACTGCTTCATGACCCTCCAGGCCACAGAACGCCAGACGTATTTTGTTCATACTTCTGCCAGATGATCTGATTCGATTTAAAAAGAATGCCAATGATTAAAAGAGTCCATGAAGACTCTATGTAGCCTTCAGAAAATTTCACCAAAGTTCAGTGAGATAATTTACAGATGTTAATACATAAAGAATGTCACTGGATTTAAATAGTTAACCTTTACAGCCAGGGTATGTCAACATTTTACTCTTACGGCTGCGAGACGGATTCTTCCGATTGATGAGAGATCCCACCAGTTAGGAAGGTTAAAGAAGGTGACATCAAACTCTAAAGATCTGTTGGAAAGGGAAGGAAAAAAGTAAAAATATTGTCCTATGACTAATGGGTTGAACTAATACAGCAGGTTAGGTTTGTATTCATATCTGCATTTGTTAGGTTGGTGGGACGTATAACAGAATATTTATTGATGATGATGGTGACAGTGGTGGCGACGGGGTGATGATGATGAATGATGATGATGATGATGACAGCAACGAAGATGGTGGTGGTAATGGTGACAGTAGTGAAGGTGATGATGGTTATTGTACTAATGCTGAAGATGGTTCTGAATAATAGTGATGCTGATGATGATAATTTATAAAGATAGTAGTGTCGTAATGATATTAATGATGAAGGCTATGGTGGTGATGATTAGTGAATATAATGGTGGTGGTGGTGGTGGTAGTGGTGGTGGTGACGGTTTATAAAGATGGTAGTTGTGGTAATGGTGATGGTGATGGTAATGATTTATGAAGAAAGAAGTGGTGGTAATGATGATAGTGATGATGGTGATGCTTAATGAAGATAGATATGATCGTAATGGTCATGAAGATGGTGGTGGTGGTGATGGTTTATTAAGATATAGGTGGTAATGATGATGGTGGTAGCGTATTAGTAGTAGTAGTTGTTCCCTAGGCAGTCTGGCCGAACAGCCCCGAGTCCCTTAGGAAGGCCATGGCCTAGACCGGGCTTTCCCACAGAGCTCTCAAAGAGTGTATGTTGTGTTGTTGGCGTAGGTGATTGTGTGCAATGCAGTCTTCCATAAAGTGCTTAATAGTATGGGGTGCTGTGTTGCATCCTGGACAGGCATCAGCGATGGAGTCATCCAGCCTCTTCTGGTAGCTTAAGAGGGCTGGATGGTGCCCACATCTCAGCCTGGCCAGGTGGACACTGTCCTCACGAGCGAGATAGGATTCAGAAGGGTGGATGTCAGGGGGCCGTGCATGCAGCTGTGTGTTGTCTTTAAGTGACTGAATGGAGCGGCAAGTGATCTGAGTGTGGATATGCTTCTGGAAGCTGGTCTGAGGTGGGCGAGGGGGGAGAGATGACAGTATTTGTGTATGGTATCGTGTGCTGGGTGTTGTTTTGATGTTCCTTGGTGTGGACGGATGTGCTGCCATGTACTGTAGTGGATGTTGTGGGTTTGTGGAGGCTGCAGCAAGAAACTGGGTGCCTCTCATGTCTAGGTGATCCTTGACTTTGAGGACATTGGTTTCTTGATGTAGGTGGTCTGTGGGTGTAGTAGCTGTGCAACCTGTGATTATTTTTAGGGCCTTGTTCTGTATGGTCTGTAGAGTGTTGTAGTGTGTTTTGGTCAGGTTAGAAGCCCAGGCAGGGCTTGCATAATTCATCACTGAACGTATGTATTGTTTGCATACTGTGGTGGTGGTTTCTTTGTTGTGTCCGAATGTTGTATGGGCAAGTGATTTCAAAGCATTGAGTCTTGGTGTTATTTTATTTTAATGTTTGTGATGTGTTGTTTAAATGACATTGATGTATTGTATGTTACACCAAGGATTTTGTGTGTGTGTGTGTGTGTGTGTGTGTGTGTGTGTGTGTGGTAGGGGAGTGTTGTTTATGGTGAGGTGTGGGATGTGACTGTGTTCTGCTGCCCAATTTGTGAGAAGAGTCACTGTAGATTTGGCTGGGGCTATTTTGAGCCTGTTTGTGGTGAACCATTCATGTAGTGTGTTGAGGTAAGGTTGAATGATGTGTGCAGCTGTGTTTGCGTTTTGGTGTGTACATGTAAGTGTTATATCATCTGCATAGGAAGCTATATGTATATGTGGTGTGTGGGGTGTGGGTACGTCGTGCATGTATAGATTAAATAGTGTAGGGGACAAAACAGATCCTTGGGGGACGCCGTTTGTGAAGTTTCTTATGTTAGAAGACTGACCGGCAAAAGTTACGTGTGCACATCTGCCTGCTAAGTAGTTTGCCAGCCATCTTTTTGTGTTATTGTGCAAGTTTGTGTTGAGTATTTTGTTTGTGAGGTTGTGGCGGGGGATGGCATCAAAAGCTTTGCTAATGTCTAGTGTGACTAGGAGTGTTCTGTGTGGTGGCCTAGCTGAATTTATGCCATCGAAAACTCTCTGTGTAAGGTCTGTAAGAAGGGTGTTTGTGGAGTGTAGTGGCCTAAAGTCATGTTGTGACTGGGCTAGGGAATGTGAGGTGTGACTAGTTGTAGTATCAGTCGTTCAGTGACTTTAGAGGGGGTGCAGAGGAGTGTGATGGGGCGATGTGAGGAGGGTAACGTGGGGTCTTTGTTGGGTTTAGGGATAGTGATGATATTGCCATGCTTCCAGATGTTGGGTATTATGTTGTGTGAGTAGCTGTAGTTTGATATGTTGGTGAGTGCTTGTATGCCTTGTGGTCCTAGGTGTTTAAGGTGAATGTTGCTTATGTTGTCTGGTCCACAGGCAGATGAGTGCTTGAGGTTGTTAATGATGTGCTTCGTCTGGTTGTAAGTGAAAGGTGCGTAGTCTGGGTCTGTGGGGAACTGTCTCTTACGTCTGATGATACGTCGGTCTTCCGGATGGGGGGTTAGATGGCTGACTTGTGAAAAGTGATTGATGAGAGTGTTTGCTTGTTGTTTGTTTGAAGGTATGGTGTCTGTTGTTGTGATGGCAGCGTGTGATTGTGTGGTGTTGCTGTTGGAAAGTGTGATGTTGTTTAGTGTTTTGTAGAGTTTGCTGATGTTTGTTCTGTGGTCAAGTGTTTGGAGGTAATTTTTCCAGTTTAGTGTTTGCTGTTCTGATATTTTACTGTTTATCTGAGTGTTGAGTTCTTGTATTTGTTGTATGGTGTCTTGTGTACGGGGTGTTGGGGAGTGTCGCAGTGTGTCCCGTTGTCTGATGAGGCCTTGAATTTCTGGTGTGAAGTTGGGGTTGTGTCTCTTTCTGTTGCCTCTTTGGATGTGTCTTTTGTCTGCGTTTTGTAGTGTTGGTGATGGTTGAAGACGTTGGTGGTAATGATGATGGTGGTAGTGGTGGTGATGATGGTGGTGGTGGTGATGGTGATGATGATGGTGATGGTTTAAGATATAGATGGTAATGACGATGGTGGTGGTGGTGGTGATGATGGAGATAGTTAATGATCCCAGCAGTGACGGTAAAAATTATGATGGCGCTGCTGTAGCACACTGAAGATAGCAGTGATGGTAATGGTGATGAAAATGGTTGTGGCGGCAGTGGTGTGATGGATCAAGATGATCGTGGTGATAGTAATGATGATGTTAATACAGGTAGTGGTATTTGGGGTGGTGATACTGATGGCAATAATAATGATGATGATGATGATGACGATGATGGTAGTTATCAGTTCCTTGTACGAGTAGACCTTATCCACATTATTAGTTACCTCTTCATTCATTATTACATTTAGTGAATTCTGTCAGTGTCCACATGCAACAAGGATATTGTTCCGCTGTATAACCTGCACGGTTATGAAACTTTTAAACAACTTACCAAAAACTAGAAAGCACTCAAAGAGCGCATACCTCGGCCAACCCCATCGTCACCAAAACAAAACTCTAAAAATCTGGCTGTAGTTTTCAGACTGTGCCTTGACAGAAACCACGACTGGATCCGTTATTCATCAGAGAAAAATAATCAATGATGGATTTAGAAACAACTACAATGTATCCGTGAAAACAGTAAAACATCATTTACATACAGTTAGACAGTCATTATTGTCAAACAAAAAGAAGTAAACATTAGTTTTATAGACATTTTAAAAATCAGCAAAACTTCCCTTTCTCGATAAAAAAAAAAAGTCTGGATCCGCAACTAGATCCGGATCCGCATCAAATTCTAGTAAACTTTTCCTTCACTAATGGGCTAGCCCGTCAGAAAATTTCATCGAAATTTTACTGTATATATATATATTTTTTATATTTTGTGGACAGACAAGCAGACAGACACAGGTGATCACAAAAAATCCGCCCATCTTCATTGGCGAAGGTAAATAGTGTGTCGGGCTTCGAAGATCGCACCGCTGGATTTCAAAAGCCTTTGTTCGGTGTTTCATTATTATAATGAAATGGACTCCTATTAATGACCGTAACTGTATATCTCTGAGGGAAGTGGTTCTCAGACTATAGGTGGCCACAGGAATTGCCATGGGTCGCAGAGAAATGGGCCTCTAATCTCGTCGGGTAAGGAAGCTCCATGACACCTATTCCTAAGCGAATTATTCTGCTTACCTTTTTTTTTTTTTTTAAATGCAAGGAAGAAGGAACCAAAGGCCAGGATCCCGTAAATTGTTCCCTCCAAGAAAAAAGAAAATCAAGGTAACAGAGAGCCAAATTCAAGATCCGTACATTTCGAGATGCCTGGACACCCTGCGTTTGAAAGACTGGAGATCATAGGCAGTAAGAAATACAGACAGAGGAAGATAGTTCCAGAGTTGACCTGTCGCATATATAAAGGACTGGGAGTAACGGTTAACTCTTGCATTAGAAAGTTGGACAGAAAAGGGATGAGAGTTTGTTGCTAAAAGGGTGTTACACGCCTGTCGTAGTGGTGGAGGGATGGAAGCAGATAGTTCAGAGGAGCAGTGACCTTACTGTCCTCTTCTATATTAAATAAAATCTTCCATTATCATCACACTGCATAAAAAACGAACAAAAGGGTACAAATCACTCTTATTCAAAAATAAATCACTAAAGAAAATGTGATATGGAACCGCCTTACCTGATAATAATTCGAACCATAGAATAGGTACAATGCTTCCAAGAAATTTTGCATGGTTGATGTTATATTTATCGTTATTGCCCATTAACATTCCTAATAACTACACTAGACTGTATACTTGTTACTCTACGCACAGTACGGGCAGAACGCTGTTACCTGTGTGTGTGTGTGTGTGTGTGTGTGTGTGTGTGTGTGATTCGGGGAAAGGTGAGTGTCGCGGGCCTCTACCATCACTGTTTGTGGGTTGCGCACCAAAAACTTAGCGAACCATTGATCTAGGTTAATATCAAAACCACTAAGCCTCATCCTCTAGTCTCATTTGGCTCGCATAACCTATTTGTCTAATGATGGTTATGATGATTATGTTTTTCTTGATAATGGTGATGATGATGGTGGTGATGGTGATGGTGATGATGGTGGTGGTGGTGGTGATGATGGTGGTGGTGGTGACGATGGTGGTGGTGGTGATGATGGTGGTGGTGGTGATGATGATGGTGGTGGTGGTGGTGGTGGTGACGATGGTGGTGGTGGTGATGATGGTGGTGGTGGTGATGATGGTGGTGGTGGTGATGATGGTGGTGGTGGTGGTGGTGGTGATGATGGTGGTGGTGGTGGTGATGGTGGTGGTGGTGGTGGTGGTGATAATGGTGTCGTTTACAGTGATGATGATGATGGTAATAATGACGCTTGCTTTCTCCACAGAAAGCTGCTGCAGGTAACAACATGCATCTCACCTCAGATCCAGGTATGCTCTCTCTCTCTCTTATTATTATTATTATTATTATTATTATTATTGTTTTTATTATTATTATTATTATTTTTATTATTATTATTATTATTATTATTATTATTATTATTATTACGCAGTTATTATATTATTAGGTATCCGACTTTGAACACTTATTCCATGATCCCTTATCTTAGGCCCAGCAGTCCTCTTAAATGCGGTGCTTCTTTGGCACTACGGCACTAAAACCCACCGTCCATTCTGAGTACAATCTAGGACTGTATCATTTAGGCCTGGTGTGGTTGGTAATTGTCTCCTCATTTGAACTGTGCAATACTAAGAACTAAATGACTTGCCCAAGCTCATGGTCGTAAGACATATTGATCAAATGCCTCGTAAGGGATTCGAAAATGAAAGACATGCTCCCCCATCCCCCTTCCCTTGACAGCCAGACACCACCATTATTTACTCCATTAGTTTATTGGCTGTTTTCTATTAAGTATTGTTACCAACTAGGAGATTTTGCTCAGTTTAAGAGAGCTTTCCAACCAGCGATAAAAATAATGAAGGCGTTCCCAAATCCCTCCCGCTTGAAAAATGATCTTGAGCTAAACAGAACTTGAAAAAAACGGTACGTGATCGGATTAAACTGTATAACAGTGTCAGAAAATCCTGTTGAGGTTTAAGGATTTGAGGGAAGCAGGATGGTAAATGTCAGTCGTCCTTGATGGCATTACATTTTATTTGTTTACAGAAGATGAACAGAGGAAGGAAAAACAAATTATATAAAATATAATCCATACACCAGATTACAAGTGTTCTCCATTCATTAAAAATCTGTTACAGGTGGACTTGAACTGCTGAAGGTTGAAGTTTGGGAGGAAACCCTCAATTATCTTTTGGAAATCGAATCTATGCATGGCTGTCACTCCGGCAGGGATGTTCTAACCACTACACTACAAATCTCCCAATCATACTGTAATTCTTGTAGTGTCACTTACTCCTAAACACATGGCCAGTCGATTTGAGATAAAGTTTTGTATGGCCCAGTCGGAGTGACGGGGTTCCATACTTTGATCCACGAAAGGTGAATGGAGGAAGAAACTAACATTGTACCAACAGTGCCACGAATCGAACCTCAGACTCGTCACACAAGAGCCAGACCGAATTCCACATATATATATAACCAAGGTACCCCCGTCCCCGCTGAGGGCTTGAAAGGGAAGAGACAATTCCCTGGCACTCGGGCAAGAGGAAGCTTTTGATCATACCCAAGGCACATCTGGCAAGGCACACCCACAGAGGAGTCGGGGCTACACCTTGGTTACAAGTATGTGACATGGTGAGACAACTTTTACCTGAACGTGGGACAGTGGAATGCTACCTGGCTCTTATGTGAAGAGTTGTGGGTTCGATTCCTGGCACTGTTGGCAATATGTTTGTTAATTTTTCCGTGTCAGTACAGGTTTCATTCATTAAAGTGACTATTGGAACTTCTGTTATGGCACCAAGGGAATCTGTCCTGGAAAATAACCTTAAATGTAATGGTGTGTGTGTGTGAGAGAGAGAGAGAGAGAGAGAGAGAGAGAGAGAGAGAAAGAGAGAGAGAGAGTTGCATCATTGATTAGCATTTTCAACCCAATGACGTGCCTTCCGTTCATTCATGTTAGCACCCGGCGGTTGTATTCAGCTTTGAGGGGAGTTTGAACTGGACTGACTACAGAATTATAAACTTTGTAAGCCACTACACTTACTGGGGTCCTTCTAAAGCTAAATAGAATCATCTTGAGTTCGTTTCATACAGGAATGGTGTGTTAGTATTGGTGGGGTTGTGCTGGTGGATCTTGTTACAGACAGATTAGTGATGTCAGTATAGAATGTCAAGAAATCAGACTGTTCCCTTCCCCAGCCTAGGATCGAACTAGGATAACATACACAGTGATATTAACCAGCCATATCCAAAAGTACATCGCTAAGGAAGAAGTGTTAGTGAGCTTCCTTGCCCGCCGAGAATATACGTCCAATCGGGCAGATCACTTCTCTAGCCTCTTGATCATCGCTTCCCTCAGGTATTTCTAATCATGATGAGAACTATTCCTCAGGTGTAACAGCGTCATATTTTACCTATCTAGAGCCCGTTGTGACCCGTGAGTCCGTATTCTTGTGAAGCTCCCTAACACCTATTCCTAAGTCATTTATTTTGCTTACTATACCTTCTCGTCCTCCTCAGTGTACTTAAATTATTCCAATATCACGATTCTCTGCATAAATAACGTACAAAACAATATTAGCCAGCCGTATCCAGAAATAAGTCGGTAAGGAAGAGGTGTTAGGGAGCTTCCTTAACCACCGAGAATACAAGGAATGATGACGGTGCGGGGCATTCTCAGAACTAGAAGCGTAATGTTTGGACTTATGAACTTCGCGACTACAAGCTAGTAGGCGAAGGGCGGTACGCTAAGCACCTTGCCTGGAAAACCCCACTTGCAGCAGTACCAGAATTTGGAAGGTTAAGTGACCCTGCAGCTTTCGCAGCGCCTCATCCCTGGCGATTTATTCCACACAATACACCTGAGTATCCTTTTGCTTGTTATTGTTGCAAACTATAGGGGTATTCAAATGATATAAATAACATACAAGGGAATGAGAAGGTGTAACATGTAAATATACTGGTGGGGGCAATGATGTTACGAAATCCTTAGTACCACTCAGAATACAACCCCGTTACTTGGGCGGCAGTGTAGGTTTCACTAAGCGCACAGACGCCTGGTGGTTTAGTGGTTCAAGAACGTTAGTAGGGGTAATGACCTCGTTGTACAATGACCCCCAAAAGTATCGCTTACCTGGGGATAGATGGCTGTGAAAGTGAGAGAATTTTGCAGACGCACATAACTCTATTAACATATTGCATTAAACAAAAACCACCCAATATGTGACGATATAGGTGATTTCCAGTTCTAACAATTACCGAGGACAATATTTACACTTATCACTCGATGTAGTGCTGCTGTCGGGTGTCTGCCCTTTCCTCTCCTCTATCCTTCTTTCCTTCCATCCTCCTCTGTCTTCCATTCCTTCATTCTTTCCTTGTCCTTCTGCCTACGGGTAACTTAACACTCCCTCTTCTGTCTTTCTTTCCTTCATTCTTTCCTCTTCCTTCTGCCTGTGGGTGACTCTACCCAGTGTGATAAGCCAAATGGTTTTCTGTACACCAGGAAACCATTTACTACGCTGCGAAGTAACCATATAACCAAATTTTGGCGCCTGGTGGTTTAGTGGGTAATTATTGCTCTCCAATCGGATTGAGCCGGTGAAGGTTTATATCCAAGGGGTGGTTGGGGTTGATTGCTCATGTAATGCCACTCAGGGATGAGTGAGGCTGGTCACTCTCATCTTAAATGTCGGGACCAACTGCCTAGCCCCGGGCTCCAACGCTCCTCATGGGGCAACGTAGGATTGGATGATGGATAGATGGATAGATAATTACAGAGCGCCTCATATATCTTTTTTCTTTGTTTAATAATAGAACAGAGGAAAGAACAACATATGAATAAAAAAAAAAAAAAAAACAATCCATGCACCAGATTACTGGCATCCTCCATTCATAAAAATCTGTATCATCTGGACTTGAACAGGTGTAGGTCGAAGTTTGGAGGGGAACAACTCTGGGGAAGCGAGTTCCAGAGAGATGCAATTTGGAGAATTAAAGAATTCTGATAGGCAGAAGTTCTGCAATATGGCTGAGTGACATTCCAGTCATGAGCGCAACCAGATGCCCGTGTAGCACAAATGAAGGCATGGAGAGGTGGCACAATGGACTCAACTTCGACTGAGCGTTTACCATAAAAATATCTGTAAAATAATGCAAAGGAGGCAACATTCCTTCTTACATGTAGGGGAGTTCGTTTATTTATAATAGCAAGGTTATTAATAATTCCAACAGATTGGTTTTGAATTTTATCTAGTTAGTTTAGTGCAACCTCTCCGCATCCATTCCTCAAGAGTGAGCAAAATTCTAGCTGAGAGCGCACATGACTCTTATAAATTATAGGTAACTGCTCGTCAGTGAAGAAGTTAAGGACTGTACAATAATCCTTGTTTCTCTGAGGCGGTTTTAGCAAGTGATCTGACATGAGAGGTCCAGCTGGTCATTGTTAAGTGAAACACCGAGAATTTCAATACTTTTGGAGATGGGAATGTTAGTAGCACTGAAGGTAATATACGAATCTGGCAATGCCAGTCTATTAGTAAATTGTATATACTTGGTTTTACTAGCATTAAATGAGACAAGGTTATTTTGTCCCTATTCAGTGATCTTAGATAAGTCTTGATTTATGGAGATGGCTGCACTGTGTTGAGAGTGAGAGATGTTAAACTTTGTGAATGATACGTATGGTAAGATGGCCGATACATTTTTGGTTACATTACATGCAGATAACCCTTTGAATCCTATGTCGTATTTGCCATTATGTTCTCCCAAACTTTAAGCGACTCCTACCCACACGCCGTCATTATAACTCCAACACCATTCCAAAAAAGAACACGAGGGAGTACTCTTAAATACTCACCTTTTTCATGGTTGCCATACCTTGAACCCTTCTACGAATTGTGGTGTAAGTTGCGTAAAAAAGGGTTTAAGATGATCGAGTCATGTGATCTTGACCTTTGATCTGTTGTTCCCAAAATAATAGGTCAACCTCATGTCTGACTCTCAATCTTCCCATCAGTTTTAGTCTGCATCACATCATAATTTCTCTAGTTATTTGGTTCACACACAGACACATAGACACATAGAGGTCGAACGTTGACCCTGATCTGTCACTTAGACCTAATCCCTTTTTTAACTGAATCCTTTGTTCTTTCGCTTGTCCTAATGGCTCATAAATCAGATTAAACTCTTAAGTTGACCTCGCCATATGACTGTGACATCTGATCTTGTCCTGTGACCTTGCCTATTATATAATTAATGTTCTTGAAACCTATTGCCCTCGTGTTTACCCTACCCACAAGCCTTCCACCAAGTATGATCGAACTCGGATAGAGACTGTTTATGCTGATCTTGCCGGTATAACCCTGACATTTACCCTTGCCCTAAGACCGTGACGATTGACAAAGTGTTCTGAAAATTGACTACCAAATTTTGCTAAATTGGTTCATAACTGTTTATGCTGCCCTTGCCCTGCGACCTTGACCATTCACTGAGTGCTTCGAAAATAGAATCCCTTCGTCCTTGACTAACACTCAACCCTTTCACCAAGTTTGGCCGAAATCAGATCGAAGCGGTTAATACTGATCATATACCCTTACCCTGCGGTCTTCGCCTTTGCCTGATTGTTCTGAAAATCTAAACTTTTCATCCTTGCCGTACCGTGAACCCACAAACCAAAATTGGTCTGAATCGGATTAAAATTATACAAACAAGACCACCCGCCATCTGTGAGCCAAGTAGACTGTAATAAGACTGTTAGATGAAAACTTTATTATGTATCCATCCTGGATAACTCCCAGTTCTGGTTGCGTGACCTGTGAACTCAAGTTGTGACTCTAAACAGCTTTTATTAACTAATTTTCCTTCTACAATCAATACGTTCTGAGACTTGAGTTATCGGCACAGACAGACACACACAGATACATTTGGTGCGAAAATAATGACCATCGACTTCGTCTACTTGGTTCAGTTAAACACAGAAGTTAAATATACAAATTAACTAAACAAATTAACCTTGCATTTGACACTGACGTGTCATCTCTTGTCTCAAAAACGATAGGTCAACTACTTAGCTAAACATCAACTCTTCCACCATATTATTAAAAACTGATTAAATCTGTTCCAATTGTTTTATTCTCTCTCTCTCTCTCTCTCACACACACACACACTCTCTCTCTCTCTCTCTCACACACACACACACACACACAAACATTACCCCGCTCTTGCTTCGCGAGACGGGTGTATTTATAGAGAAGAGTTTGAGTTGTGAAGTATTGGCTGATGTGGAAGAGTGAGTCGTGGTCAAGTGTAATTTTTATTTGGACCAGAATATAACCCTGGCCTTGCTTTTTTCTCAGGTGCCTGGGAACTTGAAGCAGTCAACTCCCACGCCACGAAGACACGTGTGGACAAAGTAAACAGCATCTACGAGCCATACATCCCCAGAGAAAATCATGTGGAGACTATTAACGACATCTACGAGCCTTTCGACCAGATTGCCTAACAGACCTGCAGACACCACTCATCATGACCCCGCCTCTACCGTCCATATTCACTGTGCATTAAGAAACCTCGATGCAACTTCTTTGTTGGGATTTATGGTGCATAGTACGCCATGATATTCTGTTATACATTATATACTAGAAAAAAAAAATCATTATAAGACGAATGTCAAGATGTGAGGGTGGAAAACGTTCAGAAAGAAAAGATGGAAAAATCAGAGAAACAAGAAAGGGGTTGGAATGGGAGGAGATTCATAGTTCTGCCCCTTTACTGCATCCACCAGCTTCAGTCATCTTGCCAGTACAGTGTGGAATGTAATAATGGATGGAGAAGTCCCATTTTTCTTCCATCCTAATAGAACGCTCTCTTGTTTCTGTGAATTATCTTTTACTTCGTCACCTTGTCCATCACTATATCTTAATAGTCATTTTAGAATTTTTTCTTTCTAGTTTATAATCTTTTTAGGGAAGCTAGCTACCATACATTCATTAGTTATACAATAAAACGACTTTTGACTATGGGAATCGTTACCGCGATGACTGATACAGTTTACGCAAAATGTTTACGTGGAATTGGGCAATATGAATCCGTTGAGGTTTACATACTCTTGGAAGAGAACTGACTGCTAGGGAAAGTTTTTAGAGTGTATTCGCGTACTGCAGCTCGAATGCTGCTCTGAGTGTGAAATGAATACTTCCAGTTGTTACGAAGCGTTTTGGGTCGAAGCACACTCGTGAACGTTATTTGGTTTTATAGATATGGCTGATGAAGAAAATAAGAATGAAAGAACGAAAGTAAAAAAAAAAAAAAAAGCGAAAGAACAAAACCCATATTTTCCCAACCCATTTTCGCAAATCCTAAAAAGGTTAGCGAGGCACTGCAAGTAGCTTTGCTCTTAAGCATTTGGTGGGTGGGAGGGAGGCGTGGCAGTTAGTCTGTGTACTTAAAGCTGGGCTTCGTGAGCCTTTTTATGCTGTATTCCCATGTTTCCACGCCAGACCAAAGGTGCTCCTTGTGAACCTGCGCCATCCCTACATAATAAAGCACACACACACACACACACACACACACACACACACACACACACACACACACACACACACACACATATATATATATATATATATATATATATATATAAAGCACCTATTAGATGGCGAGAACAGGACAAAAAGATGTAAATGATGTAATATGTCAAATACATCGCCAAGGAAGTGACGCTGCCAAGTCTCCAGTGCTACTTACAATACCTGTATGGCCCCAGAGTCTGCCAGTAACACCGGCAAGGCGAACACAGTCAGTGTTGTATCTAGGATTGCCGTTATGAGTCGAGAGTTTTGGATGGAAGCGAGGAATGGGGTTGTTGGCCTGTTTCATCTGTTCGTAGCCAACTTGAAAATGTGATCTCCATGGTCACTCTTTACTCCTTTCTGTGCCTTCGTCCATATGTCATCTCTTCTAAGAAGGTTGTTCAATGCCCATATTCATTTCCGCTTGTTCTAGCAACATATTGCCTAATACCTTAGTCCCACAGCAGGCGGCCATGTCACCCTGTCCTCTCAAAACAGACGGTCCTCTCTCCATCCCACACCACTGTTATTCATACTCCTCTCTCCTTAGTCCTTCTCCTTTATTATCAGTCTTCCTACTCCTCCTCTTTCCCTGTTCCTCCACTTCTCTCACATACTCTCTCTTAGTCAATCTAATGCGTTATTTGCTCCAGGTAGTGAAACCATCACAGGCTCCCTTTCGTAGTACTTTCCAACACTTCCACAGCAATAACACAACACTTCCAAACTACGAAATTTGTTTGTCTGTCTCTGTTGGTAACTCACACACTCCTCACAGATAATACATTTCCATTCGTCTCCCTCTTGACTTCTGTCCTTCCAACAAAATCCAAGCCTCACTTCTTTACGTCAGTTTAGACATCGCATTATTCTCATGGAGCTTCCTCACTTCCATGATCATTTGTTTTTAATCCCTGCCTAAGTTCTTCCATTTCTGCTGCACAGTTCTTGCACTTCATTGTCAAAAATCCCACGTCTTCTCATCATATTATTGAGATACTTGACGACTCCTCCATATGATGATAGTTCACCTTCACTACTCACTCCACGGCTTCATTTCCATAAAAAAAAACATAATTTTTCGTTTTGCTTTATTGGTAAGATATGACCACGTATTTGGAATCTAGGGTCTAAGACTTTATCGAGATTATTTACTGCTAAACTCTTGACTATTTTATCTCGAATTATAGTCTCCAATACTCTGTATACGACTGTAGTTAAGCTAATTGGACGGGAATTTCTAGGTTACGTATCCTTTCTTGTTTTAATGTTCGAGTTATATTCGCTAGTTTCCAGTCATGTGACACAGTGCCACGTCTTACTGATGTAGTGAATATTTGAGTTAAAGGTTTCAATATAGGAGAGAAAGTACCGTCTAATGATAACTATCCGACAATATTATTTCTTTCACTTTGCTAAAAAGATACGTACCCAAGCGATTGATGCACACTAGTCTCACCTCTGATACAAGTAACTCTCTCTCCTCTATAATTCAGCATCTAACCACACACGCTATTAATCCCTGATACTTCTCCATTCTGACACTCCTTAATGCATCACATATATTCTCTCCTATTGATCCTATACTCCTTTATTGCCTCTCTTCTTCTCCCAGTCATTTCCTAACCACTTATGTTAACACTAGTTTTCTAAATGGAATAACTCATTAAAATGCTCTCTCCAGCATTTCACTCACCCTCTGTCCGTCTATTTGTGTGTCTGTCCTCCACTAGCTTTCTGCCAAATAAATTTAACACCTTTGTAGCCTGCTCTCACCCTATTTTATTTCCCTCTTCTTTTAAAACAGCTCCTCACATTGCCTCCACTAAACTCTCTTGCCACTATCTATTCTCACATGAAACCTAGCATCAAACACTGATCTCATCTTAGCACACATAATTGACCAGTGACTGATTAACTCTGAATTCTTTGATGTACATGATATTTATTGTTACCTTCGGGCAAAATGAGGCTTCGCATAACCTAGGAGTTGATAAAATTGTTCCTAACTGGTTTGGTGGGAGCAGGAATAAACTACAAATGGTCATCATACGGAGGTGGATGGTTGTGGCCATTATGTCGTCTGCTTCAATAGCTTTCCCGTATCATAAATCGTTCTTCATATTTCTACACATGACACCTACCTTTATGCTTTATATCGCTGTTTTAGCATTTTTAAGCTTACGTTTTAAGGACTTCCATACTTTCCCGTGTTATGATCTACAAATTTGGATAGGTAGGATATGCACTAACTAAATACTTCATTTGGTGATAAAACCATTTAATTGTTCGCGTACTGGCTTGGCTGCCGGTCTTAATTATCATTACCAAATCCTGCAATATTCTCCCGTTATAATTAGAAAGTACTGAATATCTATAGTAAACATAACATTAATTCCTTCATATTTACCTGCAGCCCTGTTCTGAGACAATTTGTGTTTCAGGCTGAAATCTAGGTAATACAGGAGGCTACGTGGCACATCTTCCTTAGCGACATATTTTGTCTATGCTCAGTAGCAACCTCTTGTATGTCATTCGTAACGGTTTAATAATGGCATAATTTCTATTAGCATCACACAGCAAGAAAATGACTCATTGCTCACTTTTGCTAATGGGATTTTGCCATAAATGCCGTAAGTGCCATTTTATTATTCTTTGGCTAAATTTACCAAGACATTTCCTTTTTTCGTGATGCAGTCGGCAGAGTTTAATTCCAGATAGTAAAAAAATAATAATAATAATCAGGTATTATGAGCAGTCAGGAAAGTGAAGAAAAGTTGAGAACATATGTCGTAATAACTTTACTTTTGCCACTTTAGTTCTCATTTAATGTAGGGTACTAAGATTTTATACTCTGTAACCGTATTAGGATTATGAAAATGCAGTCCAGTACGCTTTTGTGCCTTTCTTGTCTATAAATGATTTTTAGCATTTGCTTTTTCACGTCATTATGTAATTTTGCCTGTGTATTTGTTTATTTATTTATTTATTTTTGTGCCCAAATATCTTAATGAGGTTTACTGTGCACAACATATCCCTTAGAAAGAGAAGTGACAAAATCTTCAAATACGACCATCAGTTCAATAATTAGTTTTTGGGATCCACTGTGTACGGCTCTTTGCTAATGGTTATGCAAGCCCAGGTTCATCTGAATGTGAACCTATACTCAGATTTTTTTTAAAATGAGGCGAAGATGCACCTAACAGATTGGTGATGACTGGCTGAATGCAACTTATTACGTGTCCGAATAACACTTAAAACCCAAATTTCCCTCTCAGATATAATTATGTTGTCAATTAATGATGCTAAAGAGTAAAAAGATTATGAAGTAATGTTGCATTCAGCCAATCATCACCAATCTGTCAAGTGCATCTTTGCCTCGATTTAAAAAAAAAAAAAAAAAGAGTGGACTGCAGAAAACCAGTCACTTTAAACGGTTGCTTCCAAAGGTATTTAGCTGAGGTTAAATTGAAGGACTTGAGTGTTGTGATAGTGTGGTGCTTAAGGTGAGTGTGTAGCTGTGTGGAGGGTTGAATAACAATGTGGTTATGGTGGAATGTTTGTAGCCTAACTTGTATATTGTGTTGGTATCGTAGCAGGAAAGGGTGGTGACAGCATGGCATTGTACCTAGGTGTTTTCTTGTCTCTGGGTAAGGTAGTTTATAATGCGTGTATGTCTGGTGGGGGTTCATGAAGGATGCTGTCTGGATGAAGGTCTTTGATGGCTGTGGTGCCTATGTGTTTATGTATGTGTGTTTGTGAATTGTGGTGTTGGGTGAAGGAGAAAGAATGTTGCTGAGATTCTCTGCTTAGTGATGGAAGGTTGTTCGTCTCTTATTTCTTTGCGGAGGGGGATGATGTAGTTACAAGGGTGAGATGGATCTGGAGCTGAAACAATGAACTGTATACTTTCACATTCATATGATCTTTCATTGGAAGTTTTAGTTGTTGTTGTTGTTGAGGATGGCTTATAATTGTGGTCCTGTATCGTGTTATTATTATTAAGGATTTGTTTTGTGTGTGTATGTGTTATTGTTTTAAGTTTATCTCTTTTTTGTGTTGGTTAAGATTGGAGCCAAACTATCAGCGTAATATCCAGTTTCTCAAACGAATTGTTTATATATACGGTTTTCAGGGATTCTCTCTGTTGTCCATAGGTAGAGCCTGTCAGTGCCTTCAAAGCATCGAGTTTACGGGATGCCTTTGCATTATTTTTTAATAACAGAACAGAGGAAGGAAAATCAAATAAAATATAATAAAAAAATAATCCATACACAAGATTATTGGTGCCCTCCATTCATAAAATAATTAAAAAAATCTCCATACAGCACACCACAGAATTAGGCTCATATACATATACGAGTATCTATCTATCTATCTATCTATCTAAACAAGTGCACATCAGGACACTTCATGCCTGTTTATAATCAGTTACAAACCTACTCAGATAAGATCAGTCAGAACTTTGGCTTACAGAGTACTAAATGGGAACAGTTACATTATTAGGCTGCCATGTATAGGTTAAATAAAATTCCTAGCATACAACTCGATGTCTTGGAGAACTTCTTTCACTATACTCGTATCACTAAACTAAGAGAAGGGCTTAGAGGAGGTTGGAGGCAAGAGAGAAGTCAGCGCTCAACCTCTTGCCGCTGTTGATGTATCACAGTAGCCACGCCTCATTTTCCTCCACAGACCAATGACCATGTCTTACAGCAGGATATTAGCTTCTTCCAACGCCCAATAATCTCTTTGAGAGGGTGGTCTGTATATCTATCTATTGTCAAACGCCTTAATCCCGCAATGGGTGGTCACAAACAAGTCGCCTCCATGTCGCCCTGTCCCCCGCCATTTCACTGCCCTGCTCCCAGCAACCCCCCCCCCTCATGCAGGGTGGTCATGCAGGTTATTCAGCTGGGGTTGGCTGTTGCATTCTATGGGATGGTCATCATCGCTTGGGTTCGTCTTCGCCCCCTTTCTCTCGTTGTAATTCAATGCAGGTTGACCTTTATCATCGTTGATACACCGTACTTCAAACTGGGTCACAGCTGAGTCAACACAGGGGTCAGCCAAGATAAGCTACGGCTGAGATCAACATTGCCCCGGATGGTTCTCCAGAACATAACCTCACACAAAGGTCAGTGCCCTGATAAGTGGCCGGGAAGTGGCTAGTAACAACACACACAAACACTGAAAGAGCAGTGCAGTACTGATTGCCTTAGGTAGATTTAATAGGCCTAATTAATATCACTGTTACTACGTATTAATTATGTACTCTATTAGATATTTCGTAGATGCCACAGTGATTTTCATGAAAGTTCCAATCTTCCAAAGCTCGTAAGTTCAAAGCTCGTAAGTAGAGGAGCAACTATGTACGGTATTTTGTTCGATGTCCATTAGGGCAAGGATCTGATTTTCTCGGTCAAAAACATTTCTAAACGCATATGGTGTAGTTCTTGGTGCCAAATATAAATATCTTAAATCATTACAGCTTCAGCGAATCAATTAGAGCAATTAGGGTCTGCAAACTCGTTGGTTGAAGAGGCTTTTAAATTTGTCCTTCTTACCAGTTTACTTTTATATCTGGTACATTTATATATATATATATATATATATATATATATATATATATATATATATATATGTATATGTATACTGTATCTCTCTCTCTCTCTCTCTCTCTCTCTCTCTATATATATATATATATATATATATATATATATGAATCAGTACCATCTATTCAGGCATGAGGTGAGATACAGACGTCTTGAAAAGAGTCCCATATCTTGCTGCTGTGGTCCATAACAATGATAGGATCATGGTATTATAGATTCTGTTATTTGCATAAAACGATAAAGTTCCTCATCTTGAACTAAATGTCATAGTGTGTTTAATCTTTTGGTATATGTTAGGAATGTGTTCCAAAACATTACTTTTTTTTTTTTATTACAGGTAGTGTATGTTAAGGAAAATGAGTACATTAGCTTTTCAGGTAGCACTAGAACCTTAATAATTTTTTTTTGTAATATATTGTGGTCTTAGCTCCAAGAAATAGTTAATAAAAAGTTAAAATATGCAATTGGTACAGCTTATTGGGAATAATCTGTAAGTCAGATTTAAAGGTGGCAGGAAATGATAACAGGTAATCTTTTTATCATATGTCGGGCACTTTCTTGAAAAAACAAACACAAACAAGTGGTGCCAGGCAAAACAAACCTTGCCCGGTAGCAGTTATTTTATTGCTGTTAAATACTGAAATGGAACTGCCATTTAGTGTCAATAAACAATTAAAGTGTAGCTTATCTGTAACTTCAACCGATTTCAAGATATAGCCCTCTGAAAATCCGTGACCTTGAATTGGACCTTTCAAGGGCACTCAATTACCTCCAAAACTGAATCACTACCTTTTGGGACCAGTGCCCACATATCCTAAAAGATTCATATAATTTCATTCAGCCGATTTTCCGTAATGTTGCTATCAAACAAAAATAAAAATAAAAACAAAGAAATTAGACCAAAAACAATACCTCGCCGGAGTCTGTCCCGGGAGAGGTAAAAAGCAGCACACGATAACTAACATTCATCTCAACCCCTTCATTAAGGTGACGAGCATTTCATTTTATACTGCTATCCCCAGGCGTCATTTCGTAAGGGGGTGGGGGTTAGCAAATAGCAATGATTAGCCCCTTCACATCTACAGATCTTTCCTAAGTTCCATAAATTCGTCAGTGGTTGCTTGAGCATGGGAAAAAAAAAAAAAAACGAAAAAGACGACCATAATGAAGGGATTAGTAGGGCCTGCATCTGATGATTTTATTCAGGTTTAGAAAGGTGTCTAGTAATATACAGGGTAACCCTTTACAAGCTGTTTCGTTCATGTTTTTTCTGTGGAGAGAGTTGAGAATGAGACTGGCTAGGAGAATGGTGTGTGTGTGTGTGTGTGTGTGTGTGTGTGTGTGTGTGTGTGTGTGTGTATAGTGGAGGGGGAGATCGAAGATGAGGTGGAGTCAGGTGGTGAAGAGGCATATGAATGAGGATAGTGTGAGTTGCATGAAGGACAGTCTATTGGCGGAGGACAGGTTGACAGGGAGGCCTTCAGCTTATGACCACCCCTTCTGGGATCAAGGCACTGGATATTGGTAAAGTTTTAATGAGGCGAGTAAACAGTCCCTAATAATGTAGAATTAAATGACTAATTCTGTATTCTTGAGCAAAACATTAATCGTAATTCAGTTTCTCGCTTATTAACAAAATTAATTGAGGACGAGAGTGGTCTGTAACTCAAAACGTTCGTAAGACAAAATACAGTAGGTCCTTGGGATAACTAGGTAAAATAATTGTATATTATAACTAGCCTACATGTAACAAGCTGAAAGTCTATTACTGCGTTAACTGCTTCAACTGAATCAAATAATTAATACTTTTTTTTTTTTTTGTGGTGTACAGAAATTTGCAGATATCACGGAAATATATAACACACTGTCTCTAAAAACTCCCCCCCTACCAAACTTTGTAACTCGAAAGATTTTAAGTTGGGGATGAATATTCACACTTCATTATAAATCAGGGATGTATTCTAAAATTAAATACACTTTTCCAAACAACTTGTGCTGCAAACTGGGGAAAACTTGCAAGTCAACTTTGTAATGAACTCCATGCAGCTTTAAACCCCTGGTAACATCTATATTTTATTCCTGCTGCTGACGGACTGCTTTCCATATCTGGCAGTAGCCACGAAAGAATATAAAGTGTGACATTGGAGTTGTTTTATTTATTGTAGCCCCAGACTCATATAGACGTGAACTTGGTGGACTGCAGGCTGAAGCTACCCTGCTCCTGCTATCCATCATCCTCCGGGATGAGTGGTCCCCCAGAAATGTCCCCCCAGACCGGTCAGCCTGGAGGAACGTTCTCCGGACCTCCTTTGTCTACTACCCCGGAAGGGAGCCTGGATAGCATCCCTTGGACCTGCCAGGCAGAAGAAGTGTCCCCTGGACCTCCTTCCTCTGCCCTGGAGTGGAGATCTGGCAGGGTCTGCCACCTGTCGTCCCTCCTCCATTACCCTGGAGGCTCCCTCTGAGTGCACAGTCTCTGGCTCTGCCCGCCTCTCCAGAGGCCAAGCGAGATGTCCCTACTGCTCCCCTTCCTCTATAAAGGGTGGAGACTGCTCCCCAACAAGGCCCCCATCGGAGAGTACCTGGAGTGGACCCATTATGAGCCTGGGAGTCCTGTCCCTGCAGCCCAGCCCCCAATGCCCCCAGGAGCTGACGGACTCCCCTAAGGCCCCCCTTCCACACTGGGCTGCCACCTGTATGTACTTGCAACCTAGCCCTCTGTTCACCCCGGCACCCACCACCTGCGCCACCAACACTGTGTAACACTCGTGCCCAATCCATAGTGCTACAGCCCCTGTGGAAACCCCAATCCCCCCCAGAGTGTCCTGCCCCTGTGTAATACTGTAACCCCTCCCTGTAACGTGTCATAGACCCCTGGGCACACACATTCCCTGTGTAGTATTTGTACTCTGTCCCTGTGCAATGTTTGCAACCCCTAGCATCGCCCCTGTGTGTGATCTATTATGTTGTGCACTACACCCCTGTGTAATACTGTACCCTATGTGTCATATCAACACCCTTGTGTAATATTTGTGACACTTGTATATCACTGTCCCTGTTTGACACTTACTGTGTGTAATATTGCACCCACACCTCTACGCCCCAAATGTAATGTCACGACCCCTGTGTTATAATTGTGGTAACCTACAGTGTCATAGTCCTATGGGATACCTGTCTCCCTTTTGATATATGTAGTGTTGTGCAACAGACCATACTTGTCATCTATAGTGTTGTGCAATATACCATACTTGTGCCATACAGGTAGTGTTGTGCCATATACCATACTTGTACCATATATAGTGTTGTACATATACTAATTGTGTAAAGTCCACTGTATTTATTTATAAGGTAATATACGTGTAAGATGGCTTAGCCCGTGTTTGAGTCCTATCCCTTGCTTGCATGCTCTAGCCCGGTCCAGAACAAAAGAACCCAAGTACGTGCCTGTATCTGAGTCCGAGGAGTTGGACCCAGAATACACTGCATTAACACCAAAAATATTTTGAAGAGATGCTACATATGCACTGAACCACCTGACAACCCTGCTTCGATACCACCTCATGTCACATGAACAACAAGCGCAGGGTTGCAAACTCTGCAGTTTTCCTGCAGAATTGGGCTAGTTTCGACAGCCTGCCGCGGGTAAATTTGGGCAGTCGTGGGTTCTCAGTGTTTGGGCTGTTTTCAGTGTGCTTCTGTTGCTTCCTAAATCGTTTCAATTATC
Source organism: Coenobita brevimanus (assembly GCF_032717465.1). Classification (NCBI taxonomy): domain Eukaryota; kingdom Metazoa; phylum Arthropoda; class Malacostraca; order Decapoda; family Coenobitidae; genus Coenobita; species Coenobita brevimanus. Next base: position 4,159,296 of record NC_136956.1, read on the forward strand.
GAAAATGAACGTCAGAAAAATAAATTGGAATAACAATTGAGTCGATATACTGTAAATTAAGAATATATTTGTTATGCAGCATGTTCAAGGCACAGAACACAAGCACGAACTTTGGTTCTTTTGTTCAGGACCGAGCAAGAGCATGTAACAAAGGAATAGGGCTCAAACACAGGCTAACCAGTCTTACACGTATATTACCTTACAAAAATACAATGGACTGCACAATACATGTAACACAATACAACACTAATTGATACACAAGTGGAACAGAAAGACTAAATCACAGGTAGGTGCAGGTGGCATCCAGGTGTGGGAGGGGGGCCTTCTGGGGTGCATTCTCAGGAGAGGCGCTCATCTTGGGCTGTGTAGTCCGGCATCTGGTGTGGGCTGAAGGGTGGCATTGTGGGTGGCCCTTTCCTGGTGGGGCCCTTATTAGTGTGGTGGCCCTCGGGACTGGAACCAATTAGAGCCAGTAGGCGTGCTGCTTGGTGCCTGCCCTTGACTGTGGTGGGAGTCCTGGTGGAGGGTCTGGGATGGTCCTGGCGCGAGGTTGTCGGGGCACCCCTTGAGGGTCGGAGGCTGCGGTCTCATCGGTAAGGGAAGGCTGTCAGGAGCTGCCTGCAGCTGCTTGCTCCTGGGAAGTCCAACAGCTGCTGGGGCGTCGAGGGTCCGGCTGCAGGGACAGGATGCCCAGGCTCATGACAGGTCCAATCCAGACGTCCACCAAACGGAACTCTGTAGGGAAGCTATCTCCACCCTTACTGGTATGGCAGGAGCGTTAGGGGCATCTTGCTCGGCCCCTGGAGGGGGGGGCCGAGTCAGGGATGCTGCCTTTGGTGGGACCCTCTGGGGTAGTGGAAGAGGGAAGACCGGTGGTCATTCCCTCAGCTTGGCAAGTCCGATGGACATTGCCAGAACTCCACTTCGGGGCAATGTTAGAAGATCCGGTGGATGCCCCCTCTGCCTGGCAAGTCTGGTGGACGTTTCCAAAGCTCCCTCCCGGGGTAGTGGAGGAAGGAAGTCCGGTGGACTTTCCTCCTGCCCAGCAAGTCCAGTGGACGTTACTGGGGCACCTCTTATCCCGAGGGCAGCAGGAAGAGAAGGTCCGATGGATGTTCCTGGGCTGCGTTAAGTCTGGTGGATGTTACCGAGGTCCCTCTGCCGGGGGAAGATCACAGACGAGGGGAATCCGGTGGAAGTCCCCTCTATAGCAGGTCCGGTGGACGCTACCAAGGCTCTGGTCCCTTCCCTGGGACGACAGGTGGGGGAAGTCCGATGGACGTTCCTCTGACGGCAAGTCCAGTGGACGTTACTGTGTCCCTGCTCCCGTAGGTGGGTGGCAGAAAAGGGAGATCTGGTGGACATTCCCTCTACAGCAAGTCAGGTGGACGTTACTGTGCCGCTGCTCCCCTTGGGGTGTGTAGGACTGGGAAGACCAGTGGTCATTCCTCCTCTAGTGGCAAGTCCAGTGGACGTTACTGAGGGCCTACGTGGGACTGTAAAAACAAGTCCCACCCCGAGTCTGGTGAGTGCTGTCCTGTTTGGAGGGTAAGGCACCTGGGAGATGCATTTCCTGCTGGTCTGCTGGGTGGAAGAGGGGCATATAGTAGCGGGGGACGTGGGCCGGTGTGGCTCGGGACCCCTGCGCGCCTCCCCGGGATCTCCTCCTCGGGTGGGTATTTCAATATTTATACACTATAATACGATATATTATATCTTCTATTCCATATAGCTCAAAAGTTTGATTAAGTTTTAAAAAAGTTTAAAAGGATACAAAAAAATAGTTTGAAAATACGATTAAATTTTGATTAAAATGGTGCTTCAAAAAGTTTGATTGAAAAAGTTTAAAATGGGTCAGAAAAAACGAGTGAACATTGCTGATTACACTGGTGACTAATCCTCAGCATCATAGGGATGGCATGAAAACTTCCGTTATTACACGTACTTTTTGATTCTCTAATTCTTAGAAAGAAGCCAATATCGACCTATCTCCAAAGAAAGGACGTTCCTCTGATCCCTCTGATTACAGACCAATAGCTATCACATCTTTTGGAAAAGCATCAGAGATTGTCATTAATAAGCACATTATTAAACATCTTGAATCCAACAACTTAGTAATAGACAGTATGGTATTCGCCACGAATGATCCACTGTTGTTATAGTCATCTCTCTACTAATACCATCCATCAGTCACTTGACTAACATGGTGAAGCCCATGCAATAGCCCTTGATACTTCTAAAGCTTTTGGCAGATTGTGGCACCATTGCCTGTTATCCAATCTCCCTTGCTACCATCTGTCATCTTTTGTCCCATTGCAACCAAAAGGTGAGAATAAAGGTAGAGGATGTATACTCTAATTTTCACAAAATTAATGCCAGCGTGTCAAAAGGATCAATCCTCGCTCCAACCCGGTTCCTCATTCATATTAATCTCGTCTGTCACCCCAAATCCCCCCCTCCTTTTTTTTTTATGTGTCCGACTCTGGGCATAGGCTTCACAGCCTATTCCCAAGGCCCAGTAGTCCTCCTACACACCATACACCTCTACATGTCACCACTTCGGTGCTAACACCCACCATCCATATTGAATACATGCTAGGGTTGTCTTGTACAGGACTGGTGTATTGGTATTAGCGGAGGTGTTTTTACGACATGTCAGCGGGTCTTCTGGTAGATCAGTAAAGTCTGCTTTTATGAAATTCAAATCTTTAAACTGTTTCCTGCCCCAGCGGGGATTTGAACCTGGGTCCGGTAGGACTGCAGGCCACCCCTCTACTGATTGAGCCACCGCCTCCCCCCATATGCAGATGACTTAATGTCTCACAGCTCCTCATTCACAAAGTTTGATATCTCTAACTCCCAACTCTGAAATCACTGGCTAGGGACAAAATAACTCCCATTTAATGCTAGAAAAACAAATATATCCAATTCACTAATAGACGGGTATTGCCTGATTCCTACATTACTTTCACTGCAGTCAGTATTCTTATCTGTAAAAGTACTGAAATTCTGTTTTCTTTAACAATACTCACAGTTGGACCTCCCATAATATCACTTACTATAATTTGCATCATAGAAACTTGGATTATGTTATACAGAAACCGTGACTTCTTTACTGACGAACAGTTAGCTGTAATTTACATGTCATGTGCTCACCCTTGTGAAGTGGATATGGAGTGGTTACACTAAAGCAACTGGACAAACAACAAAGCTATAAGAGTTATTAATAACCCAGCAATTATAAATGAACGACCTCCCCTGTAGTTAGTACAGAATGTTGCCTCCTTGCATTATCTAACATACTTTTGTGGCATATACACAAACGAATTGCATCTATTATGCCACCTCTCCACGCCTTCCCCCGTCCCACACATATGTCTGGTAGTGCTTATGACTAGTGTGTCACACTGCCATATTGCAGAACTTATGCCTTTCAGCATTAATTTGTTCCCAGAACTCTATCTCTTTGGAACTCGTTTCCCCAGAATAGTTTCCCCCCAAACTTCAACCTACATCAGTTAAAGTCCAACTGTTACAGAATTTTCATGAATAGAGGACACCAGTAATATAGTGTATTGATTTTTTTGTAATTTGTTTTTCCCTGTGTTTTTTTTTTCTTTTTTTAATCTATAAAAAAAAAAAAAAAAAAAAAATCAACACGTTGCTGTAAAAGCAGGGGGACCAGTAAAGCACTTAAATAACATTAAATGACTTGTCCAGTAAAGCACTTAAATAACATTAAATGACTTGTCCAGTAAAGCACTTAAATAACATTAAATGACTTGTGAATACATAGCCTATTTGTTGTACTGTCTGTTTTCCCCTCACAATCATCGCGAGTTTATTTTCCTTCTTTTTCGGTTTATATCTTTCAGTTATTTCAATCCTTATCCATTTCTATCAAAAATAGCCGTCAGAATCTCAATTGAAATCCAAGTTCTTTATTCCCCCTCAAAATATTCGCTGCTGTGGTCTGTAGTTTAAGCGAGTTATGCTTGAGCATAGTAAGGTCGTCTGAAACAAACCTCAGATTAAAGTGGAAATTAGGTTATTCCCAGCCAGACAAACAAGTTTCAGTTGCAAGGTTCAGATGTATCGAAAGCTTTTGTAGCAATTGTATTATCTAACATATGATTATGTCTACAGGTCCTGAATATCAGTACCGTATAGCACACACAAGGTTAGGACTATAATAAGTGTAGTAGAATGGATGAGATTACTATAGTAGACAAGGAGGTAGTAGAGTGGACATGATTGTAGCACATTGGACATGAAGGTCTTAAAGCTGAGATTAGAACCATAGACATGAGAGAAGTACAAAGGACATGAGGGTAGTTCAAAGGACAGGAGGATAATGCACTAGACATGATGGTACCACGTTGAACATAAAGGTAGCACAGTAGACATGAGGGTTCTTACAATGAACATAGAAGTTGTACAAGACATGAGGGCTGTATATTAGAGATGTGAGTAGTACAGGAAGCATGGAGGTAGTACCATCCAGCACATAAGGATAGTAAAACAGACATGAGAGTAATGCATTAGATTTGAGGTTAATACAGTAGCCATGTGATGGTAGATAGTGGCAATCAACATCCTTTCACTTGATGTAGTGCTGCCTCCTACTTCCTTCTTTACCATTCATTGTCAATGTTTGCCCTGCTCATTGCCGCTTTCGCTCATCTTTCCGGTAATTTTGATTTCCTGTAACACAGAAAACAATTTACAAGGCTGGGTGGAAACCATTTACCAAACAACGAGGATGTATGGAGACTTCTTTTGTGCCCCTGTTGACTGGGAACCAAACCTCCACATTCTTCCCCGCATCTCGTTTTGACAAGGCGTTGTTCACTACAGGGGAACTTCGGTTCAGTGCAAAGGGTGGCGCTGCAGGAAGGTTGGTTGCCTGCGGCTGATGAGTCTGCTTGGCCAGACGAATAGGGGTTACTTCACGACAACAAAAATAAGAACAACAACAACAGTAGCCATGATGGTAATACATTAAACATTATAGCTGATGAACATAGGGAAATGCTGTCCAGAACATAGTGGTGGCATAGTTGTTATTGGTTGAGCACTATGCCACAGTCCACCACGGTGACTTTCGTAATGTCACTGTAGTTTACTGCTTCCCTCACCACCTCCAGTCCGCTCTCCACCTTACCAAACACATTATGCCATCCGTTGTCATTTTCAGTGTCCCTGGTGACTATGAGAAACCGAGCACCATAGGTAGCAGTATCACACTTTCCCAAGCATAGTGTCCCTGCCTTGCCTGACTGCGGGTACTGCGCCCCGGTGAGAGGCAGTAGTGGTGCTCCACCCTTTTTGTCATAGTCACCACCCAACACACGCTCACCTGGCTTGTCCTTGTTAAACACCTTGAGCAATGTAGTGTTTCGGTAGGAGTGGCCGCGCTCGCCGGTGCAAAGCAGTACAAACTGCCTTGACCTAGGCGTGTCGGGGCTCAGCCGTATGTGGACCCGTCCTCTTGTTGATGCCCCCCACCCCAGGTCCAGGAATGCCAGGGTGGAGGAGGGGTCCACGACCCTCACCGCTTCACTCACCTGCACAAAACAACAGCGTCAGCCACGGAGGGAAGAGAACAAAGAGCGGCAGAGAGGTAAAGAGGAAGAAGATAACATACAACAAGCTGAGAAAAGGAGGAGGCATGGAAAATGGAAGGATAGGAAAGGGTAAGAAGGGTAAACAAACCACATACATTACAGGAAGAGTATGTGACAGGAATGTTGGAGGATGTCAGAGCACGAAGGCAGGAATGGGAAACGGAAGGAGAGAAACCGGAGAAACAATGAATTAAAGGGAACTGGAGGAAGGAAAGGCGGGAAAGAAAAAAATAATTGCAAAAGTCGAAATAAAGACGAGACTGATTGCAGGGAGTACACACAACACATAAGGACAGTTTGACAGGATTAGCCTGTAAGCAAAACGAGAAAAAGGGTGGAGAAAAATAGATTAAAAAAAAATGGGAGGAAGTAGTGAACAGAAGGGCTGGTAAGGGAAGAGAGAAAAAAAAAAGAGGGAAGAACTGTGTGGAGAGTTGCTGGGGTGAGGGTGGAGAATAAAGAGTGTTAATTGAAGGAAGCACAGAAGGCAACATAAGTGAGCGTTTTTGGATAAATGGGAAGAAAATGCAGAGATAAGGAAGAAGTCATAAAGCACAGTGAAGTATGAAAGAGAGAGAGAGAGAGAGAGAGAGAGAGAGAGAGAGAGAGAGAGATAGAGAGAGAGAGAGAGAGGAATAAAAATGGAATGAAGAGGAAAGAAGAAACAGAGAAAGGAATGAATTATAAATAAAATGGGGACCCAACTTACCGTAGCAAGTCATATGTGTCGGTCTTAATCTGGGCATTCTTCAGTCCTAACGTTGGTGTAATTACAAAATTAGTAGTTATTTATTGTTTTATTTAAAAGTTGTACGGATTGCATGAGTATGAAGTGTCCCTCATATTAATTATTTCCGTCGTAGTGAACTGCCGTCAGTGCCATGGATGAAAAATATCTATATATTGTGGGGGTCAGTTTGCACACACATGTCGTGGCCAGCCAGTTCTACTGTATACGTTCAAGCCATTTCTATGGGGCCTGAAGATTGACTGATCCGTGTGGCCGAGACACTCCACTTTGTCAATGAAGAGGTGACTTGCCCACTCCCAGTACTTAATGCATTGATGTAGATGTGGAAAGCTTCCTGAGTGCAGAGGGGAAATGCATATGTAAATAGTGCTGTAGTGGCTGTGATTGGGGGTGAGAGTGTTTGTCACTGAGGGAACTCCATATATAGTATCACATGAACATACTACTGCAGTTGCAAGTGTCTACCACTCCCATCCATCCAATGGGACTGACCCTGGTTGGTATGACTGGTAGGTGCACGCTCTGTCAGAATGAATGCCAGAGGCTTCAAATAATAGTTAATGGTCTTAATGTACACTACAGAGCGTACTAAAAATTCACTATATCAATATCTTTAGACAGCACCTGTAAAACTAAATCAGTGTGACATTCCTGTCTTTCTACTGATCACCAGTACACAAAGGGACCATCTTTGTTGCCCTTCATAACGGATATTTAAACTTCAAAACCATTCATTAAAACCATCAAAATATCACTATTATTCTATTGTCAGAAATTTCTGGATACTAGTATAAATACCGTTAAGACAAGCACTCAGCATTTCTCCTTAATAATTATTCAGTGTAACATACCTTCACAATGCAAAGAGAACCAAGAAATGGAATGCCGTCAGCATTTAGCTGGCTATGCTAAACAGGCTGATGAAAAAGAGGCCAATAAACGTTTGCCTTTTAATACATTTCAGATAAAAAAAAATTTTCATTCGTAAAAGTTTGCACTGCAATAAAAGAATAATGTCTTTAGAGTGGAATTGAACATTTAGCTGTAGTAATATATTTTTTCAATTAGAGTTTTTCACTTGGTTTAAAAACTTGCCCAAGTATTCAACTCCTGATGGCACGTCTCCTGGCTGTCACTTAGGGTGGACTTTCCCTTGTATTCACCTCCCTCCCTGTACTCCACTGCACTAGAGGTACTTTATAGCCATCACCACTAATACCTGTGACATCCCTACCACTGCCAATGCCATCTTCAGTCACCTTGCCTGTACTCTTATATCCCCTCCTCCCTTCAGCTGAATAACAGATCGGAATACACAAACTGCCACTGGATCACCCTCAGTGACCTCGATTATTCGGTATAGCTTACATGTTCATTCTGGCCACAATCCATTTTCATTTTGCAAGAGGCATTATCATCCCCTCAAAAGCGTCTGCAGCCGTGATTTCATTAAAGATGTAGAACTGGCCCAGTCCCATCCCCTTCATCCTGTGAGGGTACTGGCCACAGTCTCCAACCCTGCATCTTCAATCATCCACCTTCACAACCATTCTAAAAGATCATCTCCCCTGTTTTACCTCGAAGAACCTCCAAGTACTTTTCTCTTTGAAGAAAATCTCTTTTTGCTGCCCTCTAAAATGAACACCAGTGCCCAGTCCCACAGTCTACTGGTGAGTGTTTAAATCCAACCGTCACTTCTTTCACAACATAAACTGGCTCCTCGCCACATACGGCTCATCCCCGTCATCCAGACATTTTCTAAATCATCAGTTACCTAAGCAGGTTCTATCTTATCATTTTCAGTGTTACATCTGTATTCTATAGAGAGATGAGTAGAATGGTGGCTGAACAGAGCTGGGTGCTGTTGACAGAAGTGTTACTGAACGGTACAGGGATCTCAAGAACAATCTGTTGAGAGTTACTGATTTTATATGTGGATGGACAAGGGGCCCTCCAAGACATAAGGTAACACGATGATGGGATGAGGGTGTAGATGCCACAGTTAAGGATTGATTGATTGATTGATTGAAAATAATTAAAATCTGGCGGCGCAACTGCCAGGGTCATATGCCGCCGGATGACAAAGTAAAAGACACGGCAAAATAGAAAGTGCCTATTCAAAATAAAGTTAATATCTGTTAGTAGGAATAAAACACTAAAAATAATAAAAGAATAGTTTATAAAATAACAATTACTTATAAAAGTGGAAGGAGGCCCGCCTCCTGAAGAAAACTAAAAACATCAGTAAAATCATTAGAGGCCTCACCAAGCATCGAGGACAAACAGTAGGCACCATCTGCCCCGCCATGCCTATGAAGGAACCTCTGACTCAGGTTCCCCAGACTAGGACACTCGACCAGCAAGTGACGGACAGTAAGGGGAACAAGGCAGTCATCACAGTACGGTTGAATCTCACCACACATGAGGAACCCATGTGTAAGCCGAGAATGCCCAATGCGAAGCCTAGCAAGAGCCACCTCCAGTCGCCGAGACATAGAGGGAAGAACCCTTGGCACAACCACTCTCTGAAAGATTTCTTTTAGTTTATTGTGAGAAACACCATCCCAGTGTCTCTGCCAACAAGTACGAATTGCGTACCGCAAGTAAGGTGTTACATCAGAAACAGGAAGTGGGTAGTCGGTTGGGGGCTGTTGAGAAGATGCAGCTTCAGCTAAAGTATCTGCCCTCTCATTGCCCACCACACCAACATGTGCAGGAACCAAACAGAAGTCTACACGGCGACCACGACGGCCAAGAAGAAAAAGCCATTCTAAAATTGATAAAACCAATGGATGGGATGCATTAAAAAGACTCCAGTGCAGACAAAGCACTATGCGAGTCACTAAAAATCACAAAAACGGATTGGGGGAGAGTAAAAATGATTTTAAGAGCATATAAAATTGCAGTCAGTTCTGCTGAATACACTAAAGTAATGCCAGGAAGGCTACTGCCCCTACTAAAGGAAGGGAAGACAACACCAAATCCTACTCCAGTATCAGTCTTAGACCCGTCCGTGTAGACGGGGACAGAGCCCTCATGAATGGAGGCATGTTCTAAAAAGAGAGAGAGGGACACCTGAGAGGGAAGTGAGCCTTTTTTTTCAACAACGGACCTACAGAATGTCACGCGAGGGAGTAACCAAGAACCCACCCTTGGGATCCGATGTGGACAAATTGCCAGTCTCGGGACAGAGAGGGTTAGCATAACAGACTGGACCCTGTAACCAAATGGCTTTGGGAAATTAGGACGGGTCTCGAAAACAGAAGATCGGGAATCCTGGGAGACAATGGCACAAGAAATTGAGTCTGGAATGCGGTGAAGACGATACGAACACCTCATCATTAGCAACTGGCGTCGCAAGTCCAAGGGGAGTACAGCATCTACCAACAAACTTGGAATTGGGGATAATCTGAATGCCCCAGTTGCCAGACGTACACCAGCATGATGCACAGAATTTAACAACTGGAGGCGGGCATCTGTTGCAGAGGAGTAGACCTCACACCCATATTCAAGTTTAGGAAGAATAAGAGACCTATGCAAGAGGAGGAGGGTCAGACGGTCAGCACCCCAAGAGGTATGAGCTAAAACCCTCAAAAGACTCAAAGCTTTAAGACAAGCCACCTTAACAGAACGAATATGAGGAACCCAGGTTAGTCATCTATCAAACAGAAGACCCAGAAACCACGTCTCTTCCACACAGGATATTCTCCTACCATAGAGATACAAGTCAGGGTCTGGGTGGACTCCTCAAAGACGACAAAAATGTATAGCCACTGTCTTTGCTGAAGAAAAATGAAAACCGCGTGTTTCTGCCCAGTCAGAAATTCTATTGAGAGCCAGCTGCAACTTCCTCTCTATCAGAGACATTCTAGATGCAGTGAAGGAAATCGAGAGGTCATCGACATATAGTGATCCTCGTACACCATCAGGAAGTACACTGATGACGCTGTTAATGGCTACAGCAAACAGAGTAACACTAAGGGTACTCCCCTGTGGTACTCCATCTTCTAATGGTTGGGCATTAGAAAGCACTCCTCCCACTTACACCCTTAAAATTCGGTTAGATAAAAATTGTTGAATAAAAATAGGCAAGCATCCATGAAGACCAAACTCATGAAGAGAGAGTAAAATACCATGATGCCAGGCAGTGTCATATGCCTTCTCCAGCTCAAAGAAGACCGTGACCTGGTGTTGGTTAATGGAGAAAACCTCACAGACAGAAGATTCCAAGGACAGCAGTGCATCAGAGGTAGATCGCATTGTTCGAAAACCAAACTGGGCAGGGGATAAGAAGTCACCTTTCTCCAAAAACCAAACAAGCCTAACATTGACCATCTTTTCCAGAACTTTACATATACATGACGTTAGAGAAATAGGCCGATAATTCGTTGCCTGTAGGTGGTCCTTATCTGGTTTGGGGATGGGGATAACCACAGCAACACCCCAACTAGCTGGAAACTCCCTGGAACACCAGATCTTATTAAACAGAGAAAGCAAAAACAAAAGGGACTCATCAGACAGGTGACTTAAAAAGGCATAAGGAATATCATCATAACCAGGAGAAGAGTCAGGCACTGCGACAGAGCTGCCTGGAGTTCAGAAATTGAAAATGGAACATTGTAAGGCTCTCCCCCAGCAGAGGTAAAACAGAGATCACGAGACTCTAGGTGCCGAAGGTGGCAAGCTGAAGGCGTATCCGCATCCTTCTGTGACACACTGGCAAAATGATCAGCAAGCAACTCTGCAACAGCAAATGGATCAGCCACAGTTCCACCTGCTGCAGATAAAACCAGAGGCGAGGGGGCAGTAAATTTCCCTGAAATTTTCCTTACCCGATTCCACACCTGGGTGATGGAAGTCCTCGAATTGATGGAGGAAACATAACCCTTCCAGGATGAACGCCTGGCCTCCTTTAAAACCCGCCCCATATGAGCTCGTGCCCTCCGATACGCCACTAAATACTGAGGATCCCCACGGTGACGAGTCGAGAGAAGGCGACTCGTTTGGCTTTCACTGCGTAACTGCACTCAGAGTTCCACCAAGGAATTGAACGGTTAGAAAACTGACTCTTCGTTCTTGAAATAGTTAAAAGGGCTGCTGAGTGCAACAAGTCAGTGAAATATGACACTGCCTCAGTAAGACAGCCAAACTCATTGACAGAAAGGGAAGTGGAACTTAATTCCCTGATACGTGGCCAGTCAGCCTCATCCAGAAGCCAGCGAGGAAGATGTGGCTGAGGTCCACCTACACTAGCAGTTAAAAGTAAGGGAAAATGGTCACTGCCATACAGGTCTAGCAACACATCCCAGGTAAAATCTACAACTGCATCAGCTGAGCATAAAGACAAATCAATGGCTGTAAAAGTTCCAGTCTGGTTATGGAAATAAGTCATTTTATCAGCATTGAAAATGCCCAACCCCTCATCTTCCACTAAAGAGGCCAGCATGACACCCCGAGGGTTGGCCTCACTGTTTCCCCATAGTGGATGGTGTCCATTCATATCTCTCAGTAACAAAAAGGGAGAAGGAAGGCCACGAATAAGGCGTTCCAGATCTGCCCTTTCAACAACAGCACTGGGAGGTAGATAAAGACTGCAAACTATATACTGCCAACGTAAAAACATCCAGACAGCGACAGCCTGCAGGGGAGTCGAGATGTCCATATGACTGTACGAAATATCCTGGCGAAGGAAGATAGCAGCACCTCCATGACGACCTTGACCCGGTACAGGATCAGAATAAAAGGCATGGTAGCCAGAAGGACCAGAAGGAACAGCATCACCTACCATGGTCTCCTGGATGCACATGCACAGAGGAGTAAATTGAGAAACAAGATGACAAAGTTCCTCATAGTTAGGGCATAGACCCCAACAGTTCCACTGGATGATAGAACCCATAATGGAGGAAAGATGACTAAGTGCGAGACTGTACACCTGACAAGCGAGAGGCTCTTCACAGGGGCCTGCCCAGCACCAGAAACCTGCACCCTCTGTCGAACATCCGTGGGTAAACGAGAGGCTGAGGAAGTAAGTTTTACAACACTCCTTCTTTGAGTGGGCATACCAGTTTGTTTGGAAGGTGGCTTGGAGGCTGTTTTTGAAGATGTAGGACGGCCAGTGCTCTTACCAGAAGCCCCAAAAATGGAAGTAGAGTCCACAGGACTCGAATCATTTGAGGAGGCCATCCTATCCTGCAGATCTGAAGCACGAACGAGCTGTCCAACAACATCCCCAGGTGGGGATGGGACCGGAGGTGAACTTGCTGTTTCAGATGTCGCCTGTGTAGGTCCCTCAGCCTGCTGAGCAGAGGGAAGAGGAGAGGTGTCGACAGAAGGGTCGACAACAGAGACCTTAGGTGGCCGGTCTTCATGCTCAGAGGACTCTGACGAACAACGGTGACGTTTGCCAGGTACAGGTAGAGCCTTGGGCAGACTGGATAGGACAGGAGAAGGAGTCTGGTCAACGTGGACATCGGTCATCACCACAGAAGTGTGCAAGTCATCAGCCACCGAAGTGGGGGCAGAAACAGTCACAGTAGGGGGTGCGTGAGGTTCATTTTCACAAACAGTATGAACGATAGGGACAGCATCCCGCAAAGCACTAGATGATGCAGTGGGCACTGGATTGGGTCGAGGCTGTCTCTGATACATAGGGTGGTGCACTGGTATTCCAGAAAGGACAGAAGCATAAGTAACACCAGGCTGAAAGAAGCGAGTCTGGGCTGTCTTCTTAGCCTCAGGGAATGAAACCTTCTCAAGTGTTCGAATCGATAAAATCTCTTTTTCCAGGCAGTAGCGAGGGCAGTTTTTGGAAGATACCGCATGAGGCCCCCCACAGTGATAACATTTAAGGAGTCCTGGACAGTCATTGGCATGACTTGGCCTGCCACAGGAGGTACAGACACCAGGAAGGCCAGCCTGTGAGCAGCGGCAAAATCGGCTAACATGTCCATACCCCTGGCAGTGAAAACAGCGTTTTGGAGTTGGCACATACGGCTTCACAGGAAGCAATAGCCATGCCAGTTTCACGGACCTAGGCAATGTCAATTTACCAAATGTCATGAACAATGTTGGAGTCGGGGTCAAGATCCCATCTATCTTTTTTTGAAGGCGCTCAACCTTCACCTCACCAAATGACCGCAGCTCTTCCAACAATCGTTCCTCTGAGTATCTGATGATGTCACGAGAGAAAATGACTCCCTTTCATTGGTTGAACGTTCCATGAGGAACACAGGTAACAGCAGAACCAGCAACAGAGGTCAATTTCATTAGCCGGGAGCTCTCCTCTGGGCAGGACACCCCAGTGAGGATGCTTCCATCCCCCTGGGAAGAGATCTTGGGCTCTCTTCCACAAGCTGACACTATGGCACAGTGCAGCTCAAAAATGTCAACATCTAGGACTGACCCTCCTATGGAGGATTTCAGCACCAGATACTTTGTGTACGAAGCCGGCACGAGCTCTTCTGTGCTCAACCCCAAGGCCGTACTTACCCGACGTGATCGCCTCCCAGTCGAATGCTGAGGCAAAGGAAGAAATTCACCAAGGGCCTGGTATGGCTCCAACGTGGCAATAAGGGAGTCGCCAGGGACAGAGCCAGAGTCGTCAACGAAATTTTTATTTTCAGTGGCCATGTGCTTCAAAAAAACTTCATTCCCCCACCCCTCCACCCACCATGGAGCCCAACAAGGGGAAGTCATGTGCCAGGGATAACACCACTGGTGACTCCAGAGGTAGCGGGAGAGTATATGCGGGTAACCACCGGGGGACCTAGGCAAGGGTGACTCCAGGACGATAGGAGCCACCAGGCCCCCCAGTGCCCACTTGACCCTAGCCAACGCATGACCAGCCGATTGACCTGGTCGGGCCCAACCAGGCTGCCTGTCTAGCCAGAATAAGGGACCAAAGAGGTGTATTGCTAGCTGCAGGGCGCATCGTGCAGCATCGCTCAACCTCCAGGACTCCCATCTCCCAGCATTACGGGACGCCACGCACGGCAAACACGTGGGGAGGTAATAGTCCCGCCCTAGGTGGCAAATGGGCAGGGACTAACATCACCAGCAGACCTCCTCCACCAGTGATGTAGGGGGTGCTTGGTCCACGAGGCCGACAAATGCCAAACCCTACAAAGGTAGGTATGCCTCCAAACTAGGTGGCACAGCCAACCATGCTTCAAGCCCCTCTACCACGTCAAGGTGACCCCCTGCAGTGGGGCCACAGTTAAGGAGAAAAGAAAACTTTTCCTGGAGTGGAAAAGGGGCGGTAACAGAGAGAAATACATGGCCGTCAAACGTAGGTCTTGAAAGGAGGTATATACTCGCAGAGCACAATCTGTGTCTCAGAAACTATTACTGGATAACCTAAATCATGCTGAAAGGATGAATGTGGTATTTAAGGTGGCAAATCAGATGAATCAGATGGAGAGAGGGAAAACTGGGTTATCATAGGTAAGCAGTGTGTCGAATGAAGAAGGAAAGGTAGTGGTGGACAGTTGCTGAATGAGGAGTTTGACTGGAACAGGGAAAGTTTGGAGTTAGTGAATCCAATGTTTGGGCCATGGCCTTTGATACTGCTACTGTGAGCAAAGCAATAGGCAGGATGCAGTTGGAGAAGGCGGCGAGTGTGTTTCGGTTGACTGCCGAAATGTTTAATGCCTCAAGAGATATAGGAGTGGGTTTAGTTACTAATGTGATAATTCGAGTGTGTTATGCCAGATGGCTGGCAAAAGAGTGTGATGGTAAATGTGTAGATGGGGAGGAATGATCCCCTGGAATGCGGAAATTACCGAAACCAACCTTTTAGACTGGATAATGAAGATAATTGAGAAAGTCCAAGAAGGTATGATATGGGAAAGAGAGAATATTGACGAGATGTAGTTTGGGTTATAGCCAGGCAAAAGGACCACTGTTGCCATATTCATTGTCCGACAGCTTCACGAAAATTATATTAGAAAAACAAAAAAACGGGACTGTACGTTGTTCATTAGGATTGGTGGTAAAGTCGGGAATGGGAATGCTTGGATCGAGGACTGGCTGGTTAATGTGGTTATGGCTATGTATGTAGGTGCTCACACCCAGGTGACAGTGAAGGGAGATTTGAGTGACGAGTTTTCTGTGAATGTTAATGTGCATCAGGGGTCAGTCATGAGCCCCTTATTGTTTGTCATGGTGCTTTAAGCCCTCTCACATGACTTCAGAAATGGACTCCCATGGAAGATGTAGTATGGTCATGACTTGGTGTTGATTGCAAAGAGTTAAAAGGAGAAGGAGTAAAGATTTAGGAAATGGAGAGACAGAATGGCACACAATGGTTCAAGAGTAAATGCAGATAAAACAAAAGTGATGATATCTAGGGCTTGTGGTGGCACTGTCAAAACTGGGGAGTGTGGCCATGTGCAGTTTACATGGGTGTGGGAAATAACTGTGACTTGTGCAATGTTTGAGATATGTGGGTGCATACGAGATGTAGTGGTATCAGATGTACGACGTGAAATAATGCCGATTTTGTACTGTGCAGTGTGGGTGTGTTGGAGAGAGCATGTCGAAATTATCAGGCGTGAAAGGAATGACCTTGCTGGTGAGCCTCTTGAGTGTATTTTTTTTTTTTTGGGGGGGGGGTGACATGGGTGCTGATGGTGGGGCTGGAGCTAGCTCTATGGTTAGGGCAAGGAATAACACACATGGCTTTACCTCCATGCTAAGGGATCCTTCTATGCAGCATGTGTTAGGAGTATAAAGGTGTAGGTAATGGGGCCTAGACAGTTAAGTAAGAGGATATTCGTGGCTAAAACGTACAAAAATGACATTGACTAGATGGTTGTGTAATGCATCCTTGAATGCAAGACCTGGAGGAGATAGAATTGCACTGAAGAGTTGAGGAGAACGATAGGACTTGAATATATTGGCGTTGTGTTGAGGAAGGGAATATTGAGATCGTCTGGGCATATTAAGAGGATGGAGGGTGACAGCTGGCTGTGGATGACGAGAAGTTTGAACGTCAAGGGTAGGGCTGCTAGTGGCAGACCAGAAAGACCTGAGACAAGGTCATAATAGAGTAATCTCTGGGATAAGGGACTGAATAGGGAGGCTGCCGAGATAGAGCAATGTGGAAAGTTGCCATTAGGTGACAAAGGCCGGCATATGCAAATATGCTGAAGCCTTTATAAACGAATGAAAAATAAACTAAACCATGTAGCATGGGTCAGATGGGTTCATCTACTACCACTCCTCCACCTTGTTCTTTTGTGTGCCAGTTCTTTAGTAATATCTGTAGCTCTTAGGTTAACATTCACACTTCGTCCCATGATGTGTCTTGATCTAACTCTCCGCCAAGTGTCCAGTACCTCTATTCTACACCTCACCCAATTTGCACGATTCATCATCTCTGCATGACAAAGCCATCTCAGTCTCTGCATTTCTAATGCATTTTACTCCCAGCTATCTTCTCAGTTCTTTAAGGAAATCCCGTCACCGAGTTTGGCATGTCCATGCCATCTCAGTCTTCTCCTTCCTAATGCATTTACTCCAAACAATCTTTTCAGTTCTTCGAGGATATCCTGTCCTCGAGTTTTACTCTATAATACATCAGATAGTTCTCATGTCACTTCATTCCGTCTCAGTATATCCTCCTCTTTCACACCCCATGTTTCACTGCCATACAATAGAACATTCCTGTCCCAAGTAACAAACACCATCATTTTTTTTTTTTTTAATGGACAATGAGAACACTTTTAATGTCATAACGGGAATGTCTCAGAACTCTTATAACCATTAAGCACTCTTGTAATGGCACCACACTGCTTAGTATTACCGCCTGCACTGATGACATCCCAAGGGAGTAAAATCTCCCCCCAGTCACCATCGACTCGTCTACGATCACCACAGATCGTACTGTTTAAAGTATATATATATATTTTTTTTTTTAATGCGAGGAAGAAGGAACCAAAGGCCATGAGCCCGCAGTAACAGTTCCCTCCAAGAGAAAAACAAAATACAATAGAGAGCCAAATTCAAGATCCGATCATTTTGAGATGCCTGGACACACTGCGTTTGAAAGACTGGAGATCATAGGCAGGAGGAAATACAGACAGAGGGAGACAGTTCCAGAGCTGACCTGTTGTATGAATGAAAGACTGGGAGTAACGGTTAACTCTTGCATTAGAGAGTCGGACAGAAAAGGGATGAGAGTTTGCTGCCAGACGGGTGCTACGCGCCCGTCGTAGAGGTGGAGGAATGCAAGCAGACAGTTCAGAGGAGCAGTGACCATTAAGGTAGCGATAGAAAAGAGATAAAGATGCAACAGTGCTGCGAAGAGACAGAGGTTGAAGGGAGTCAGTAAGAGGAGGAGAGTTAATGAGACGAAAAGCCTTTGACTCCACCCTATTGAGAAGAGCTGTATGTGGGGAGCCTCCCCACACATGAGAGTTGTACTCCACACAGGGGCGGATAAAACCCCTGTATAGAGTCAACAATTGTGCAGGGGTAAAGAAAGAGCGGAGTCGACTTAGCACCCAATCTCTTGGAAGCAGATTTTACAAGAGATGCAATATGATCTTTCCAAGATAAGTCCTGAGTAAATGAAACCCCAAGCATGTTCAAGGATGATGCAGGATTAATCTGAATATTATTAAACATTAGTGGGTATACCTGTGGAAGATTTTGTCGGGTTGATAGGTGTAAGAACTGAGTCTTAGAAGCATTAAAGACAACCATATTATTTTTACCCCAGTCAGAGATATGAGCTAAGTCAGACATTAGGTGTGCCATAGCCTCATCCCTTGTTTCTTGAAGTAACTGTTGAGATGGGCGTTATGCGGAACCGAATGGAAAGGTGAAGGGTGGAGTCATCAGCGATGAGTGGATAGAGTTAGATGTACAGCTTAGAAGATCATTGATGAATAAAAGGAAGAGTGCTGGTGATAGGACAGAGCCCTGAGGAACACATCTGTTGATAGATCTAGGAGAAGAACGATGGCCTTATACGACAGCAGCTATAGAACTACCAGAAAGAAGCTAGCGATGAAGGTACAGATAGAAGGATAGAAACCGTAGGAGGGCAGTTTGGAAATTAAAGATTTATGCCAGACTCGATCGAAAGCCTTTGAGATGTCAAGTGCAATGGCAAAGCTGCCAAAGTCCCGAAAGGAGGATGACCAGGAGTCTGAAAGGTAGGTGAGAAGATCGCCAGTGGAGCGTCCCTGACGGAACCCATACTGACGATCGGAAAGAAGGTTGTGATAGGAAAGATGCCTTAAAATTTTTTTATTAAGAATTGATTCGAAACTTTTGAAATACAGGACGTTAAAGCAATTGGACGATAGTTGGAGGGTTGGGAGTGGTCACCCTTATTTGGGACTGGCTGAATGAGAGCAAACTTCCAGCAAGAAGGAAAGGTACAAGTTGACAGACAAAGGCGAAATAGTTTGCCTAGGCAGGGTGTAAGCACAGAAGCACAGTTTTTGAGAACAACAGGAGGGACCCCATCAGGCCCATATGCCTTGTTAGTACTGAGGCCAGTAATGGCAGAAAATACATCAACTGAAGAAATTTTAATGTCAGCCATGAGGAAGTCAGAGGGGGGAAGTGATGGAGGAACAGCACCGGAATCGTCTAAGGTGGAATTGGAGGAGAAAGTCTGTGCGAAGAGATCTGCTTTATCAGTAGAAGAAATAGCTACAGAACCATCAGAGTAGAAAAGAGGAGGGAAGGATGATGAGGTAAAGTTGTTAGAAAGATTTTTGGCAAGGTGCCAGAAGGAGCGGGAAGAATTGAGTTGGAGAGTTGAGAGCATTTAGTATGGATGAAATTATTTTTAGTAGAGCGAAGAACAGACTTAGCACGATTCCGGGCAGAAACGTAAAGATTATGTGATTCAGGGGTGGGTTGGCTCCGGTACCTTTTGTAGGCCTTCTCCTTGTTGCGGACAGCATTAGAACAAGCGTGATTAAACCAAGGCTTTCTTGCGTTAGTCAAAGGATATGAGAAAGGAATGTATGCTTCCATGCCCGAGAGAATAACCTCCGTAATGCGCAAGGCACACTCAGATGGCTCACGGCCATGGAAGCAATAATCATTCCAGGGAAAATCAAAGAAGTACTGCCTGAGGGCCTCCCAGTCCGCAGCTCCAAAATGCCAGAGACGACGTTTCCCTGGAGGGTCCGCAGGCCGTACTGGAGCGATAGGACAGGTTAAGGTAATAAGGTTGTGATCGGAGGAGCCCAACGGAGAGAAAAGATTAACAGAGTAAGCTGAAGGATTAGTTGTGAGGAAGAGGTCAAGTATGTTGGAGCTCTCTCCAAGGCGGTCAGGGATACGGGTAGGGTGCTGTACAAGCTGCTCTAGGTCATTAAGGATAGAAAAGATGTAGGCTTGTTCACCAGGTGGATCCGTGAAAGGAGAGGAGAGCCAAAGGTGGTGGTGAACACTGAAATCTCCAAGAATGGAGATTTCAGAGAAAGGAGAAATGGACAGAATGTGTTCCATCGTAGAAGTAAGATAGTCGAAGAATTTTTGATAGTCAGTAGAATTAGGGGATAAGTAAACAGCACAGATATATTTAGTCAGAGAATGACAGGAAAGCCGAAGCCAGAGAGTGGAGAATTCAGAAGAATCAAGTTCAGGAACACGAGAGCAAGATAAGTCGTTGTGTATGTATACACAACAGCCACCTTTGGCTTTGAAATGAGTATAGAGAAAGTAGGAGGATACAGAAAAGGGTTTGCTGTCAGTTGCCTCAGACAGCTGAGTCTCCGTTAGAGAAAGAAGGTGAGGTTTAGAGGAGGAGAGGTGGTGCTCAACAGAGCGAAAGTTAGATGAAAGGCCGCGAATGTTGCAGAAATGAAGAAGAAGAGAGTCAGACAGTGGTTCCAGGCACCTCGAGTCGTCACCGGGAGAGGGGCAGATGGCTGGGGCATTTATGGTCCCCCCCCCCTGGGGACTCCGAGGCTAGGTGAATTGACGCCATTTTGGTAAATTTTGAATAGGAAGTGTAGTGTGTACTGTGCATGTAGTTTGGTGAAGATAGATAGAGAAATTTGTACTGGAGAGCATGCTGGCCTACTCTCTGTGTAACTGAGACACTGAAAAAGTTCAGCAAAGGGGGATGGTCAGGAACTAGTCCTGAGGGCTGATGAAACGGGAGCTCCAGCACTCCCTGTCATCAGCTTTCCATCCACCTCGGGAGTACTGCCCTGCTCGACTGGTGCATGGTCTGCCTTTGTCCCTACATCTACTACATGTGAAATCCACTGCCAGCTTCAAGCTGCTGCTAACTTCACTAAATCTCTTGCATACCCATAGTTTGCACCCAATATATACAGAATATACTGTTCCTAACCACATCTTTCCCACATACAACACATAAGTTACATGAATCCATACTAATGTAGCCGAAAGTCATACCCATAGAGCATGGCCTTTGTCTTGCTAGTGTTTACTCAGAGATCTTTTTATTCTGGAATTCTTCCGTACTCTTTCATAAGCCCAGGGTCATCTGTTTATGATTTCCCATGGAAATCCTTCTGAAATCTATTGCTAGTGCTTTCATTTTCATAATAAGCACCAGTGGACTCTGGACTGATCCCTAATGTATCCCGAACATAAACTTAAACTCTCTGCTGTTTCACCGAGACTCACTCTCAAAAGCTACTTTTAACATATGCATACAGCACCATCATTAACCTCCAAATCCACTCCTCAACTGTCAAACTGTACCTAACCGATTGTATACAGAAGTCTGCCAAAGCTACTCCTAAATCCACAGAAACACAGCGCCATCTCTGGTCACTGTCCAGGTACTTCTACAGTTTTTTTTTTTTTTTTTTTTTATGCAAGAATGAAGGAACCAAATACCAGGAGCCCGCAAACCGTTCCTTCCAAGGAAAAAAAACAAAACAAAAGAGAGCCAAATTCAAGATCCGTTCAATTCGAGATGGCTGGACACACCGCGTTTGAAAGACTGGAGATCATAGGAAGTAGAAAATACACCCAGAGGGAGACAGTTCCAGAGTTGACCTGATGCATAAATGAAGGACTGGGACTAACGGTTAACTCTTGCATTAGAGAGCTGGACAGAAAAGGGATGAGAGTTTGTTGCTAGACGGGTGCTACACGCCCGTCGTAAAGGTGGAGGGATGCAAGCAGACAGTTCAGAGGAGCAGTGACCATTGAGGTAGCTATAGAAAAGAGATAAAGATGCAACAGTGTGGCGAAGAGACAGAGAGTGAAGGGAGTCAGTAAGAGGAGGAGAGTTTATGAGACAAAAAGCCTTTGACTCCACCCTATTGAGAAGAGCTGTATGTGGGGAGCCTCTCCACACATGAGAGTTGTACTCTACACAGGGGCGAATAAATCACGTGTATAAAGTCAACAACTGTGCAGGGGTAAAGAAGGAATGGAGTCGGCTTAGCACACCTAATCTCTTGGAAGCAGATTTTACAAGAGTTGCCATATGATTTTTCCAAGATAAGTCCTGAGTGAATGAAACCCCAAGCATGTTCAAGGATGATGCAGAATTAAACCTTAGAGGGTACTTCTGTGGAAGATTGTGTCGGGTTGATAGGTGTAAAAATGAGTCTTTGATGCGTTAAAAACAATAAGATTGTTTTTGCCCCAGTCAGAGATATGAGCCAAGTCAGACATTAGGTGTGCCATAGCCTCATCCTTTGTTTTTTGAAGTAACTGCTGAGATGGACGTTGCAGAAACCGAATGGAAAGGTGAAGGATGGAATCATCAGCGTACGAGTAGAAAGAGTTATATGTACAGCTTAGAAGGTTATTGATGAAGAAAAGGAAGAGAGTTGGTGATAGGACAGAGCCCTGAGGAACACCACTGTTGATAGATCTAGGAGAAGAACGATGGCCGTCTACAACAGCAGCTATAGAACGACCAGAAAGGAAGCTATTGAAGGCACAGATAGAAGGATAGAAACCGTAAGTGGGCAGTTTGGAAATTAAAGATTTATGCCAGACTCGATCGAAAGCCTTTGAGATGTCAAGTGCAATGGCAAAGCTTTCGCCAAAGTCCCGAAAGGAGGATGACCAGGAGTCTGAAAGGTAGGTGAGAAGATCGCCAGTGGAGCATCGCTGACAGAACCCATACTGACATCAGAAAGAAGGTTGTGATAGAAAAGATGCTTTAAATTTTTTCTCTTAAGAATTGACTCGAAAACTTTTGAAACACAGGATGTTAAAGCAATTGGGCAATAGTTAGAGGGTTGGGAATTGTCACCCTTCTTTGGGACTGGCTGAATGAGAGCAAACTTCCAGCAAGAAGGAAAGATATAAGTTGAGAGACAAAGGTGAAATAGTTTACCTAGGCAGGGTGTTAGCACAGAAGCACAGATCTTGAGGACAACAGGAGGGACCCCATCAGGCCCATATGCTTTTTTAGGTTTGAGGCCAGTGATTGCATGAAATTCATCAACTGAAGAAATTTTAATGTCAACCATGATGAAGTCAAAGAGGGAAAATGAAGGAGGAACAGCACTGGAGTCATCTAAAGTGGAATTAGAGGAGAAAGTCTGAGTGAAGAGTTCTGGTTTATCAGTAGAAGAAACAGCTAGAGCTATCAGAGTGGAAAAGAGGAGGGAAGGATGATTAGTTTAGTTAAAAAGGTTTTGGGCAAGATGCCAGGAGTGGGAAGAATCTAAGCTGGAGAGTTGAGATCATTTAGAATGAACAAAATTATTTTTAGAAGAGCAGAGGCAGTGGCTCGATTGGAAGAGAGGTGGCCTGCAGTCCTAACGGACCCCGCTTCAAATCTACGCTGGGGCAGGGAACATTTTATGGATTTGAATTTCATGAAAGGTTCTGATCTACCAGAAGACCCGCCGACTTGTAAAAACACCCCCTCTAAAACCAGTATGCCAGTCTGTATGATACAGCCATAACATGAAGTCATTATGGACGGTGGGTGTTAGTATGGAACTGGTGACATGTGGAGATAAAAGATGACTACTGGGCCTTGTGGATATGCCCTGGGGGATAAGCCCTGAAGCCTTTGCCCAGAGTTGGACGCATAGAAAAAAAAAAAAAACTATTCTGGGCAGAAACATAAAAGAGGTGATTCAGGGGTGAGTTGGCTACAGTACCTTTTGTAGGCCCTCTCCTTGATGTGGACAGCATTAGAAGAAGAGTGCTTAAACCGTCTTTTTTTTTTCATTAGTCAGAGTATGAAAGAAAGGAATGTATGCTTCCATGCCCGAGAGAATAACCACCATAATGCTCAAGGCACACTCGACTCTCGGCCATTCCAGGGAAAATTGAAGTCCCGCCTGAGAGCCTCCCAATAAGCAGCTCCAAAGTGACACAGCTGCTGCTTCTTGGGAGGGTCCACACGCTTTACTGGAGCAATAGGACAGGTTAAGGTGACAAGGTTCTGATCAGAGGATCCCACAAGACTGAAAGGATTAACAGTTAAGCAGAAGGATTAGTTGTAAGGGAGAAGCCAATTTGTTAGAGCTCTCTCTCCAAGATGACCAGGGATACATATAGGGTGCTGTACAAGCTAACCCATGCCAGAAAGAATAGAAGAGATGTAGGATGTTTACCAGGTGGATCAGTGACAGATGATAGCCAAAGATGGTGGTGAAAATTTAAATCTCCTACAATGGAGATTTCAGAGGAAGGTTAAGTTGATAGGAGTGTTCCACCTTAGAAGTAAAACAGTAGAAGAGTTTTTCATAGTCAGTAGAATTAGGGGATAAGTAAGCAGCACAGACATATTTAAAGAATGACAGGATCGCCTAAGCCAGAGAGCAGAGAATTCAGAAGACAAGTTCAAGAACACTAGAGCAAGACATGTTCTTGTGTACATATAGACAACAGCCACCCTTGGCTCTGAAATGAGTATAGATAAGTATGAGGATACAGAGAAGGGTTTGCTGTCAGTCTTCTCAGACAGTTAAGTCTCTGAGGAAGAGAAGGCGAGGTTTAGAGGAGGAGAGATGGTGTTCAACAGAAAGACAGAAGAAGGGCCGCAATTGCTGTAGAAATGAAGTGAGTCAGACACTGGTTCCAGACATCCTGCCTGGCCATGAATGCCTCCACGTGTATCCTTACAGGCATAGCATCGAATAACTCAAAAGGGATAACGGTGCATTGTAAGATTATGCAGAAGACAGCTAAAACCTAATTACAACACCTTCAACAACAGATTGAAGAGCATGGAATTCTGTAGGCAGGTGAGAGCCATTGCTATCTATCTATCTATTGCCAGATCCCTTAATCCCGTAAGGGGTGGCCATAAACAAACTGCCACCATGTCACCCTGTCCTACACAATTTCACTGCCCTTCTCCCAGCTTACCCCCCCCCCTCTCTCATATACCTCTCAACTCCATCCTGCCATCTCATCCTTGGCCATCCCCTCCCTCTCCTCCCCTCCACTCACACACACACACACACTTGTCATTCTCTCGCTCTCCTTCCTCTCCATATGGCCAAACCACCTCAGCGTATTTCTCCTAAAGCTTTCTGTCACATCCACACCACAATGCTCCTTCACTTCCTCATTCGTCAATCTGTCTTTCCATGTGACTCCACATGCCCCTTTCAAATAACCTATTTCCACTGCTCTCACTATTGACTTGTGTCCCTCCAACAAGGTCCAAGCTTCACTTCTGTACGTTACAGTTTGTATCACAATACTGTCATTCAGCAACTTTTTTACTTCACTGCTCACTTCCCTGTTTCTTATCACCTCTTTCGAAGAACCTGCAACCTTTCTTCCTTGTTGTACCTGTTCAAGCACTTCACTCTCTAAACTTCCATCCTTACTCATCACACTACCCAAGTATTTAAATGAACTTACATTTTCCATTTCTTCCTCATTCAGCCATACTGTACATTCAGTGAGTTCACTTCTCTCGAAGACCATAACTTTACTCTTCCCTACATTCACCTTCAGATTCCTTCTGTTACACGCCCTTTCAAACTCATTCACCAAATCTTGCAGCTTCCCTTCGTCTTCACTTAACACAATATCATCAGCAAACAACATTACAGGGAGTTTCCAAACTCATTAGGGCCTCTCCAACATCCAGTGCCCTACCCTGTATCTTTTATAACCCCATCCATATACAGAGTGAACAACCATGGAGACGTGACACCTTCCTTTTTCAACTGAACCTTCAAATATAAAAATTCACTCAGTTCACTGTCCAAAGTACTGCAGCCTTAACACCCTCATACATACTCTGCACGGCATTCAGCAACTTCCCATTTACTCCAGATAATCTTGATACTTTCCACAGTCCTTGTCTATCCACCCTGTCATATGCTTTCTCCAAATCCACAACGGCCACATGCAACTTCTTTCCCTTCTTTATAAACTTTTCCACTAAAGACCTAAGAATGAATCTGATCTACACAACCTCTTCCCTTCCTAAAACCTCCCTGTTCTGTTTCAACTATTTTCTCTGTTATTTCCCTAATTGTCAATAAGTCATCATCATCATCACCATCATCACCATCATCCGGACCTCCTTTCCCACCCTCGGGCAGGGTGAGAAGTAACAATGTCCAGACAGCCCAAATTTGCCCAGTCCAATGGACCACGCTTCCATTCACTCATCATTCAAGCCCCCGCAATCATGGCTCTATTGGATACACCAAAGACATTCACCACGTTCTTTAGCTTCACATAAACGTATCCGATATAGTCAATCCGGACGCTGCCACGTTAAAAAGGGGTGCCAAATCCCTGATCATGCACTTCTCCTTGCAACAATCATCCAACCAGCTTGATCTCTTGTCTAGCCTCACAGACCTCCAAACCTCTCTTCCTCACACACTTATCCACCATCTCTCTCCACCTTCTCCTTGGCCACCTCGCCGCCTCCCTCCTTCAAATTCGCTCAGATATACCTTTTTCACCACTCTGTTGTTATCCATTCTCTCCACATGACCATACCATCTCAGTACACTCTCTTCAGTTTAGGTGTCCATCGACTTCCTTACTCCACATCTTTCACGAATCACATTATTTCGTAACCTATCCACCCTCTGTATTCCACATACACATCTCAGCAGTCCCATCTCCACTTCTCTTACTCTTGACTTCTCATTTTCATGCCACACCATAGTCTCACATCCATATGTTAAAGTTGGCACTAACACTCCCACATGTAAGCCTCGTGCAGCTGCAACACTTAAGCTTCTGTTTCTTATCAAGGCCTTCATTGCACCAGCTACATTTCTTCCTTGTGCCACACTACTTTCAACTTCGTTTGCATATTTTCCTCTCTTTTCTATCACTGTACCCCGGTATTTGAATTCTCTCACCAATTCCAGTCACTCTCCATTCACTGTAACATCACACTAGGAGTCACTTTCTCAATAACCATCTCTTTACTCTTTTCTGCATTTATTCTCAAGGCACGACACTCACAGACATCAGCAAAACTCTGCACTAGCCTACAAAGTTCTTGTCCGGTACTTGCAAGCAGTACTGCATTATCAGCATACAACAAATTTGAGATATTCCATCCATCACCATTCATTACCAACGCCATCCCTCTCTCCATTACTTGTGTTAATACTTCTCTCATCACCCCATCCATATATATACAGTACAGTATACTGAACAACCATGGGGACATCACAAAACCTTGTCACACGCCCACACCGATCGTGAACCATTCACTTAGATACCCATTAACCATTACATATGCTTCACTACCATCATAAAAACTCTTGACAGTACCTAGCAGTTACCATCTACTGTACACCGTACATGCACAAAACTTTCCACAATCCTTCTCTGTCCACTTTGTCGTATGCTTTTTTCCAGATCCAGGAATGCCATAAACACCTTATGATCCTTCTCACAAGCCTTCTCTGCTATCTGTCTCACTACAAATATTTGATCAACACATCCTCTGCCACTCCTAAAGCCACCTGTTCATCACTCACTAGGACTTCTGATACTGTATCTCTCTTACTTTCTCTATAATAATTCTTCCATATTCCTTCCCTACCACACTCAGTAAACTTATACCATGATAATTATTGCACTCATGTCGTTCACCTTTATTTTTGTACAAGGGTACAATAACAGCCATTTTCCACTGTGCAGGCACAGTTTCACTCATCCATGCCTTCTTACATATCTCCAACAAGTACTTCATTCTACTCTCTCCACTACACTTAAACATCTCTGCACACACCTCATCAACCCCAACTGCTTTCTCATTTTTCAGCCGCTTCGCAGCACTCTTCACCTGTGCAAGTGTCACGTCTCCTGGCACTGCATTCCAACTTTGCACACACCCCAAACCAATCATGTTTACAGCTGCTCTGCTCTCTCTCCCCATTCATCAGGCTTTCATAATATTCTTTCCATCTGGTCCTTACTTCATCCCCACGGGTTAATAATCTACTACCTACATCCTTCACACTATCATTTCTTTCTGCTTTCACTTCTACATTTCCGCACCTCTTTCCAGAATAACTTCCTATTTTCAGAGTAGTTCGCATTCATTTTTCTTCCTAGATCATCATTTACCTTTTTTTTTTTCTTCACTAGTCTCTTCACGTGCTTCTTGCTCTCAGTATATTCAGTCCTTATTTTAACTGATCCCCTATCATGTAACCACTTTTGCCACCTCCTCTTTTTTTCCTCCACCACTCTTTTAACCTCTTCACCCCACCATGCCGTACTTTTCTTCTTTGTTGTTATTCTTGCCACACCACACACCACTTTAGCATTCCTAACTAAGCAATCCCTATATGCATGCCACAGGCTGTCCAGATCCATTTCATTCCAGTTCACTGATTCTAACTCCACTACTTTGGTTCTGTAATCATCTGCCATTTCTTTGATCCTCAGCTTCTCAACTTTCAGTTTTTCTCCTTGACTGCTCCTTTCTCTCCTGATCCACTTCATTCCTCTCAGCTTTATCTTGCATACCACAATCATATGATCTGACAGACCTCCACATCGTCCTCTTACGGCCCTCGTATCAGCAACCATTCCCATCATCGACCTCTCTACGAGCATGTAATCAATCAGGCTTCTTTCAACACGATCCCCATTCCCTCTATACCGCGTATTTTTATGTTCATCTTTGTGTTTGAAATACCAGTCACAAATGCACAACCTCATTTCCTGACATATCCTTTAGTCACTTTCCATTATCATTTTCTCCTGGTACTCCATAAAAACCCATTATGTCATCCTCAGGACCAGTGCCCATTATGATCACCTTGTAGCTCCTGGGGATTTCACCCACTACTTCATCCAGCTTATCCCAAAAGTAACCTTCTAAATACTTTTCCTGTTACACTAAGAAGGGAAATGCCCCTATGATTACGACACATCTCTTTTTCCCCTTTTCATTTGTACAGGGGAACAATTATACCTGACTTCCCAATCCTCCGGGATTTTAACCCCTTCTACATACTTTTCCTGTTACACTAAGAAGTCAAATGCCCCTGTGATTATGACACAGTTCTTTTTCCCCTTTTTCTTTGTACAGGGGAACAACTATACCTGATTTCCCAATCCTCCGGGACTTTAACTCCCTCCCAGGCTAATCTGCACATCTTTCACGTCCATTCCACTACTCTCTCTCCCTCATGCTTCAGCATTTCACCACACACTCCATCAATTCCTGGGGCTTTCCCCATTTTGACTTTCTTCATTGCTTCCACAACTTCCATCCTGCTGATTTCTTCCTCTCTTCTCACATCCTTCCTTCTCCCAGTCATTCCCCAGCCACTAATATTTGCATTACTTTCATTCTCTGTTTTCAGCAATTCCTTGAATTGTTCTCTCCATATGCTCACTTTTTCTCTCTTCTCCACTAGCAATCTACCATTTTTACTCCCCAACTAATTTCTTTATAACTTGTCTAACTCTCTTTACCCCTTTCCAGAAAAATTTCTTACATTCCCTCCACTTTGCACTAAAATTCCTTCCAAATCCCTCATTCACTCTCTTCTTACATTTATTAATCTTTTCACCTCTCTCTTCCTCTGTATACATAAGGCTCTTCCGTCTCTCAACTTCCTGCATGCCCGTTTCTCATCCACTCACTCTATGCTTTTTTCTTTTTGCCATAGTCTGTCTTACCTCTTCAGTCCACCATGCTGTTCCTTGCACCCGTTTTGATCTTGTCATCTCCCCACACACCACCTCACATGTTTCACAAATTTATTCTGATAATATCTTGCACTCACCTTCCACGTTCCCCATCTGTTCCAAATCATATTTACCCAATCGATCCTCCACTTCTCTCTTATATTCTGCCTTTTTTCCATCCTTTTGTAACCTTTCCACCCTCCTTATATGAACTACTTCCTCCTGTCCTTCCTTAAATAAGCTCCTACTCCATCTGCTACTAAAGTAAATGCAGAATCAGCAACCATAGCATCATTCAGAGGGAGGACTGGAACAGGAGATGGAGCAGGCTTGCTTACAGTCTTACAAACGTGGGGCCAGACTGCTTGAACGGGGGAGGAAAAAAATAATGGAAGAAACAGAAATGCCAACTCGCTCTCTTGACTTCCTTAACTGTTTGGAGGAAAACAGCAGTTGCCATATGAAAAAGATTATAATGGAATAGGTAATTACTGGCATGTCGTTTATGGCAGTAGCTCTATTACTTAGCACACTTAACATGCAAAGCTCTGGAACATTTACAACTGTCCATTAAGGAACGTATTTAGGAGTAAATGGGAGTGTAGAATAAGGAATCGCCACATTGGCTGCACTCAGACAATACCAATAAAAGTCAATAATATACTGTTTACCAGCAGCTGGGAAATAGGAAAAAGATGCAGAAAGTGAGGAGAAAGTGGGCCAGTCAGTTTTATCAAAACACCAGTGTGGAGGACGTGGGGTGGAAGAGTAAGATGCAAAGCATAAGAATACTGGAAAATTATTGATCCAGTGACAGTCCTTCAGACTGATGAAAATCTAAGGCAAGCGTAGTTGAACAAAGTGAGATAATGTAAGATAAAACAAGTCCAGGCATCAGACTGGGTATGTTCACCTGTTTTATGACTAAAAAGATCATGGGCGGAAATAAAAGCCTCGGGTAAATAGCCTTGGGGATAGAAGGCAGTGTTGCTGCAAAGGGCATGCCTGCAGTTAAAAAGTTCTAGTAAAGCAAGGGGAGGGGGGAGACGAGAAGTCTGCCAAAGTACAGGAATCAATATGTATAGATGGAGGGAAAAAGACAAACAATCGTTATCCAACGGTCAAGAGCACTCAAGCTAGAGTACAAGGGACAGAAGTAGAGTGGGATAAAAGATCATACAGGACAGTAAGATGCAGTAAAACACAGGTGCTGAAAAGGAGTTGACGGGAACTAATAAAATAACTGAGGATAGAAACAGGCAATTGAATTAAATGAGTGTCCTGTAAACAAACTACTGCAGGTTGCTGGGGAGACAGTGAAGAATTTAAATCATTATGTTAGGAAGTAGGCTGTAGGATCAGCCAATCAGGGTGGTACTCCCAAGGGGAATGGGAATGCTGGTGATAAAGTGAGCTGGAGTTCCTATTTCACTAGCTACCAGAATATCTGACCATCCCCCTTTGCTGACCTTTCCAGTGTGTCTCCAACATGAATAGTAGACCAGTATACTCTCCCAACTATTATGCACTACTCTACATGTGCTTTACTTATCGCACAACGTATCCCACTATGTCACAGTGGATGACACCAGCAAAGGCATGCAACCAGAAAACTTTGTCCCCGCTACCTAGTGGTGGACCTATTGAGGGGAGGGATAACGAGGGCTCCACCAGCATAGATTTGGGAGCTGGGATGCAATGGGGCTCGAACCCGTGCTGAAGGGTACAGGGCACTGTAGTTCCTGGGCTGCCACTTCCACCCAATAGAGAGGAACCCGAACCTGGGAGTAGCACCCAAGAAGGCTGCCCTAGCAGTGGGTGTATAATGGCGGGGCAGTTACAGTGCCAAGTGCGCTTGGAGGGTGTCTCTGTAGCCATCTGGGCAGGGTGCCCCGAGGCCACTACCACTGGTCACGGCTGGTCAGCTATGAATCCCAGATCCCATGTCTAATAGTGCTGCATAACGTGATACAAGTTGTTGCATCCTTTAAAATACTACAGTTGTTTCTTGGAGGATCATCTACAGTGCATTTGTGGGAGTAAACATAGTTGCAGTTTGGTGAGTATAAGGTTATGGCCTGTGGAGGATTCAGCACCTCTCATGGCTCAGGTTGTAAGAGTTTCTATTCAGTCACGCTACCTTACAATGACAGTCCAGTAGGTGCCAATATCCAGACTGTGGATGCATCCTTGTGGTCTTATGTTTATCCTTCAGCTGAAAAAGGGTATTGGTGATGATCAGACTGTGTTCAGAGCATAAGGAAAGCAGTCCAAGGTCATTGTTTTTCATGTTACCAACACCATGACAGCTTATAATGCTTTGCTAGAGGTGATTATCTTTTCCTAATCTGGCATTAAAATCTCCAAGCAGGATAAGTTTTCATTAGGTGAGTGAATGGTAGTACCCAAACAATCATAAAAGGAATCTTTGATTGTGTCCTTAGAGTCGAGTGTTGGCCTCTGGAACAGTATGATCCAGGACATCAACCTTTCTGATATACTCACAGACGATTCTTGGATATTTTGAAGTAGGTTGTCTCGGACTTCAGAGCCAATACAACGATTTCTTCTTACACTGTCTGGGTATCTCTTCCAGAAATAGATACATCATTCTCCTGCATCTACTAGGCAGTCCTTTCCTGAGAGGCAAATCTCAGACAAGGCAGCAATATAAATTTTATCTTTTCATTTCATGGGCATTCCTACCACGTGGTCGTGTGTCTCGGTCGGCACCAAGCAAAGTTTGTCTATTCCAGGTAGCAAGAGTCAGAGGGATTGTTTTGGCTTTTCGACCGCAATGTGGCTTGCCTTGAGAGATGTGAAAATCTTCCCAGGTGATGTAGAGCAAGAAAACTTTTAGGTTATCTTTTTTAAACCATTCCCTTTCAGGAATAAGGAGTTGATGTTCGTTTCTGGCTGCATAGTCTCACTGGATGCTTCTAAGCATAGCCTGTTCCTATGCCATCATGCCAGCTACCACTGGTCCAGTGCTTCCTATGTGAAGGACACAAGCTTCCAGCCACATCCATAACACATCAGTCACCGTACAGTATCCTGTCCACCCCCCCCCACACACAAGCACACGCGCACACGCACACGCACACGCACACAAATACACAATAGGGTGGAGTCAAAGGCTTTTCGTCTCATTAACTCTCCTCCTCTTACTGACTCCCTTCAACCTCTGTCTCTTCGCCGCACTGTTGCATCTTTATCTCTTTTCTATCGCTACTTTAATGGTCACTGCTCCTCTGAACTGTCTGCTTGCATTCCTCCACCTCTACGACGGGCGCGTAGCACCCGTCTGGCAGCAAACTCTCATCCCTTTTCTGTCCAACTCTCTAATGCAAGAGTTAACCGTTACTCCCAGTCTTTCATTCATGCAACAGGTCAGCTCTGGAACTGTCTCCCTCTGTCTGTATTTCCTCCTGCCTATGATCTCCAGTCTTTCAAACGCAGTGTGTCCAGGCATCTCAAAATGATCGGATCTTGAATTTGGCTCTCTATTGTATTTTGTTTTTCTCTTGGAGGGAACTGTTACTGCGGGCTCATGGCCTTTGGTTCCTTCTTCCTCGCAATAAAAAAAAAAAAAAAAAAAAAAAAAAACACATACAAATACACACACACACAAACAAGAAAATGAAATTGATAATAATCTGTCACCCTCCATTCAGCAAAAACGACCATGCATTACTAGACTAAACTTTTTCAGGATAGCATATGATGTACTTAGAGGTAAAGGAAATTACAAAAAAGGGCTAAACTACAAGAAAGGGAATCTGTCATGACCTAAAGAAGTACTTCAACGACAGAGATTGGAAAAAAGGAGCCAAGAGGACAAGACATAAATGTCATATATAAAAAAATCTGTGAACTTTATGAAACAGGAGTCCATATTTATGTCCCATTGCACAAAAATACGAAAATAGGGATAAAGAAGTGGATTAATAGTTATTGTAAAAATGCAAAAGAGAAAAGAGACTTGTTGTGGATCAGATACAGACGTCATAAAAGTAAGAGAGCATATAACAACTACAAACAGGCAAGAAATGATTATACAAGGATAAGGAGAGAAGCTCAAAGGCAGTTTCAGGAGGATATTGTGAATAAAAGTACTGATCAGCTGAAGTTGTGTTACAGCTACATACGAAGCAAAGCAAAAGTTATAGATAAAATACAATCCATCATGGATGGGGGGAAAATCTATATAAATGATGATGTTTGTGAAGTACTAAACAAAAATTTCCAGTCAGTTTTTACTGAAGAAAGTAGATTTGCGAGAGATGGAAACGAACAAGCATGCCCAAACATATCAACAAATACTGTATGCGTATAACAAAACAAGAGGTCCAGGAAATGATGAGGAAATTAGACACGGAACAAGCCAATGGCCAGACGAGATTTCATATTGGGTATCACAGGAATGTGCACAAGAACAAAGCAATCCATTATAATTAATATTCAGAGAATCCTTAAGACAAGGAAAACTTCCTGATATTTGAACGAAAGCAAACATTGTGCCTCTTTTCAAGAAAGGAAATAGATAAAATCCACTTAACTACCGACCAGCATCACTGACCAGCGTCGTAAGCAAGATGTTAGAAAAACTGATACGAAGACTGAGTAACACACCTGGACAAACATTATGATAACAGACAATTTAGTTTTAGAAAGGGAAAATCGTGTCACTAACCTATTAAGTTACTATGGCAAAGTTACAGAAATAATACAGAAAAGAGATGGGTGGGTAGACGGCATATATTTGGATTTCAAGAAGGCATTTGACAGAGTACCACAAAAAACACTTTTATGTACGATTAGATGCGAGAGTTTCTCAGTAAAAGGGAAATGAGAACAGTGCTAAGGGAAAATTACTCATCATGGAGAGAAGTGAAAAGTGGAGTTCCACAAGGCTCGGTGCTGGCACCATTTTTTTTTAATTAAAAGAACAGAGGAAGGAAAAACAAATGAATAAAAAAAAATAATTCATACACCAGATTACTGGTGTCCTCCATTCATAAAATGTTTGTAACAGATGGACTTGAACAGCTGCAGGTTGAAGTTTGGAGGGGCACAACTCTGGGGAAGTGAGTTCCAGAGAGATGCAGTTCGGGGAATGAGAGAATTCCGATAGGCAGAAGTTCTGCGATATGGCTGAGTGACATTCCAGTCATGAGCGCTACCAGATGCCCGTGTAGCACAAGGGAAGGCATGGAGAAGTGGCACAATGGATGCAACTTCGTCTGAGCATTTACCATAAAAATATCTGTAAAATAATGCAAGGAAGGCAACCTTCCTTCTTACTTGTAGGGGAGGTAGTTTATTTATAATAGCAGAGTTAGTAATAACTCCAACAGCTCTGTTCTGAATTTTGTTTAGTTGTTTTAATGGAACCTTTCCACATTCATTCCACAAGGGTGAGCAATATTCTAGGTGAGAGCGCACATGACTCTTACAGATTATAGCTAACTGTTCGTCAGTGAAGAAGTTACGGACTCTGTACAATAATCTAAGTTTCTTTGAGGCGGTTTTAGCAAGTGATCTGACATGAGAGGTCCAGCTGAAGGCGTTGTTAAATGAGACACCAAGAATTTCAATGCTTTTTAAGATGGGAATTTCAGTAGCATTGAAGGTAATATACGAATCTGGCAATATCTGTGTATTAGTAAATTGTATATATTTGGTTTTACTAGCATTAAATGAGACAAGGTTGTTTTGTCCCCATTCACTGATCGCAGATAAGTCTTGATTAATGGAGATGGCTGTACTGAGTTGAGAGTTAGAGATATTAGACTTTGTAAATGGGTGTCAGTGTGAATGAACTGTGAAGTGTTGAGTCATCTGCATATGAATGGATGGGATTGTGGGTGACTTAAGAGATTATTAATATGAAACAGGAACAGGGTTGACACCAGAACTGATCCCTGTGGCACGCTGGCATTAACTGAGTGGAAATTGGAATATTCATCATCTACTTTTACTCTTATTTTTCTGTCGCTGAGATAATTATGAGCAAAGCAGAGGAACAAAAGATGTTAGTCCATAGCAAGGGAGTTTGGACAGCAGGGAACTGTGCCATACTCTGTTGAAAGCTTAAGAAATATCAAGGGCTACTGCATAAGTTCCTCCATGTAGGTCGATAGATTGATGGATGGCATGAGTCAGGAGATTGAGTATGTCAATGGTGGATCTGTCGTGGTGAAAACCATTTTGTCTATCACTAATTAAGTTGTTGGATTCAAGATGCTTAACTATGTGCTTACTAATTAAAATATCAAATACTTTACCAAGAGATGTGACAGCTATTGGTCTGTAATCAGAGGGGTCAGAGGAACTTCTGTCTTTGGAATTTGGTGGATATTGGCTTCTTTCCATGAATTAAGGAATGAAGAAGTACGTATGCATAGTCTGAATAAATGAGCTAGAACGGAGGCATGTTCTGGGCCTGAACCTTTGTTTGTATGTAAATTGTCTACGATGGATTTGACGTATCTTGTCTGTATTTTAAGTGGAACAGTTTCAGGAGAGTAAAGTTCTAGTACTGGGACGTTCTGGCTGACTTCCTCTATAGTAGAATTTCTGGCAAATGTACTGGCAAAGATATCTGCTTTCCCAATTGGGTCGTTAGTAATGTTGCCATCTGAAGATTACAGTGGAGGAATGGATGATGACTTGTTAAAGTTATAACTGAAAGAATTGAGAGTTTACCAGCATATTCTATTGCCATTAGGGTTGGTAAGTAGTCTTGATGCTTGTTTTTGAAGAAAGTTTGATTTAACGAGATTTATTACAGCTTTTGCATGGTTTTTAGCATTTTTAAATTGAGAGAGTGATTCAGATGTTTTTAATTTTAAGTAAGAATTATATGCTAATGATTTTTTGGGCTGTTGCTCTGGCACAGTTGCTATCAAACCATTTTGGAGAATTCGATCTTTTAGTGAACTGTTGACTTAGTATGAATATATCCATACCTGCTAGTATGAAGTCACAAATGTGGATCTGGGTAGAACTGGCATCACTAGAGAAGAAAAACTGCCATGGAATATTAGCAAGATAATTTCTAAATCCATCCCAGTTTGCCCTATCAAAGTGTCATCGGGTCACACTGACAAGTTCA
This sequence comes from Coenobita brevimanus, assembly GCF_032717465.1. NCBI lineage: Eukaryota > Metazoa > Arthropoda > Malacostraca > Decapoda > Coenobitidae > Coenobita > Coenobita brevimanus. The sequence continues at coordinate 4,195,867 of NC_136956.1, forward strand.
GAACAGGGAGGTTTTTGGGGGGTGGGCTAAATAATGAGGCTTTGATGAGATTGTAGTAGAGGATCCAAGTGGTTACAGTACCTATATGCTGTATTGATCTGGATTATGTTTTTAGTATATATAAATGACAGACAGCAACATTGTAAATGGAAGCTACATAAATACGTTTGCTGATGATGGAAAAATGCAGAAGGAAATTACACAGACTCTTACATAAGGCTACAAGAGGAATTAAATAAGCTTCATGAATGGAGCAATAGACGGCAAATGGAATTCAATGTGGACAAATGCCATGTAATAAAATTTGGTAAAAGTGAAAAAAGACTAGACTGGGAAGATAACCTTACACACATCAGAGAGAGAAAAAGATTTAGGAGTGATTATCATTAACGGACTATCACCGACTAACCACATAAATGAAAATGTAAGGAACAGGTACACCCACGAACCAAAGTTTCGGCACCCCCTTGGCTGGCAGTAAAGTGAAGTCAGTGTTGACGATAAGCTGCACGATCGGAGAGGCTGGTAGCGAAACTGAGGTTGAGGTTCGCATGCCACTAACCCATGTCTCAGAAACAATGAATACGAATCCCCAGCACCATATATAGGCCTAAGCCGTGGGTCGGTCAGCTGAAGTAGAAGGAAATTCATCTGTGCTTGAGGCGAGTGGCTTAGGTTACTTCATATGAAAGCAGTCTGTCTGTGTCTCACAAATGCTTTTGTATAAATTTATCTGCTGATTTGGACATTTTATAGTCAGTCATTATTTACTTTTTTTCTAAGTGGACTCTCCTTTTTTGTGTTTGTGTGAATTGGAGGGCTACTTATTCATCCAAACAATGCCAGAAAACCGATCCCCTATTAATACCACCGTGGTTATTTGTTTCCTGCCGTAGTTTGGAGAAGCCATCCAATCCAAACCTAGAAAAGGAAGCTCGCCCAGGCCTTGTTGGGCTACGCCCACCTAACACACACGCCAATCGTTCAGAAATTATCACAAGGCGATCCCTGATAGTGGGCCACTATCAGGCAGGAACATCGATTAATAAAATAAGCCGGCTCATGGGGATTAGCAAGGGCACTGTCAGGCGATGGATAACGAGGTTCCAAGGTGAGCATGATTGGAAATAACACGTAAAAAGCTGGGAAACAGAATGAGTCTGTTTTGAAGAGTATCCTATCGTTCATTTAGCCTAAAATCGTCAAGCGTTTGGGTGGGAAAGCACCAGGCAGCCGCTGCAAATCTCTCATGCAGAATGTGAAAATGCCACTTGCCCCTAAATTTTCTTTACATATCAACTTACAAAAGCTAGCACATTCATCTCGTTTTACAGTTACGATAAACGTATCAAAATGTCAAAACATTTTAATTTATAACTATGATACAGTATTTTTCGTAATATATATTTCAATAAAATAATTTTTCAATCCCTGTAGATGAGGGGCATGTTAAAACAAGATCGAGATCTGGCCGCCCTCATGTCACTTCTCAAGAAGACTGCAAGCGCATCCTCGCTGCTGTTGCCCAGGCACCTAAATCGTCAGCAGTAGCTCTGACAAGGGACTTGGGCCTCCGCTGTCACCCAATAACGACGAGACGCCGGATGCATGAGGCGGGACTGAACTGCCATGTTCCAGCCACAAAGGAAGTGCTGACAGAAGCCAACAAGAGAACGAGACTAAAATTCCCTCAACAATATATTCATCGTGGCGTTGACTTCTTGAAAAATGTTACTTTCACAGATGAGAAATGCTTCTCCTCTGTGACACTGAACGGCCGTCATTATTGGCGACCAAGAAACACTCGGTATGAGACCAGACACATAAACGATGAGGGGAAGAAGTGGCCAAGTCACAGTGTCATTTCATGGCTGGATGTGGTGGGGAGGTCCTGGAGAACTAGTAAAAATTGATGGTCACCTTAACAGCGGTTTACATAAATATCTTGGAAACCTCTCTACTGCCGTCCATCCGCGCATACGCCATCCCTGAGCCACACATCATCACAATGGTGCAGAATCGATCTCCCATCCATACCAGCCGTCACTCAGTGGTTCGCACAGCACCCGGAATTTCAGTTATTAGATTGGCCTCCAAAGGGATGTGACTGCAATCCCACTGAAAATCTCCAGGGGATTATGGTCGAGGAATGGGAGGTTCCAGAGATGACAAAAGAAGCCGTAGAAGCAAAGGCCAGAGAAGTATGGGAGAGCATGCGATGACGGCCAGACATTTGCAGCAGGCTGGTCGACTCTTTACCAGCTCGACTGCAGGGAGTTATGGAAGCAGAAGAGGGATGGACAAAATACTAAAGTGTTGAAACCCTGATTGTTACTAATGATATTTACAAATAATAAGAACAATGTATTTCATTATCTTCTTTCTGCATAAATAAACTTTCTATACATTAATTTGGACAAAGGTATAGCAGGTATTAAGATGGTTTAAACAAGGGATTATTACCATTTAAAATAAAAAATATACGAGACATGTATTCTTAACATCCTCTTCTTGTTTCGATATATTTTACTACCCAAGATATATTTAACGGTTTATACTTTCTTATTACAATTTTCATAAAGTATACACAGTCAGTGCCCATGAAATACAGATGCACTCGGTATCGTATGCCAAATTAATCCATTAATCTTGCGCTCAGATTCTTCGTTTGTGAGACTTAGAGCTGGTGGAATGCGAACCTCCCCAATAGTCTCGTTACCAACCTGATACACCAGCTTCTCCGATTGTCCGGCCTGTCTTCAACCTTGACTTCGCCTTAATGCCAGCCAAGGGGGTGCCGAAACTTTGATTCGCGGGTGTACATGTACATGGGGGAGGCGGTGGCTCAATCGGTTGAGAGGTGGCCTGCAATCCTACTGGACCCAGGTTCAAATCCCGGCTGGGGCAGGGAACAGTTTAAGGATTTGAATTTCTTAAAATCATACTTTACTGATCTACTAAAAGACCCACCGACATGTAAAAATACCCCCGCTAATACCAATATGCCAGTCGTGTATGAGACAGCCCTAGCATGTATTCAATATGGACGGTGGGTGTTAGTGCCGAAGTGGTGACATGTAGAGGTGTATGGTGTGTAGGAGGACTTCTGGGCCTTGAGAGCAGGCTGTGAAGCCTATGTCCAGAGTCGGACACAAAAAAAAAAAAAAAAAACACTGCTTGCTAATATGAGGGTAGCATTTACTTACATAAATGACGACATGCTGAGAAGAATAATATTATTCATCAGACCAACTTTGGAGTATGCAGCAGTGGTCTAGAATCCACATCCCCCCCCCCAAAAAAAAAAAAAAAAGATTGAAAAGGTACAAAGGGCCGCTACAAGTTGGGCACCAAGTTTAAGGGACCTCAGCTATGGAGAAAGACTCCAAACAGACCTACCAACATTACAGTAGAAAAGGAAAAGAGGAGACATGATTATGTGATAGAAATGCAAAATAGACAAACAAGTCTATATAACCTATGGGGAAAGCAACATTAAGAGGACACTGTAGAAAACTGTACAAAATGAGAGGTGATAAAGACGTAAGGAAATTCAGTTTCCCAAATAGAGAAGTTGATCAGTGGAATGCACTACCGAATGAAGTAGTGTGTGCCAAAACAATTCATAAATTTAAAGACATGTATGATAAATATGGTTCAAAATACGAGTCACTACGAGCTTGACTCAATCCTGTAAAGATACAATTAGGTAAGAATTATTTCAGAAGCAAACACAAACACACACACAGGCACACAAACACACACACAGGCTCACAAACACACACACAGGCTCACAAACACACACACAGGCTCACAAACACACACACAGGCTCACAAACACACACACAAAAACATGAAAACACACGAACGAAAACACGAAAACACACGAACAAAAATGTACAAAAACCTACATGTACACAAAACACAAACTCACAAAAAGGCACAAAAATCTACACACACACACACACACACACACACACACACACACACACACACACACACACACACACAATTAGGAAAGCAAATTTGGAAGGAGTTAAGACAAGGTAGAAAGCAAGATGCTCTTCTACCAGGAACTGGTGGATATGAAAACGTACAGTAAGCTGGTAGAACGAGTGTACGTATTAGAGAACGCATTTCAGAGTGAAATTGATGAAATTAAGATGCAGTTCAACATGCAGGAGGAGGAAGATGGAAAATTAGTAGAGGCTAACACGAAAGACACAGCAATAGATGAGCTATCAGTTGAGAGTGGTACACTTAGAAGGAAGTTTAGTGAAATGGCAAGCACAGCTGTCAACCATGAGAGTATTCTGGAAGAGTTCAGAAATGATATGGAGACAATAAGGCAGGCAAGCACTCTGACAGATCATATCAGTGATCTTGAGAAGATAACCCAGGTGAACGAAGCGATACAGAGCTACAAAATGATGTGGAAACCACGTGTGCTGAAATGGTGAAAGTAAGGAAAGACTTAGAAACAAGAGTCGAAGAAAAGAGCATTAAAAAGGAAGTGAAGATAATAGTCAAGAACGATCCAAAACAATCCAAAATTGGTCAAAAATCCAACAGACATCAACAAACCTATAGTAATCACTGGCATAGAGGAGGAAGAAATAAAAAATAAGATTTAGAGACAAAAAGGAGATGGCAAATGTAATGAGCATATTGAAGGAAGCATCAGAGGAAATATCAAGACAGAGGAACACAACAGGCTAGGGAAATATGAGAGAAATAAATCAAGTCCCCTGAAAGTAACCTTCCAGAGTGTAAACACTGAGGAGAAAACACTAAAAAATGCAAACAAACTTATGGGAAACGAGGATTTCAAAAATGTATGGATAAAAAGATGCTTAACTCAAGAGGAACTGGAATTACTAAAAGAGAAGAGGGAGGAGGCAAAAACAAGGATCGAGGGAAGATCTGATTAAGAGAACACATTTTTTTACAAAGTAATTGGATTGCAGGTACAAAAGTGGTACATAAACAGGAGGGAATAAAAAGAAGAAAGGTAGTAGACCCAAGTCATGACAGGTATGTAAAAAAGATGAATAAGTTGATGTACTAAAATGTAGATGGAATGGTATCTAAATTACTAGAGATGAATGATTATAATAAAGAAAAGGAATCAAATATTGTTTGCCTAACTGAAACAAAATTAATATCAAGAATATCAAACGATACCCTAAACCTAGAGGAATACAATATATGGAGAAGAGATAGGAGCTTAAAAAAAGGAGGAGGAATTATAATTTTAACAAAGAAAAATCTACAAGTCAAAGAAATAGAACTAGATATACCGTCACAGGTAGAACTGATCACAGTAGAGATTAGTACGTCTGAAGAACAAGTAATTGTGGCAAATTTATACATGCCACTCAGATCAGACATTTGGGAAAAAGTCGAATATGAAGACCTGGCAGAGAGTACAATTCAAAGTTTAAGAGCATTACTACAGAGAATGGAAGGGAAATATGAAAGAATTGTACTAACTGGAGATTTCAATACAAATATTAATTGGAATACTCTAGATATAAAAAGCCAGGAAAGCTGGTGGGACCAAAAGCTCCTGGACCTTATGCAGTTTTTCCTAATGCAACATGTAAAAGAAAGTACCAGAAAAAGAGGACTTGATGTACCAGCAGTACTAGATCTTACATCTACTAGGCAAGGAAATTATATTGACAGTATTATGTATCATCCTTCATTCAGCAAAAGTGACCATGGAATATTAAACTGCAACGTCAGAATTGCATATGATATATTGTTAACAGTAATGAAAGTTACGAAAAGAGCATTAACTACAAAAAAGGCAACTATCATGACCAAAAGAAATACTTCTTAGAAATAGACTGGGAAAAAGAGCTTAGAGGACAAGATTTGAATGTTATATATAGAATATTCTGTGTACTTTATGAAATAAGAGTCCAAAATTACATCCCTCGGCACAAAGAAGCAGAAATGAAAATAAAGAAATGGTTTAACCCTTTCGCACGCAGATAAGTTAATAAGTTTTGTAGGACATGACGCACCTGCTTTTCTCCCCTCCCCTCCCACCTGTCGATTGCTGCAAATATGTGTATTCTTGGCTTATTTTCACCACCCAAACATATTTATTTTGCCACAAAACCCACATATTCCTATTCGTCGATGTTTATTCTACACGATAAGCAAAAAAAAAAAAAAGCACCCCAAAAAAACACACTATACATACTTTAGAGCTGTGTGAATAAACATTCAAGAGCATACATTTCACTTCCCAACATCATAAGTCGAATGTTTACTACTCAATCTCCATATGTTATACCATCATTGGAAAGAGAATTTTATTAGCTTTCGAATGCCGGAGGTCCCAGTTTGATACGAGGTATGGTGTTCGATTAATAAACAAAAAAGTAAAACCCATTTCCGACAGACAAGATTTTTTTTATTCGGGGAGCTCTAGTGAAAACTTTTCATGCCACTGTCATGTTTTTATTTTATCATCCTATGTAGAATTTAATTGGCTTGCATTTGAGCCCACAACGGTGATCCTAGGCCTCATGTTTTCGAGAAAAATGAAAAAAAAAAACTACGGTGCACCCACGCCGTGTCGTGACTGTAGGGCAGTTTCCTGCCTTCCTCTAAGCTACTGTATGTATTTCACCAATTCTTTGTACACTAGATATGCACACTATATTCACGTGATTCACTGTCACTATTATTATTGCTGAATACTCACATTTGGTGCAGGGTAGAGGCAGTGAAGTTGATTAGAAACAGTACCATAATCTTCGTTGGGCCAACAGTTGATAATGACCAGGATTGCTTCACAAACACCAAATATCGCAAACACCAAATCTAATCACAACAGTGCCCAAACACTATACACAAGCACTAGTGGTATAGTGAAATGTGTTGCATGGCTGGGATGGGAGCAAGAGTGGAAATTCAAAGGGATAGAGCTGTGCAGTACCTTCCCCACTCACAGCTCATTTGGTACTAAATAACCTGTCCGCTCTCTTGCTGGTATCGGGACCCACAGTTGCCAACTCTTTACTTTTGACAAGGAGCAGGGAAGCTATGACGCCTTCAAAAATGACGCCAATTGGCCAAAAACTTTTCCTCTGACGAAAGTTTTTATGCTATAATGACGCCAAAAGCGTCAACGAGTCTAGTCGCAGCCACACCCATATGACAACAAACGTGTCATTGTGTACGAAGGGGTTAATAAAGAATGTAAAAAATCAAAAGAAAAAAGAGACTTCTTGTGAAATAGATACAGAAGACACAATAGTGATAGGGCATATAACAACTATAAACAGGCAAAAAACAAATACACAAGAATAGGGAGAGAAGCCCAAAAACAGTTTGAGGAGGACAACATAAACAAAAGTAGTGATCAACCGAAGCTATTTTACAGCTACATCCGAAGCAAAACCAAAGTAAAAGATAAATACAATCCATTGTGGATGAAGGGATCACCTATACACAAGAGAAAGATATTTGTTAAGCACTAAATAAGAATTTCCAATCAGTTTTTACAGAAGAAACTAAATTTTGAGAGGGATGATATGGAATATACATGCCAAAACATCTATCTATCTATCTATACAAATATCAGAAGAAAGATATACAGGAAGTAGTAAACTAGACAAAGGAAAAGCAAATGGTCCAGACGAAATTTCATGTTGGGTGCTACATGAATGTGCAAAGGAGTTAAGCAGACCATTATCTTTAATATTCAAGGAATCCTTGGGTCAAGGTGAACTATCTGATGTTTGGAAGAGAGCAAACATTGTTCCCTTATTCAAGAAAGGGAATAAGCAAAATCCACTCAAGTACTGACCAGTATCACTAACCAGTGTTGTAGATAAGATACTGAAAAAGCTGATCAAAAAAGTTTGGGTAAACCATCTAGAAGAACACAATATGATAACAATGGGAATTTGGTTTCAGAGAGGGAAAATCATGTGTTACTAATCTATCAAGCTACTATGATAGAGTTGCAGAAACATTACAGAAAAGAAAAGGGTGGGTGGACAGTATCTATCTAGATTTAAAGAAAGCATTCAACAGAGTACTGCACAAAAGACTTTTACAGAAACTGTACGATCAAGGAGGAAACCGAGGCAAACTGTACAGTTGGATGCAAGATTTTCTCAGAAAAAGGGAAACGAGAACAGTACTAAGGGAAAATTACTCATCATGGAGGGAAGTGACTAGCGGAGTTCCACAGGGCTCAGTGCTAGCATCAGTTATGTTATTAATGTATATAAATGACATAGATAGTCTATCTATCTATAGCCCGACGCCTTAATCCCGCAAAAGGTGGCCGCAGACAAAATGCCTCCAAGTAGCTCTGTCACCCACCATTTGACTACCCTCCCCCCAACTCACTCCCCCCTCCCTCATACCTCTCAACTCCATCCCTCCACCTCATCCTCTGTCTCCCCCACCCTCCACTTCTACATACACCCTCTTAATCAGTCTTTGATTCTCCATATTCTCCACATGTCCAAACCACCTCAGTGTATTTCTCCTAATCATCTCAACCACATCCATATCCACCCCACAACGTTCCTTCCCTTCTTCATTCGTCAACCTGTCCCTCTACGTCACTCCACATGCTCCTCTCAAGTAACTCATTTCTGCTGCTTTCACTCTTGACTTGTTTCTCCTCTAGCAAGGTCCATGCCTCGCTTCCATACGTCAGGGTAGGAATCACAATACTATCATGCAATGACTTCTTAATTTTCATACACACCTCCGCATTTCTCATCACTGCTTTCAGTGAACCAACAATCTTCCTTCCCTGCTCTACCCTTTCAAGCACTTCATCCCCCCAAGTTCCATCCTTACTCATCACACTACCCAAGTACTTGAATGTACTCACATTCTCCATATCCTCACCATCCAACCTCTCTTTGCATTCTGTGACTTCATTCCTCTCAAACACCATAACTTTACTCTTGTTTACATTGACTTTCAGATTCCTCATCCTACACGCAGTCCCAAATTCATTCACCAAACCTTGCAACTCCTATTCATCTTCACACAACAATACTGTATCATCAGCAAACAGCAACACCGGAATCTTCCAAATCTCTCCCTCATTCATTAGAGCCACCCCCACATCCACTGCCCTACCTTGAGATAGTAACATTGGAAATGAAAGCTATTTATATATGTTTGCTGATGATGCAAAAACACAAAAGAGGGTTACTAACACAGACTCTTGTAAAGAGCTACAAGAAGAATTAAATGAACTTCATGAATGGAGTAATACATGGCAAATGGAATTCAATGTGGATAAGTGTCAGGTAATCAAGTTTGGTAAAAGTGGGAAAAGACAAGTTTGGGATTATAAGTTAGGAAGTAAAACCCTACACATATCAGAAAGAGAGGAGGACTTAGTTGTGATAATCTATAACAGACTATCTCCGGCTGACCACATAAGTGAGAAAGTACGGAACATTTATACATTGCTTGCAAATATGAAAACAACATTCACATACGTAAATGAAGACATGTTAAGAAAGATAATAACATCTTTCATCAGATCAACCCTGGAGTATGCATCAGTAGTCAGGAATCCATCTCAAGAAACACATAGATAAGACTGAAAAAGTTCAAAGGGCTGCTAAAAGATGGGTACCAAGCTTAAGGGACCTAAGACACGAGGAAAGACTAGAAAAACTGAATCTACCAACGCTACAGGAAAGAAGGAAAAGAGGAGACATGATTATGTTGTATAAATGCATATCAGAGAAGGAGAAAATAGACATAAATGAATATGTAACCTATGGGGAAGCATCAACAAGAGGACACTGCCAAAATAAAAAGCATGAAAAGAGAGGCGATAAAGACATAAGGAAATTTAGTTTCCCAAATAGAGCAATTGATCAGTGGAATGCACTATCGAATGAAATAGTGTGTGCCAAAACAATTCATAAATTTAAGATGTATGATGAAAATGGCTTAAGACACGCTTGACTCATTCCTGTAAAGATACAATTAGTTAAGAACAATTAGTTAAGAACAACTAGGTAAGAACACACACACACACACACACACATTCAAGAAAGGGAATAGACAAAATCCACTCAACTACCGACCAGTATCACTAACCAGTGTTGTAAGCAAGGTATTAGAAAAGCTTATAAGAAAAGCTTGGGTAAATCATCTAGAAGAACACAATATGATAACAGAAGGACAGTATGGTTTCAGAAAAGGAAAATCATGTGTTACTAATCTGTTGAGCTACTATGACAGAGTAACAGACACATTACAGGAAAGAGAAGGATGGGTGGACAGTATCTATTTAGATTTCAAGAATGCATTCGACACAGTACCACACCAAAGACTTTTATGGAAACTGTACAATCAAGGAGGAATTCGAGGCAAACTGTATTGTTGGATGCAAGATTTTCTCATAAAATGAGAAATGAGAACAGTACTAAGGGGAAATAACTCATCATGGAAAGAAGTGACTAGTGGAGTACCACGGGGCTCAGTGCTGGCACCAATCATGTTTTTAGTGTAAATAAATGATATAGACAGTAACACTGAAAATGAAAGCTATCTAAATATGTTTGCAGATGATGCAAAAATACAAAGGAGAATTACTAACACAGACTCTTGTAAAGAGCTGCAAGAAGAATTAAATAAACTTCATGAATGGAGTAATACATGGCAAGTGGAAATTTAATGTGGACAAGTGTCATGTTATCAAGTGGAAAAAGACCTGATTGAGATTATACGTTAGGAAATAAAACCCTACACACATCAGAGAGGAGGAGGTAGGTGTGATTATCAATAACAGACTATCTCCGGCTGACCACATCAGTGAGAAGATACGGAACATGCATACACTGCTTGCAAATATGAGAATAGCGTTCACATACATAAATGAAGACATGCTAAGAAAGATAATAACATCATTCGTCAGACCAACTCTGGAGTATGCATCAGCAGTCTGGAGTCCTCATCTCAAAAAACACATAGACAAGATTGAAAAAGTTCTAAGGGCTGCTACAAGATGGATACCAAGCTTAAGGGATCTAAGCTACGAAGAAAGACTAAATAAACTGAATCTACCAACACTACAGGAGAGAAGAAAAGAGGTGACATGATTATGCTATATAAATGCATATCAAGGAAGCAGAAAATAGACATAATTGATTACTTAACATATGGGGAAGCATCAGCAAGAGGACACTGCAAAAATCTGCATAAGAAGAGAAGTGATAAAGACGTAAGGAAATTTAGTTTCCCAAATAGAGCAATTGATCAGTGGAATGCACTATCGAATGAAATAGTGTGTGCCAAAACAATTCACAGATTTAAAGATATGTTCGATAAATATGGTTTAAGACACGGGACAGTACGAGCTTGACTCATTCCTGTAAAGATACAATTAGGTAAGAACAATTAGGTAAGATAACACACACACACACACACACACACACACACACACACACACACGGCCATACCACTCTAGACACCATCCCTCTTGCTCAATGTTCTTCACCGCTAGCCTATATGCCCTCAACGCATAATTATCCCCGTCTTCTAGCACTGCAACAACCAGATACCACGATCATCGTCTTCATAATACTTATCCTCACCACCAGTGTCTAGATTTACATGTCCTAACGCATCAGATTTTCCCCCAAACCTCACACCATTGCAAGAAACCAGGCTATGTAGTGAATCAAATGATAATAGGAAAAATAATGTTTTAGAATCATGGTGCTCAGTGAGGAATGATTGTTACTGGGAAGATTTACTGCTTGATAAACAAAGGTAAAAATTTAGTGTAAAAACTTACGGGGAGTTCATGAAGACAAGAATCAATTTTACTACATGCATATGATGCATTATATTTAAGATTAGAAGAAAGCAATCAGTTGTCAAATGCATGAAAGCTTAGTATAACAGACGATGGCCGTCAACAAGTTAATAATCGTGTACATGACTGATTTGGAATGAGAAATGAACAGCTGACAGTTTTGGATGTGAGAGTGCTGGAATTACCGGCAGTGTGCGGGCGTGGGGAGGTGGGGGCTGATCCTGGAGGCAGTGGAGATAAACCTTGCCATTTTCTAGGCTAATCCTGGAGGAGCGAAGGTGACCTTGTTCTTCTTGGACGGCCACTACCGGGCCAGTCTCCACCAGCCTCAAGATTGGTCGACTTATCCTACAGAGCTCTTCAACCTGTGGACAATGTAGTACAATAATGTTTGTGGACAGTTCCAGTATAGTGTTACCTGTGAACAGTGCCAGTACATTATTATTCGAAGACAGTACCTGTACATTACCTGTGGACAATATCTGTACATTATTACTTGTGGATGGTACATGAAAATTATTCTCTCTATCTATTTGAAGCCCGACGCCGTAATCCCGCAAAGGGTGGCCGCAGGCAAAACGCCTCCAAGCTGCTCTGTCACTCACTATTTGACTGCCCTCCCCCCAACTCACTCCCCCCTCCCTCATACACCTCTCAACTCCATCCCCCCACCTCATCCTCGGTCTCCCCCTCCCTCTCCCTCCTTCCACTACACCTACATACACCCTCTTAGTCAGTCTTTCATTCTCCATTCTCTCCACATGTCCAAACCACCTCAGTGTATTTCTCCTATTTTTCTCATTCACATCCATATCCACCCCAAAACGTTCTTTCACTTCTTCATTCGTCAGCCTGTCCCTCCATGTCACTTCACATGCTCCTCTCAGGTAACTCATTTCCACTGCTCTCACTCTTGACTTGTTCCCCTCTAGCAAGGTCCACGCCTCGCTTCCATACGTCAGGGTAGGGATCACAATACTTGTACATTATTCCCTGTGGAAAATACCTATACATTATTACCTGTGGACAACATCTGTACATAATTACCTGCAGACAACATCTGTATATTACTACCTCTGGACAACATCTGTACATTACTATCTGTGGACAACATCTGTACATTACTCCCTGTGGACATCTGTACATTACTACCTGTGGACATCTGTACATTACTACCTGTGGACATGTGTACATTACTACCTGTGGACAACATCTGTACATTATTAGATGTGGACAGCTTCTGTACATTACTACCCATGGATAGTAGCCCACCTGTACATTACCGATTTTACACTAGTAAGGCCTAGAAGCCACGCCCAATTCTTTATCTGAAAACAGCTGATTGGTCCATACAAAATGTTCATGCAGCTGCCCATTTGCTTGTATTAAATGAGTTGACAGTTCATAAACAGACCAGATTTTCTCTACGATAATGTTAATTATTAAAAGTATGACAATGCAAATTATTTCCAGGCATTAGCACATTCGAGGATATTAAAAACATAAAAGAGGTACCACAAACGGTCTAAGTCAAAGATGCATGCTCGCTTTTGAATTATGCCTATTCACTATTTCTTTGATTTTAGCAAACGTAATGTAGGTACAAACAAATGACACCAAACATAAGGTACAACATTCAATGAACAACAGTTTGTACGACAATATTTATCAAAAACCATTGTATAACTCTTAAAGCTCTTATAAAAGGAGTCCACGGGGAGGTAAAAGGAACAGCCACAGTGATGACGGTTCTCAAATTTAGATTTTTCTGTTGGTCATATTACAAATATCTTTGTAAGCAAGATATCGCGGAATTAAACAGGAACCTTACCCTCCCTGCTCACAACCCTGCTGCTGCTGCTCTCTCTCTCTGTCTCTCTCTCTTTCTCAGGGGCGTCATTTCAGTTTTCCTTTGGGGGGAGCATAGGCTATTTAGGAAGCCCCCCGACTCCCACCTCCCCACATGGGGGGATGGCCAGCGAGCATTTGGAAGCCACATGCAAAGCTATATTTAGAGAATTAAATCAGTAAACAAATATATATACTGTATATAATTATTTATTAAACCAATTACTTCCTGACACACACACAATGGATATTCTAGCACTGGCAGTATTTCTGTGTGAAGCTGAATAATAATTTAAAGTGCATGGTAAAGTACATATCATTGCATTATATGCTAATGAACTTGGACAATAGACCAAATAGCAATTAAAATATTTGTATTTGGTGAAAGCTTAAACTGACTTCATTCTTATAGCCTAATGAAAAGATAATGAATATAATATTGAGAATGGAAAGTTGTAAACTTGTAACTGAATTAAAAATGGAAAGCTTTTAGCTTACTAGCCCCCCAAATACCATGAAGTAAATGAAAAAGTAAGCTCTACAGTAAGAGGTGGAAGATATAAAATGATGGTTTTTAAATTTGGAAGACGCTCAGGTAAGAATAGTATATTAATTTCAAAATTCATTAGAGGAAATTGAAAACTAAACAGTTTTTTTTTTTTTTCATGCGACGAAGAAGGAACCAAAGGCCATGAGCCCGCAGTAACAGTTCCCTCCAAGAGAAAAACAAAATACAATAGAGAGCCAAATTCAAGATCCGATCATTTTGAGATGCCTGGACACACTGCGTTTGAAAGACTGGAGATCATAGGCAGCAGGAAATACAGATAGAGGGAGACAGTTCCAGAGCTGACCTGTTGCATAAATGAAAGACTGGGAGTAACGGTTAACTCTTGCATTAGAGAGTTGGACAGAAAAGGGATGAGAGTTTGCTGCCAGACGGGTGCTACGCGCTGTCGTAGAGGTGGAGGAATGCAAGCAGACAGTTCAGAGGAGCAGTGACCATTAAAGTAGCGATAGAAAAGAGGTAAAGATGCAACAGTGCGGCGAAGAGACAGAGGTTGAAGGGAGTCAGTAAGAGGAAGAGAGTTAATGAGACGAAAAGCCTTTGACTCCACCCTATTGAGAAGAGCTGTATGTGGGGAGCCTCCCCACACATAAGAGTTGTACTCCACACAGGGGCGGATAAAACCCCTGTATAGAGTCAACAATTGTGCAGGGGTAAAGAAAGAGCGGAGTCGGCTTAGCACACCCAATCTCTTGGAAGCAGATTTTACAAGAGATGTAATATGATCTTTCCAAGATAAGTCCCGAGTAAATGAAATCCCAGGCATGTTCAAGGATGATGCAGGATTAAGCTGAATATTATTAAACATTAATGGGTATACCTGTGGAAGATTTTGTCGGGTTGATAGGTGTAAGAACTGAGTCTTAGATGCATTAAAGACAACCATATTATTTTCACCCCAGTCAGAGATACGAGCCAAGTCAGATATTAGGTGTGCCATAGCCTCATCCCTTGTTTCTTGAAGTAACTGTTGAGATGGGCGTTGCGGGAACCGAATGGAAAGGTGAAGGGTGGAGTCATCAGCGTATGAGTGGATAGGGTTAGATGTACAGCTTAGAAGATCATTGATGAATAAAAGGAAGAGAGTTGGTGATAGGACAGAGCCCTGAGGAACACCACTGTTGATAGATCTAGGAGAAGAACGATGGCCGTCTACAACAGCGGCTATAGAACGACCAGAATGGAAGCTAGCGACGAAGGCACAGATAGAAGGATAGAAACCGTAGGAGGGCAGTTTGGAAATTAAAGATTTATGCCAGACTCGATCGATAGCCTTTGAGATGTCAAGTGCAATGGCAAAGTTTTCGCCAAAGTCCCGAAAGGAGGATGACCAGGAGTCTGAAAGGTAGGTGAGAAGATCGCCAGTGGAGCGTCCCTGACGGAACCCATACTGACGATCGGAAAGAAGGTTGTGATAGGAAAGATGCCTTAAAATTTTTCTATTAAGAATTGACTCAAAAACTTTTGAAATACAGGACGTTAAAGCAATTGGACGATAGTTAGAGGGTTGGGAATGGTCACCCTTCTTTGGGACTGGCTGAATGAGAGCAAACTTCCAGCAAGAAGGAAAGGTACAAGTTGACAGACAAAGGCGAAAGAGTTTGCCTAGGCAGGGTGTAAGCACAGAAGCACAGTTCTTGAGAACAACAGGAGGGACCCCATCAGGCCCATATGCCTTGTTAGTACTGAGGCCAGTGATGACAGAAAATACATCAGCTGAAGAAATTTTAATGTCAGCCATGAGGAAGTCAGAGGGGGGAAGTGATGGAGGAACAGCACCGGAATAGTCTAAGGTGGAATTGGAGGAGAAAGACTGTGTGAAGAGATCTCTTATCAGTAGAAGAAATAGCTACAGAACCATCAGAGTAGAAAAGAGGAGGGAAGGATGATGAGGTAAAGTTGTTAGAAAGATTTCTGGCAAGGTGCTAGAAGGAGCGGGAAGAATTCGAGTTGGAGAGTTGAGAGCATTTAGAATGGATGAAATTATTTTTAGTAGAGCGAAGAACAGACTTAGCACGATTCCGGGCAGAAACGTAAAGATGATGTGATTCAGGGGTGGGTTGGCTCCGGTACCTTTTGTAGGCCTTCTCCTTGTTGCGGACAGCATTAGAACAAGCGTGATTAAACCAAGGCTTTCTTGCGTTAGTCAAAGGATATGAGAAAGGAATGTATGCCTCCTTGCCCGAGAGAATAACCTCCGTAATGCGCAAGGCACACTCAGATGGCTCACGGCCATGGAAGCAATAATCATTCCAGGGAAAATCAAAGAAGTACAGCCTGAGGGCCTCCCAGTCCGCAGCTCCAAAATGCCACAGACGACGTTTCCCTGGAGGGTCCACAGGCCGTACCAAAGTGATAGGACAGGTTAAGGTAATAAGGTTGTGATCGGAGGAGCCCAACAGAGAGAAAAGATTAACAGAGTAAGCAGAAGGATTAGTTGTGAGGAAGAGGTCAAGTATGGTGGCGCTCTCTCCAAGGCGGTCAGGGATACGGGTAGGGTGCTGTACAAGCTGCTCTAGGTCATTAAGGATAGAAAAGATGTAGGCTTGTTCACCAGGTGGATCCGTGAAAGGAGAGGAGAGTATATTTATTGCATTGAAAATTGAATAAACTACTGCAACAATGCATATCTCCGTGTTCTCTGCTTTGCAGTGTTATTTGTAGTGCCCTTTGTGGCCTACGTGCCATGGTGAATAATGCCATATATTCTACCTAAAGCAGCTTTATGCTCTACCAATTCCAAGCGATTATTAGTTACATGGCAAGATATCATACATTAATCTGACATGTGAGGTGGTGTGTGGGGTGAAGAGAAGACGAGAGGGGATGCAAGGAACAGCATAGTGGAATGAAGAGGTGAGAGAGGCTGTGGCACAAAAGAAGAAAGCATACAGTATAGTGATTGGATGAGAAACAGAGGCGTGGAAGAAGCTGAGAGACGGATGAGAGAGTTACACACAGAGAGGAAGAGAGATTGGAAAGATTGGTAAGAGAGAATAAGAAGACAGTGGATGAGGAATTTGGAAGGAATTTGAGTGTAAAGTGGATGGAACGTAAGAAAATGTCCTGGAAAGAGGTAAAGAAAGTTATACAGGGTACCAAAGGAGTTACTTGGGGAGTGAAAGTTAAAAATGGAAGATTTACTAGTGGAGAAGGGAGAAAAAGTGAGCAGATGGAAGAAAAACTTTAGGGTATTGCTGAACATAGAGAATGAAAGCAATGCGACTGTAAGTGGCTGGGGAATGGCTGGGAAACAGAGAGAGGTGAGAAGAGAGGAAGAAATTAGTAGGATGTAAGTTGTGGAAGCAATGAAGAAAGTTAAAACGGGGAAAGCCCCAGGAATTGATGAAGTGTGTGGTGAAATGCTGAAGCATGGGGGAGAGATAGTAGTAGAATGGATGTGGAAAATGTGCAGATTGGCCTGGAAATTATTCCCCTGTACAAAGGAAAAGGGGAAAAAGAAGTATGTGCTAAAAACAGGGGTATTTGTTTTCATAGTGTAATAAAAAATATATATGGTAGGATACTTATTGACAGTTGGGGAAATAACAGAGGAATTACTAGAAGAACATGGAAGTTTTAGGAAGGGAAGAGTTTGTGTAGATCAGATATTCATTCTTAGCTCTTTAGTGGAAACGTTTCTAGACAAGGGAAAGAAGTTGTATGCGGCCTTCATGGGTGTAGAGAAAGCATATGACAGGGTGGACAGACAAGGATTGTGGAAAGTATTAAGAATGTATGGAGTAGATGGGAAATTGTTGAATGCCGTGAAGAGTATATATGAGGATGCTAAGGCTGTAGTGCGTATGGATAGTGAACTGAGTGAATTTCTCTATTTGGAGGTTGGATTGAAACAGGGATGTGTCATTTCTCCATGGTTGTTCAATCTGTACATGGAAGGGGTAATAAAAGATGTACAAGGTAGGGCAGTGGATGTTGGAGCGGCCCTAATGAGAGAGGGCAGTGTTTGGACTAACCCTGTACTGTTGTTTGCAGATGATACTGTGTTGTTAAGTGAAGACGAAAGGGAGCTGCAAGGCTTGGTGTATGAGTTTGAGAGAGTGTGTAAGAATCTGAATATAAAGTCGAATGTAGGGAAGAGCAAAGTTATGGTCTTCGAGAGAAGTGAAGTCACTGAATGTACAGTGAGGTTCTATGAGGAGGAAATGGAAAATGTGAGTGCGTTTAAGTACTTGGGTAATGTGATCAGTAAGGATGGAAGTTTAGAGGGTGAAGTAGTTGAAAGGGTACAACAAGGAAGAAAGGTTGTTGGTTTCTTGAAAGAAGTGGTAAAAAACAGGGAAGTGAGCATGGAAGTGAAAAAGTTACTACATGGCAGTATTGTGATACCAACTTTATCGTATGGAAGTGAAGCTTGGATCTTGTTGTAGGGGCAGAAGTCAAGAGTGAGAACAGTGGAAATGAGTTATTTGAGAGAAGCATGTGGAGTCACATGGAGAGATAGACTGACAAATGAGGAAATGAAGGAGCGTTGTGGTGTGGATGTGATAGGAAGCGTTAGGAGAAAAACACTGAGGTGGTTTGGCCATGTGGAGAGGATCGAGAGTGAGAGACTGAAGAAGAGAATGTATGTGAGTGACGTGGGCTGGGAAGAGGGAGGGGGAGGCCAAGGACGAGATGGAGGGATGGAGTGGAGAGGTATATGAGAGAGGGGGTGTGTGAGCTGGGAGCAGGGCAGTGAAATGGAGGGGGACAGGGCGACATGGAGGAGATTTGATTGTGGCCACTCCTTACGGGATTAAGGCGTCTGGCAATAGATAGGTAGATAGAAGTGTTCATACGTACTTTACCAACCCTTACAGAATAAACTCCCCACGGTGTCTGCTGTCTGACTGGCTGGCCGCTGGCTTGTGGTGCCTATCGTGTCCAGACCACGTTACCAATATAAAGAAAACGATCGAACTTTTAACTCCGACGTCGAACCGCAAAACAAAATAAAACCATGCTTTGGTGTATAATTCCATGTCTTTTTTTTTTTTTTTGTAAAGCATACATGTCACTTTAAGTGTTTGTGACTTAGATTTTGTCATATAGATTCTGAAAAAAAAAAAAAATGCTCACTTGGTTCCGATGCCACCATGCCGTCCCCTTTCCGTCCTTTTTTTCCTCACGGTCCCATGGTACCTCCCCTCCCCTCTGGATCTTTCCACCTCCCACTTTGGGAACCACTGATCTAAATGAACTCTTAAGACTCCTACCTACAGGAACTTTCTTCCTAAGATGAGGAAAACCTTTTAATGTTAGCCAGAATACAATAAAAAAGGCAGCTCGATACTGAAGTTAACTGAATAGCGGGCTAGGAACATATTTACATTGACATCCTTTAATATACCTAGTAAATTATTGTGATCATTACACACACACACCACCAAGCTACCAAGAAGAACAGACGTGCGCCGACAGCGCTCCACACCGAGCCAGCACGGCCAGTGGCATTACCTAAATTAGTATCTTTATATGAGTCAAGCTCTGTACCAGGTTAGACTAAATGATTTTTTATTATTAAAAAAAAATTATAATAAGAAATTTAAACAAGACTTGTTCAAACAGAAAAGAGAACCGAGTGGCGAAAGAATGCGCTCAATCAGCTGAGGTTTGTTTAGACTACAACTGCCCCAGGGAATGTAAGTACTCTGTGCTTTTAGTATTGCAAAATGGATACATACTTTAGTAAAGCAAATTTGGAAAAGAAAAAGGATAAAGGTAGAATGCAAGATGATTTCTACCAAGAACTGGTTGAAATGGAGACTCCCAACAAACTGGTTGAATGTGTACACAAACTGGTGATGGCTTTCAAGAGTGAAATTGATGAAATAAAGAAGCAGATGCACTTGCAAAAGGAAGAAATAGAAAAACTAGGAAGGGAGGTCAACAAGAAAGACACAACCATATGTGAACTAACAGTGGAATTGAGTACACTTAGGAGGAAAATGAGTGAAATGGCAAGTACAGTAGTCAACCACGAGAGTATTATGGAAGAGTTCAAAAATGATACAGAGACAATTAGGCAAGTAAGCAGTCTGATAGACCAGAGCAGTGATATTGAGGAGAAGATAACACAGGTGAATGAAGCTGTGCAAAGCTACAAAAATGATGTGGAAACCACGTATGCTGAAATGGTGAAAGTAAAGAAAGACTTAGAAACAAGGGTGGAAGAAAAAAGCATTAAAAAGGAAGTGAAAAGAATAATCCAAAACAATCCAAAGTTAGTCAAATATTCAGTAGATATCAACAAATCTATAGTAATCACTGGTATAGAAGAGGAAGAAGTAAGAAACAAGATCACAAGAGACAAAAAGGAGATGGCAAATGTAATGAGCTTATTGAAAGAAGTATCAGAGGAAATCTGTAGTAGAGACATAGAGGAACACAAAAGGTTAAGGAAATTCGAGAAAAGCAAGACAAGACCTCTAGAGGTAACTTTCCAGAGTGTAAACACACTGGAGGAGATACTAAAAAATGCAAAGAATCTTATGGAAAAAGAGGAGTTCTAAAATGTATGGATAAAAAGATGCCTAACACAAGAGGAACTGGAATTACTGAAAGAGAAGAGGGAGGAAGCAAAAACAAAAAATGAAGGAAGATCAGAAAAGGAGAAGAATTTTTTTTTACAAAGTAATAGGATTGCAGGTACGAAAGTGGTACACAAACAGGAGGGAATAAAAAGGAGGAAGGTAGTAGACCCATGTCATGACAAACAAACAAGATGATAAAGTTGATGTACTCAAATGTGGATGGAATGGTTTCTAAATTACTAGAGATGAATGATTATGTCAGAGAAAATGAACCACATATAATATACCTAACTGAAACAAAATTAACACCAAGGATATCCAATGACATACTAAACTTAGAGGAATACAATGTATGGAGAAGAGACAGAAACTTAAAAAAAGGAGGAGGAATTATAATATTAACTAAGAAAAATCTAAAAGTCAATGAAATAAAACTAGATATACCCTCACAAGTAGAGCTGATTGCAGTAGAGATCAACATATCTGAAGTGAAAGTAATTGTAGCCAATTTGTACATGCCATCCAGATCAAACACATGGGAAAGAAACGAATATGAGGACCTGGCAGAGAGTACAGTTCAGAGTTTAAGATCATTACTACATAAAATGGAAGAGAAATCGGAAAGAATTATACTAACTGGAGATTTTAATACAAATATAAATTGGAATACTCTAGATATAATTAGCCAAGAAAGCTGTTGGGACCAAAAGCTCCTGGATCTCGTGCAAGAGTTTTTCCTAACGCAACATGTGAGGGAAACCACCAGAAAAAGAGGACTCGATGTACCTTCAATGCTAGATCTCATATTTACTAAGCAAGAAAACGATATTGACAGTTTAATATATCACCCTCCACTCGGCAAAAGCGATCATGCAGTACTAAATTACACCTTCAGGATAACATATGACATAGTTAACAACAATGAAAGTTACAAAAAGAGCCTAAACTATAAAAAGGGAAATTATCAAGACCTAAAGAAGTATTTCTTAGAAGTTGATTGGGAAAATGAGCTTAAAGGACAAGATTTAAATGCTGTATATAAAAAATTCTGTGAATTTTATGAAATAGGAGTCCAGAAGTACATCCCACAGCACAAAGAAGCAGATAAGAAAATACAGAAATGGTTCAATACAGAATGTAAAAAATCAAAAGAAAGAAGATTTTTGTTGTGCAATAGATACAGAAGACACAATAGTGAAAGGGCATATAATAATTACAAACAGGCAAGAAACGATTATACAAGAATAAGGAGGGAAGCCCAAAAACAGTTTGAGGAGGATATAATAAATAAAAGTAGTGATCAACCAAAGCTATTTTACAGCTACATCAGAAGCAAAACCAAAGTAAAAGATATAATACAATCCATTACGGACGAGGGAATCATTTATACACAAGAGAAAGATATTTGTGAAGCGCTAAATAAGAAATTCCAATTAGTTTTTACAGAAGAACAAATTTTTGAGAGGGACTATGTGGAACATGCATGTCCACACATACTACCAGATATACAAATATCAGAAAAGTAAATTAGACAGAGCAAAAGCAAGTGGTCCTGATGAAATTTCATGTTTGGTACTACGAGAATGTGCAAAGGAGTTAAGTAAACCATTATTTTTAATTTTCAAGAAATCCTTGAGTCAAGGTAAACTACCTGATATTTGGAAGAAAGCAAATATTGTCCCCTTATTCAAGAAAGGGAATAGACAAAATCCACTCAACTACCGACCAGTATCACTGACCAGTGTTGTAAGCAAGGTATTAGACAAGCTTATAGGAAAAGCTTGGGTAAATCATCTAGAACACAGTATGATAACAGAAAGACAGTTTGGTTTCAGAAAAGGAAAATCATGTGTTACTAATCTGTTGAGCTACTATGACAGAGTAATAGGCACAATACAGGAAAAAGAAGGATGGGTGGACAGTATCTATTTAGATTTCAAGAAAGCATTTGACACAGTACCACACCAAAGACTTTTATGGAAACTGTACCATCAAGGAGGAATTCGAGGCAAACTGTTTTGTTGGATGCAAGATTTTCTCATAAAAAGAGAAATGAGAACAGTACTAAGGGGAAACTACTCATTATGGAAAGATGCGATTAGTGGAGTACCACAGGGTTCAGTGCTGGCCCCAATCATGTTTTTAGTGTATATAAATGATATAAACAGTAACACTGGAAATGAAAGCTATCTAAATATGTTTGCAGATGATGCAAAAATACAAAGGAGAATTACTAACACAGACTCTTGTAAAGAGCTACAAGAAGAATTAAATAAACTTCATGAAAGGAGTAATACATGGCAAATGGAATTCAATGTGGACAAGTGTCATGTAATCAAGTTTGGTAAAAGTGGAAAAAGACCTGAAGGGGATTATACGTTAGGAAGTAAAACCGTACACACATCAGAAAGAGAGAAGGACCTAGTGTGATTATCAATAACAGACTATCTCCGGCTGACCACATCAGCGAGAAGGTACGGAACATGTATACGCCGCTTGCAAATATGAAAATAGCATTCACATACATAAATGAAGACATACTAAGAAGGATAATATCATTCATTAGACCAACCCTGGAGTATGCATCAGTAGTCTGGAGTCCTCATCTTAAAAAACACAGACAAGACTGAAAAAGTTCAAAGGGCCGCTACAAGATGGATACCAAGCTTAAGGGATCTAAGCTACGAAGAAAGACTAAATAAACTGAATCTACCAACACTACAGGAGAGAAGGAAAAGAGGTGACATGATAATGCTATATAAATGCATATCAGGGAAGGAGAAAATAGACATAAATGATTACTTAACATATGGGGAAGCATCAGCAAGAGGACACTGCAAAAAACTGCATAAGAAGAGAGGTGATAAAGACGTAAGGAAATTCAGTTTCCCAAACAGAGCAATTGATCAATGGAATGCACTACCGAATGAAATAGTTTGTGCCAAAACAATTCACAAATTTAAGGATATGTACGATAAATATGGTTTAAGACACGGGACAGTACGAGCTTGACTCATTCCTTCAAAGATACAATTAGGTAAGAACAATTAGGTAAGAACAGAAGATATATTTCACTCAAAACGTATTGAGGCTAAATAAAAATTATTTTTAAATTCACGGTGTTAACCTTACACATATTTTTTTTCATTAATTGTTGTTGATTTGGAGGCCCCCTCAGAAAGCTTGGGGGGGGCGAGCGCCCCTCGCTGCCCCCCCCCAAATAACGCCCCTGCTCTCTCTCTCTCTCTCTCTCTCTCTCCATGATGAGCAGGGGTGTATCACTGCAGCCCAGTACTGTACATACACGCTCACTGTTGGTACTTCCACACCCTTTCATTTAGGTAACCATTAATTATATGACCTTCCCAATTATAAACTACCATGCATTTTAATGTACAGTATAGGTTTACTGGTACTGCAATATACATTATGTAACTGGGTAATAAAAGAAATTGAGGAAATTTATCCGGTTTTGACACTTGACAGATGCGAAATGACATCAGCTGGCTGGTGGTACGTTAAATTTCCCGCCGAGTGACTGGCTGTTTCCCTGAGCATTTTAACTCCCCATTAACGGCCACAATAATACTGAGTTTTATCAGTTACATAATGATTTGGGATATAACTAGACTATACGCACTGTACTTCACTGACTATTGTACTCTATGTTTGGTGTCATTTGATTGTAATAAATTTATGTTTAATACAAAAAGTAATAGTGATTAGGCTTCGTTCGAAAACTAACTGTATCCTTGACTTCGGCAGTTTATGATACATATTTAGCTTTTTTAGCATCCTCTGTGAAATGCTAATTTTTTCATATTATTTTTATGTTTATTTCCTTGATTATTAACATTACTGAAGAGAAGTACAAAGCCTGTTTACAAATTGAGAACACGTGTAGTAGGATTACATGGGTAGCCACTTGAACATTTTATATGAACCAATCACCATCTTCTATAGAAAGTGAGCGTTGCTTCTAGGCCTTACTAGCATAAAATAGGTATACCTGCAGACAGTTCCTGTTCATTACTACCTGTGGACAAGACCTACCTGTGGACAAGACCTGTACATTACTACCTATGGACATTACCTGTAAACTCTCACCAAAAAGTTCTCGAAGCTCGGGCCACAATGATGGGAAAATGAGAGTAACACAGTTAGTCATCTCGGAATGATAGGTATGCCTGATTCTGATGACGCATTTCCAAGCCATTACATTGATGTCTAGAGCATATCATCCTATCACATCTGACGCAATAAAGTGTGTCACTGTATACTCCCGACACTGGCAGCTTTATTTCTGTGGCATAGTTTACTCTTGATACGTCTAGTATAACAATTACTCGATGAAAATGGTGTTACAAATGAATGGGCAACCACAGAGAGGTGTGGTGCCAGATGTGGATATTAGGCCCCAATGAAGCAACTGCCGTATATAATAAACGTTTCGAGACCACGCTGGGCTTTGCATCTGAGGAGACGAGCTGCTTAACCCGTTCCATGCCATATCCGTATATATACGGACTCACCAAATGTGTCAAAATTGCAGAGTCTGTATGTATACAGACAAACGTATAGTAGTTTAAATTGCCCAGTCCGTATACATACAGACACGTTTTCCACACATTTGCCCATAATTCTTTGAGTTACCCCTAGTTGTGTGACATAAAATGGGAAGTCAGACACCCTTCCTTCTCTCTCATCGGTGGGAGGAAAGTAGAGGCCTCCTTCCCTGCACCATCATTCATGGAAAAAAAAAAAGTCGAATATGTCACACATTCTAGGTGACTTTGCCGCCCAAACCCTCGACAATCTAGGCACAAAAGCCGACAAAGGCTCCATCACTGAACGGGGTAAAGGAACCAGGCACTAAATCTATGTCATTAGCCATTCCCATAAGCCGATGTTCTAATATAATTTAATCTTTGTGATACGTAATTAACATTCCTTTGGCTAATGCCGGACTATTTTATCCAGCTGATGGGAAAGAACGTCCAGAGATAATATATTCCCCTCCTAATTATTCTACCAACTAGTTATGCTATGGTGTATAATCTGAGTATTTATTACTGCGACACTTCAACACTTCGTTATAATGACTATGAATTATGACTATTCAGCAACGAAGAGGAAGCATTATTTTGATTACACAACATGCATGATATATGAGCCACTGGCAACTCTTCCATTCACCGAGAGAATGGTCAGTCAGGGCTACCACCAGTTACACACATTGAGAGCCGTTTCTAAACTCTTCGTTCGTATTTCTCAGAATGCATGGTTCTTACAGGGTTCGAGAACTTTTGGTTGAGTGTACATTATTATTTGTGGACAGCAGCTATTAGTGAGGCCTGGAGAGTGATACATCACACGGTGGCACTGCCTTGCAGCTCCGCTGCTCAATGATACCAATGTCTCTGAACTCGTTTCCTCTCCCCTGAAATGGGGATGGTGAACTACGGAAGTGGCAGTTCTTTCCTGCATCCACTGGGTTCATGTTCAGATGAACCTAGTGCAGCAACTAATACTACTATTGGTACTGCTGGCGGTGCAGCGAAGGAGGACAATGGTAGTTAACTTACTGTTACTTTTCCCAGTAGCTCTGTCATTTTGATGAGCTTGTCCTTGATGCTGGAGGCTGATTCTGGGAGTGTTGGGAGGTCTGTGGTGTATGTGGCATCACTTCCCTCTGGCACAATGTCCAGTGCCATCCTGATGGCCTCACGCACCTGTCCGTATCAACATAAACATTAAACGTTAATGGTGGAGGCTCTGAGCATGTGCTAATGTTGCAGAATTACCAAAACAACTAAAAGGTATGTTCTTCACAGATGAACCCCCGATTATGAAAAGTTTAAAACTGGCAGAAGTCGTATAAAGTTGAGAGTGACTGCCTACCTTCCAGCTGGTGAAGAAGGTATTGATGTCTGGGAGGAGTTCATGACACTTCTGCTTCCAGCCTTCAAGATCCACATTGTACTGGTCAGCATGATCGATGGCAGCACCAGCTTCTTCTGCTGTGTTAACACCCTGCAGACACTCCATTGTGGCCTCTAGCTTCTTCTCTCCTTCCTCTCCTTGTTGCCTCATGGCCGCCACTGTGGCATCCTCCTGCTCCACCAGCATTCTAGTCGCCTTGTTCTTTTGCAATAATGCTTCAAGTCTTTCCTCTAGCTGGAGGTGCTGGTCCCTCCAGTCCACCAACTTGGTCTCGTACTGGTTCATCTGGGACTTGGTGTCTTGGCAGCTAGTGACCAAGCTGCTCACATTGCTCTTCTGTTCCTCCACTAAAGACAACAGCTTCCTACTCAGCTCAGCTGGCCTCTCTTGGATTGTGTGTTCTGCTTTGACTTGTATTTCCTTTTCGGTTTCAGCTTTTCCACTTGTCTTTACAAAAGAACCTGCTGTTTCCTCTGCCAACTCTGGTTCCTTCATCTGCACTGTCTCCATACCGTAGTTAGTGGGGAGCTGATCTATGGACGTAGTGGGGTGACTGATGCAGCAATTAGGGCATGACACATTACTGTTAGTGGTCAAGGTTGTGATGCAGGGAAAACAAAATGTGTGGCCACACAGCAGGGTTCTTGGCCGATGCTCACTATCATCGTAGGTGAGGCGGCACACACTGCACTCATCGGCCTTCATCTATGGCATAAGATTAGCACTGATTATTTCCTGAAAACAATAGGATCATAATAGTTTATAGGTA
>NC_136956.1:4230863-4443363 GCF_032717465.1 Coenobita brevimanus
TTTTGGTGGTTGGTATAATATATGGGAGTAGACAGCAGGTGTTTTACTATAGCGATTGGTACAATTTTATTAAAGTACGGTAAAGGATGTCATCTGTATTAACTACATATCCCAGCCACTTTCTAGGTAGCATGTATGACATCATATTTTGAAGTTTTTTAAATCTATTTTATTCTTTCAAAATAATATTTAGCTTTGTATACTTCAAGATGTGGGACCGCCTCAAAAAAAAAAAAAAAAAAAAAAAAAAAAAAGCCTACCTTTGAATCGATTCACAGACTTTGCAAAGGTGTATAGAAGTGAGTTTTTGATTATGATGATGATCCTTTCAGAAGCAAGGAAAAGACGATTATATAATTGATAGGATGGGATAGGTTGGGGTAGGATAAGATTGGCTATCATAAAATGAGTTGAGTTAGGTAAGGATAAATTAGGTTAAATAAGGCTAGGTTAAGATAAACTAGGTTGTGTTAAGGGTAAACATACGCTTTATTTGAGGCAGTAGCACCTTACTAAATCAGTTCTTCTTCCTGATAGTCTGTCATTTTTTTTTATTATTATTTCTTGGGTGGTAAATAAACCTTTCATGCGAAATTTGTTTCCCCGTCGTTTTTAGCTATATTCCACAGTGTCATCTAGTTCGATTTGTCTGTGTAATGGCGGAAGGGACTGTCCTAAGTGTTAAACTAACCCTAACCTAACCTAGCTTAATTGTATCTAATAATTTAATCTAACCTAAACTAACCTAACCTACCATCCAGGTGGGAAGTTGGGAAACTGAATCCACCTTTCAGTACATTGAGTCAGATTCTTGCATTACGCCGGAAACAAACAGCCGTGGGTACGGGTAAAGGAACGTGATGATGTAACTAGTGGGAAATTTTTTCAGCAGGAAAAAGCAATTTACCGCACTGGAAATAGAAAAATACACAAAACAAACTGGAGGAATATGAACTGAATTAGTAAGGTCCTTCTACCGCCTTAAGTAAAGCATACATTTACCGGGTTAAGTTACGATAATTTAGGTTAGGTCTGTGTAAGTCAGCGCAAATAAATGTAATTTAGTGCGAAAAACAGCGTTCTAAGATGGCGTCCGTCTGTTTTCGGCGCCTTTGGGAACTAAAAAAGAACGCTTTTTAACCACACACGCACACGCACACACACACACACACACACACACACACACACACACACACACACACACACACACACACACACACACACACACACACACACACACAAACTTGAAAACGCACACGGGAAATACTCCGAAGCATATGAAGGGCTTTGGTAAAGAAAAAAAAAACTGCCAAAAGGTTCTCATGTTACGGTAAAAAGGAGGGAATTATTCCTTCTCTACTAACAGCATTCGTTTCCACTGTAACCTAAGGCATCTCCAATATCTTTTCTCACCTTCTTAATCATCACTATTTTCCTTCACCTCTACTGCCCTAAGCCCCTTTCATTCCTCCATCCACCCCCATCACTGCCCTTCCTCTCCTTACTAGTAGTCACGTTTTGAATCTGGCTCATTTCTCGTGGTTCGGGATTCGCCCCTCAGGCTGAAGCAACATTTACCAGTGCTGGGTGGATCACGCGGGAGTGGAACCACGTGTATAAAAGAAAAAAAAATACTGTTACTTTTTAAAATAACAAATGAGGCATGATGCGTTTTGGGAGGCACGACCTACAGAACCCAAGGGTAAAATAGCAGTCATTCCTGAAGATGAAAACTTATTTTACAGCGACTCGTTTAAAGGTCGGCTTCGGAGGCCTCCACTCGATGTCAAAAGGAAAGAAATGAGTCATAACTCAGGAGCCGGTGGCCAAACTGGACTGGAAATTGTTATTCTTCAAGTTGGAGCATTTTGACAGTACTTTCCTTTAACAAAAATTGCACTACGTTGCGCCGTTTTTGCTGTGTTACGGTAACAAACAAACCAACAAACAGATAGATAATTATTATACAGATAATAAATTTCCAGTTAGCAAAGAATTATCCAAAAGAAAAGGGGACCTAGATTACTTTTCTAAGTCGCAGTCATCGTCCTATCTATAAATTCCTGAATGTAACAACTTAATCTAACCTAATCAAGATACTTGGATTAAAAAAAAAAAAAAATCTTCCTATCGAACAAGATCAACAGCGAGTAACTGGATACGTGGAATGTAAACGGAATATTAAGGAGTATTACCCTTTAAAAATAATAGTTGTGATGGAAAGAGTTGGGGACACAAACACATATGGATAACGAGTCAATCGTTCCTGTAAGCAAAAACCAATCTTTGTAAGTATATGACATTAAACTTGTGGTGGCAATCGCAGAGGGGAAATATGATAATTCTTTACTCGAAGTCGACCCCTGCTCTAATTTCCAAATTATAGTAAGACCTCGCATAAAAGTATAACACATGCTCAAGCGTACACCCACGCCCACCACGTCCACGCCCGCACTTACACACCCCACACCTGCGCACCCCACACCCACCCACATACACCCAAACACTCATGGGATCAAACAATCACGTAAACGAATGTCAGTGAAATAAAATCTTGGAGATTGCCTTTAAGATGTAGATGGTATAAATGGTGTAGGGGACAACCCATAAGATAACGGGTAAAATGCCAATCATTCCTGTATGTGAAAACCTACTGTAAAATAAACATGGTACTATATTAAGTCCTAGAATCTAAAATAAACATTCTTTAACAAAAGAAAATAATGTATTCGTAATTCACATATAAAAATGAGTAAAATACGAAAAATACCTGGGAGTGGGGTCTGGGTTCTTGCGAGGTAAGTGGGGAAATGGAACAAACGACGGGGTGAAGTGAGTGCACCCGTGCGTTTGTGCGTGTGTGTGTGTGTTTCGATATATTTGTTGGTTCGGGTTGGCAGGCTTTGAGCAAATGAGTTACTTTGACGTATGAACGGGGAATGACCTTATATCTTTGCTTAATTCTGGGTAATAGTACTTAATAGGCGTTTTTTGTAGCACCTCGGAAAGTCAAAGGGGTTTGAGATTCCACTGCTTGAAAGTCAAACTCCTCACCGAGGAGTTTGCCTCTGCAGTGGTGCATACCCAAACAACCAATCAGCGTGTTGTGTAGCAGAATGTAGCCAGTTAGGGAGTTTAGCATTCTGTTTAATTCGCAATATCAGAAGATAAGCATTAATTTTTTATATTATAATGGATAACAAATAATCATGTTAATGACTCTATAACGTTAAGGATTTCTAACAATGTACTTTATTACGAAAATACATCAATTTCAATGTTCCGTGTCCCACTATCTCGCACCTCCAACCCGAAAATGGCCGACGCGTCCGATGAATTGACTGTGGTTTTGGCTTCGTTCCAATGAAAGTACAAAATTACAAAATTCTTACGTAACGTCTCAGCCAGTCAAAAGTATTTTCATGTTATGTGTTTTTATGAGGGATAGAGATGCATATCCAAACGTGAAAGGTGCTTGGATCCCTAAATTTTCGAGTTTATCATATGTCCTACCGCAGGAACTGCAGCCATTGAAACAAGTTTACAAATACACTGCGAGGTTGGTCTTACTTGAAAACAGCAGGAGAGTAAACGGTTCCTACTGGCCTTAATTTCTGCTTCGGAATGGAACGAAAATTTTAAGTAATGCTCCAACGTTTATCTTAGGTGCATAAAATGTCACTATGAAAAAGTTGTCATCTCCTTTCCTTACAGACTGGCTATGTACGACAGTTCTTCCGAGGCTCACAGTGGTCGTTCGTCTGGCTGTGCTATTGCTTAGCGTTCTGTAAATTCCAACAGCGGAAACCCAAACCCCTTTGATTTTCCGAAGTGCTACAAAAAACGCCTAAAATTGAGAGATTCAAGAGGTTTGTAATTTACTGTACACTAGCTTCCTTGGTCTTGACGTTGGGAGTCGAATAACTCACAATAGAAGAGCAGAAAGGTGCAGGGGAGGGGGGGGGGGTGATCTGAGCTGACAGTTGGTGTGGTGGAGGAACTGTGGAGGGTTGGTATATAGGGATGAAAGATGGGTGAGAGAAAACAAATTACTTTTATAGGTTTAACATAATTTAGGATGAACGAATGGTACATGATTTGACTGCATTATGACATTGCAGGGTAGCACTGCGAGATTGTGATACATTACTAAACCATTCAGCAGTGTACGTTAACTGTAATGAGATGAGCAGACATTTTACCACAATAATCCCTCTACAGTCCCCCCTACTCCCTCCCTCGCATATATCCATTCCATTTATACAGATGCAATTGCATTCGTTCACTTTGCTATTTCCTTTTTGTTTTTCCATTCCCGAGAAAAATTCCCTTTTCAGTCGTTCAGGTAGCATCTTAGGCACTCCTACACCAGTAAAACGTCTTTGTCGGCGAGGTATGAGCGAGGCCATTTAAACTCGGAAACATACAAATGTGGCCTTACACACCAAGAATGCCTAGAATATGTAGATGGCTATCTGCCTACCAAGTTTCATGCCTTCTCGACAAATCATCTGGCTGGTGGACCCCTCTTGAAGCTTTTCGACATACTGCTCTTGGCGCGCGTCACGTGCCACGTGCACCACCGAGGTGAGATGAAAACAATCAAAAACCAATATTAAAGAATATGGTGCAAACCACGCAGTGTTCGGCCCTGTGGTTGCTGAGATGTAAGCTTCTCAAAAGCGTTGCTGTCGGTTCAGGTCAGGGTCGAGCTAGGTTGGGCTAGGCCGGGTTGGGCCGCTCAGATGTAAGAAAATGACACTACTTGACGAGAGACTAGCGTGGGCTTCGCCCTAGCCCGTAATTAGTAATAAATGAATGTCCTCGGACCTGAGAATGTGATTTTCCTTAGGATGAGGTGGCTGAAATGATTAGAAGGTAATGATGTGCTTGATGGCAGCAGCAATTACTTAAGTATCAGTGATCATCTCCTTTGCATATACTGAACAAGAAACAGTTGGTCAACTTCCATCAATCAGCTTTACTACAAACATCGAACAGGGGAATAAGAGAAATGACAGAAGTGTGTGTGTGTGTGTGTGTGTGTGTGTGTGTGTGTGTGTGTGTGTGTGTGTGTGTGTGTGTGTGTGTGTTTGTGTGTTTGTGTGTGTTTGTGTGTGTGTGTCGGTGTGTGTTTGTGTGTGTGTGTGTGTGTGTTTGTGTCCTTGTGTGTGTGTGTGTGTGTGTGTGTGTCGGTGTCGGTTTCGGTGTGTGTGTGTGTGTGTGTGTGTCGGTGTCGGTTTCGGTGTGTGTGTGTGTGTGTGTGTGTGTGTTTGTGTGTGTGTGTGTGTGTTTGTCGGTGTGTCAGTGTGTGTGTGTGTGTGTTTGTCGGTGTGTCAGTGTGTGTGTGTGTGTGTGTGTGTGTGTGTGTGTGTGTGTGTGTGTGTGTTTGTGTGTGTGTGTGTCTGTGTGTCGGTGTGTGTGTGTCTGCGTGTCGGTGTGTGTGTGTGTGTGTGTGTGTCGGTGTGTGTGTTTGTTTGTGTGTGTGTGTGTCGGTGTGTTTGTTTGTGTGTGTGTGTGTTTGTGTGTGTGTGTGTTTGTGTGTGTGTGTTTGTGTGTGTGTGTTTGTGTGTGTTCTTACCTAATTGTTCTTACCTAATTGTATCTTTACAGGAATGAGTCAACCTCGTACTGTCCCGTGTCTTAGACCATATTTATCGTACATATTCTTAAATTTGTTAATTGTTTTGGCACACACTATTTCATTCGGTAGTGCATTCCATTGATCAATTGCTCTATTTGGGAAACTGAATTTCCTTACGTCTTTATCACCTCTCTTCTTATGCAGTTTTTTGCAGTGTCCTCTTGCTGATGCTTCTCCATATGTTAAGTAATCATTTACGTCTATTTTCTCCTTTCCTGATATGCACTTATATAGCATTATCATGTCACCTCTTTTCCTTCTCTCCTGTAGTGTTGGTAGATTCAGTTTATTTAGTCTTTCTTCGTAGCTTAGGTCCCTTAAGCTTGGTATCCATCTTGTAGCGGCCCTTTGAACTTTTTCAATCTTGTCTATATGCTTTTTGAGATGAGGACTCCAGACTACTGATGCATATTCCAGGGTTGGTCTAATGAATGATGTTATTATCCTTCTTAGCATGTCTTCATTTATGTATGTGAATGCTATTCTCATATTTGCAAGCAGTGTATACATGTTCCGTACCTTCTCGCTGATGTGGTCAGCCGGAGATAGTCTGTCATTGATAATCACACCTAGGTCTTTCTCTCTTTCTGATGTGTATAGGGTTTTATTTCCTAACTTATAATCCCAATCAGGTCTTTTCCACTTTTACCAAACTTGATTACATGACACTTGTCCACATTGAATTCCATTTGCCATGTACTACTCCATTCATGAAGTTTATTTAATTCTTCTTGTAGCTCCCTACAAGAGTCTGTGCTAGTAATTCTCCTTTGTATTTTTGCATCATCTGCAAACATATTCAGATAGCTCTCATTTCCAGTGTTACTGTTTATATCATTTATGTACACTAAAAACATGATTGGTGCCAGCACCGAACCCTGTGGTACTCCACTAGTCACTTCTTTCCATGATGAGTAGTTTCCTCTTAGTACTGTCCTCATTTCTCTTTTTATGAGAAAGTCTTGCATCCAACAAAACAGTTTGCCTCGAATTCCTCCTTGATGGTACAGCTTCCATAAAAGTCTTTGGTGTGGTACTGTGTCAAAAGCTTTCTTGAAATCTAAATAGATACTGTCCACCCATCCTTCCCTTTCTTGTATTGTGTTTGTTACTCTGTCATAGTAGCTCAACAGATTAGTAACACATGATTTTCCTTTTCTGAAACCAAACTGTCTTTCTGTTATCATACTGTGTTCTTCTAGATGATTTAACCAAGCTTTTCTTATAAGTTTTTCAAATACCTTGCTAACAACACTGGTCAGTGATACTGGCCGGTAGTTGAGAGGATTTTGTCTATTTCCTTTCTTGAATAAGGGGACTATATTTGCTTTTTTCCAAATATCAGGTAGTTTCCCTTGACTCAAGGATTTCTTGAAAATTAAAAAATAATGGTTTACTTAACTCCTTTGCACATTCTCGTAACGCCCAACATGAAATTTCATCAGGACCACTTGCTTTTCCTCTGTCTAATCTACTTAACTCCTCCTGTATTACTTTTTCTGCTATTTGTATATCTGGTAGTATGTGTGGACATGCGTGTTCCACATATTCCCTCTCAAAATTTTTTTCTTCTGTAAAAACTAATTGGAAATTCTTATTTAGTGCTTCACAAATATCTTTCTCTTGTGTATAAGTGATTCCCTCGTCCGTAATGGATTGTATTATATCTTTTACTTTGGTTTTGCTTCTGATATAGCTGTAAAACAGCTTTGGTTGATCACTACTTTTATTTATATCCTCCTCAAACTGTTTTTGGGCTTCCCTCCTTATTCTTGTATAGTCGTTTCTTGCCTGTTTGTAATTATTATACGCCCTTTCACTATTGTGTCTCCTGTATCTATTCCATAACAAATCTCTTCTTTCTTTTGATTTTTTACATTCTGTATTAAACCATTTCTGTATTTTCTTACCTGCTTCTTTGTGCTGTGGGATGTACTTCTGGACTCCTATTTCATAAAATTCACAAAAAATTTTATATACAGCATTTAAATCTTGTCCTCTAAGCTCATTTTCCCAATCAACTTCTAAGAAATACTTCTTTAGGTCTTGATAATTTCCCTTTTTATAATTTAGGCTCTTTTTGTAACTGTCATTGCTGTTTACTATGTCATATGCTACCCTGAAGTTATAATTTAGTACTGCATGATCGCTTTTGCCGAGTGGAGGGTGATATATTAAACTGTCAATGTCATTTTCTTGCCTAGTAAATATTAGATCTAGCACTGAAGGTACATCAAGTCCTCTTTTTCTAGTGGTTTCCCTCACATGTTGCGTTAAGAAAAACTCTTGTACGAGATCCAGGAGCTTTTGGTCCCAACAGCTTTCTTGGCTATTTATATCTAGAGTATTCCAATTTATATTTGTATTGAAGTCCCCAGTTAGTATAATTCTTTCCGATTTCTCTTCCATTTTATGTAGCAAGGATCTTATACTGTGTGTGTGTGTGTGTGTGTGTGTGTGTGTGTGTGTGTGTGTGTGACAGCTGGACGTCCTATTCCGTGTCACTGTGATACGCTGTAATTATTGTTCACAAATAAAATTTACACACTTGTCTAATAATCGTTGTGAAAATATAAAAAGTCAAGGATGTTCCGGTCACCGTTTCATGAAATCGATGTGAATGGGTCACGAACCACCAGTATTACATGTTGTGTATAATCAGCTTCATGTATAGTTCAAATGATATTCTGCTTCTCATAATCTAAATTCAAGCCGTTGAATTTAGCTCCGTCGTTTGAATAACATTACAATAAAACAATCTTGTTTCTTTTCATAATCACACCCAAATGCATGGAGGGTGCAATTTCCTGTTCGGTGTTGGAACTGTGTCTCTGCCTGAGTGTTTGTGTGTGAACCAAAATCTCAAATATACTGTACTTTTATCTGATTTTGACAGAATTTGGTGGAGCAGTTTATGATCAGCCAAGGGGTTGTTCTCTTGTTTTTGAGAACAGTTGCTTAAAGGATACATGGTAATGTCAAGCTGCACAGCTTTGATCCGATTTAGCCCATCTTGGTGGAAGGGTTGAGAGTAAAACAAGAACGAAGCGACTGGATTTTGAGAACAGTCAGACAGCTACAAAATCATGATAAAATTTCAGCTTCTGTATCTGTGTAAGCGAAGTAACTTAAACTTTTTACAATCTGATTTGGAACATTCGTGTTGGAAGGGTTGGGGCTGAACAACAGAATGATTTTTTTTTTTTTTTTTTTTAGAACAACTGATTGAAGGTTAAAGTTACAGGACAAAGTCAGCTCAAACTTTTCTTCCTATAAAAAGAAAAAAAAAAAGTGAGAATTCAGCGTAGTAGTAGTGGTAGTCGCCGTCGTCGTCGTGGTAGCAGTTTTAGTATTAGTATCAGTCGTCGTCGTCGTCGTCGTAGTGGTAGTAGTAGTAGCAACAACAGTAGTAGTAGCAGTGGGAACGATGATGTGATGAATAATGTTATACAGTTGGGATTATAGGACCGGACGACTAGAAACCTCCCAAGGAATATGACGGCACGCAGGAAGAGGATACCGAAAGTAAGGGTAATAGAAAAGTCAGAGACTGAAGGAAAATAATGCACGTGTGAGGTGAAGCAACGTTTAAGGCCTGGATAACGAGGAAGAGCAGGATACCACTGCTGTATCTTCGTTGACTCATAATATTTTGTGTCGTTTATTTCTAATTTCATTTGGCTATAGTTAATTATTGGTGAATGCTTTCCGGTTCCCATCACGATGTGGTTTATTCGTCCACTTTAAATAATTTTAACATTTATAACCATCCACACAGCTACTGTGGGAATCAGCAATAAATCCACAATCATTCTATATTATAACTATAGACAATCCAGGAATAACATTCACAAAAATTATCACTGCAGTGATATTGACCTTTTTTTTTTTTTTTTTACATTTGGGGTTTACTGGCCATCACCCACTATTTGGGGTATTAGGTTAAACAATATAATAGTATACACAAAAAACTTCAAACTAAAAGTCCAAAAACAGTGAAAACAGTCACTCCAGGACACAAAGGCGAACGAGGCAGGAAGAAGGGCACAGGACGTAGGTTAAACCGAGCTTGTGGCCGAGGAGGAGTCGGACGTAGAGATAGACTGCACCCTCTGAAGGATTGAGGATTTTCACCTCGTCAGGGTCCTTGAAGGTCTGGAGGGACCCCCGACGCAGCTCAGTGAAGGAGAACATGGCCTGCCGGAAATCCCCCTTGGAAAAGTCATTCTCATCTGGAGTCACAGGGGCAGCATCCTCGTACTCATGAAGATGGCGAAACACGGAGTCCATTTCCGACTCATCAAGGGCGCCAAAGTCTGCCCAGGTGAGGTGACGAACTGGACCAGAAGGCTCCCGATCCCCTGGGGCCAGCCCCGTAGGTGGAGCAGACTCCACCTCATCGGGCACCATGGTAGAAGCAGGGGAGACAAGGGTATCACGAACACCAGCCTTAGGTGGGGAAGGCAGCACCGCATCCCCAACCTCCATAGGCACCACAGGTAGTGGCGGCGAGGCAGACCGGCGAGAGACTGAATGTCCTGCCAACTGGAGCCTTGTAGGTGGGGTTGAGGGCTGCAGCTGCAGCACCCTCGGGACCAAGCTGGTGGAGGTCACAGGATGCCCCGAAGGACGACAAGGGGCCCTCCTCCAAGGCCTCTTCCGCACCACAGGCGGGGAGGAGAAAGACTCTGGGATGAGTATGGCAGGAAGCCCATTTGCCTAGAAGATGGTTGGCAGGTGCTGGGCGAGAACTACCATATCACCCCCCTGAGAAAGCCTTAGCAACCTCCACGCACATGGTGACTAGAGTGGAAGCAGAAGAGGCAGACGCAGAAGTGGGAGACCGAGGCTAACAACGGCGCCGATGACGGGGGAGGGTGTGGTGAGAGCCCCACACTGCTTGGCCAGCAGGGCCGGTGATGGAGGCAGCCGCGGGACCCTTATCTCCCTCCACCACGACGAGCTCCACAACCTCACCAGCCTCAATCAAAGGCACAGGGTGGGAAGGGTTGGGGGCCACGATGGATGAGCGATGTATAAAAATGTCGCCCCGCGTATCCTGGCGAGTCAAGAAGCCAAACTCCTTCCGTACGTGGAACCACTGCACCTGGCCCACAACTTTAGCAGCCATACTTCCGGTTCGCCATATTGACCAATTGCAGCTTACATACGACTGGCTTAGTGCTTTATTTGTATGATGAGGATCTGAAACGGATGGGTCGTGTCTCAACCAGTTTCGCAGGACTCCATGATAACATATTAG
The DNA here is from genome assembly GCF_032717465.1 of Coenobita brevimanus. Taxonomy (NCBI): domain Eukaryota; kingdom Metazoa; phylum Arthropoda; class Malacostraca; order Decapoda; family Coenobitidae; genus Coenobita; species Coenobita brevimanus. The sequence goes on from NC_136956.1 coordinate 4,241,771, forward strand.
TCTGTGTTATAATATATGCAATGTTATTATGAACACATAACGTTTTGCAGCTGAACAGCATGGAAATGTTTCATTAAGTTTCTCACAATTCGCATTCGCCCCGTAGCTAAGTACCGAACTATAGTTCACGGTTGTTCATTCTCCTGCCCTCCCTCTAACCCTGACTTTAACTTCCTTCCATCGAGGGGGGTAAAGAAACTTTGGTGCGTGGGTGCACTACTAAGTATATGCCCAGAGTCAGACCCTTTAAATAATAAAGAGTACATAATGACTACTGTTATGCGGGGTGATTTTAGTCCGACCTCTCATCCTAAAAACGCTCGCGACTGAGAGGGGTCCTCTTTCCGGACCGGAAGTAAAGCACCAACAAAGGAACAGGGCATAAAAACTCAGCAGTATACCTTAACACATCTATTGTCTTAATTCAACACACCTTACAATACAAAAACAGACACTGGATAAAGAATGGACAGGGTGACAGAGTTGGTTTTCAGATACAAAGTGTGCAAACACAACAGTGATGCCGAGGACAGACTATAATGATAGTCACTTATACAGATATTGTCAGTCACTAGAGCACGGCATAGGTGTCAGCTTTAGGCATAATTGTCATTTAATATACTTAACTGGATGCACTATATGTGAATGGAATAAAGGGTCAGGTTGGTCGATATTACTATACACTTGAGATGGCGTGAACCGCGGCACACGGAATTGTCATTTAGCCATGGTGACACTATTCCACTGATTTTGTCTCTGCTGGCTGGTCTCAGTCTTTTTCAGGGCGCCACTAGTATAGACACGACATTTCTATATATCACAATTGTCTTACGATTCGTGCTCACTGACCCTTTGGTTTCTGCCCTTGTATTGATATACACTGTTCGTCACTTTACAGTATGTTTTCACGGTTCCACTGTCACTGCCTCTTTTGCTTACTTAGGCACGACTCAGGAGGTGCGTTGAAGTTGCCACTATGCCCCTGGTTCCTGGGCTAACAGAGGTGGTGCCCGGGCATGGGAGGGGGCTCTTCTGGGGAGCCCTCCTGTAGGAGGCAATGTACTACCCGCAGGGGCGTCACTGCCCTGGCCTGCCTCGTCAGGGGGGTGCAGGGAGGTCTTCCCGTCTGGGGGCCTCTACCTGATAGGTGGCCCTCGTGCTGGGGCCTCGTCGGTGTGGTCCAGGGAGGTCATCCTGTCTGGGGGCCTCGACCTGATAGGTGGCCCTCGGGGCTGGGGCCAAACAGCTTCAGTAGGCGGCCTGCTGCCTCTTACTCTGGGCAGAGGGCCTTGGGAGAGTGGGGCCCGAGTGGCTCTGCTCTGGGGCCTGATGACTGGCCCTGGGAGTCCGGGTGCTGTGGTCGCCTACAGAGCAGGAGTGGACTGCAGCACCTCCTCGGCCGGGCATCTGTCAGGGGCCGGTGTCGTCCAGGGGTCGGCTGCAGTACCAGGACAGGACCTCGCCACCACTCTTGGAACAGCAGCACCTCCAGGGAACCACACCTGGAGGGAGAGAGGGAAGGGCGTCCCACACAGCCAAGAGGTAGTGAGTCAGCTGCGCAAGGGACCTTCTCCTCTGGAAGAACCCTAGAGACTAAGGATGAAGGGCGTACTGTGGCCGCTCCTTCCCTCACACGTACTGTGGTCTTTGTGGCAGTTCCGCAGGCCCTATGGGTAGTAGCTGAAAGGTGTACTGTGGCCGCTCCTTCCCCGGTACGTACTGTGGCTGTGACCGCGGTGCTGCTCCCGAAGGAGGAAGAGGCAGATGAGGGGCGTACTGTGGCCACTCCCTCCCCGACACGTACTGTGGCCGTTGTCACGGCTCTGCCTGCCCAACAGGAAGTAACTGAGGGGCGTACTGTGGCCGCTCCCTCCCTGGTACGTACTGTGGCTGTTACCGCGGTGTTACTCCGGTAGGAGGAGGAGGCAGTGGATGAGAGGCGTACTGTGGCTGCTTCCTCCCTGACACATACTGTGGCCGTTGTCACGGTTCTACTCCTCCTTCCTTTGCCAGTCGGTGCACCCTCAATAGCTAATGCTCTGAGGTTGTCTCCAGATGTAGCTGTAGCTGAAGGGCGTACTGTGGCCGCTCCTTCCCCCACACATACTGTGGCCGTTGTGGTGGCGCTTCAGGGGGGAACAACTGAGGGGTGTACTGTGGCCGCTCCCTCCCCGGCACATACTGTGGCCATTACCGCGGTGTTGTTTGGGACTGTATCTGTAGCAGTCCCACCCCGAACCTGGTGAGGGCTGCTCCGCTCGTAAGGTCATCTCTCATTCCTGCGTTGATGTTGTTGGGTCCGTTGAGAGGAAGAGGGACTCAAGGTAGGGGCGCCCCGGCGCTCTTCTCGCTCTGGGTCAGTCCCACACTGACCTGGCCCGCCGTGGTGTCCTGGGGTGGTGGTGGGGCTGTGGCTCGGCAGTGGGGTGGGGGGTGGCGGGGTGGTTGGTCCGGCGGCAGCGGAGGTGTGTATTTTAACTACATGCAAAAGCTGCAGGAATTTTCAGTGTGGTGTGGTGTGGGATGGTGATTTTTTTGTGGTGTGGTAGGAGAGGATGGTATGGTGTGCTGTGGGATGTGGCTTCACATAAGATTGCCTAAGTCTGTGGGAAAAAGTACACCGCTGTTGAAGTCCATTTGAGAGAGACAGAAGGAAAGAGCTGCTTCAGATGATGCTTCTGTAGTTAATAACGTTTGTGTGTTCTGGCCGCATGTTTATGATCTGTAAGCCATTCAGCATCTTCCACTAAGTTTTCTCCTCTCCAGATGAACTCATTAAGCTTTAAACTCGCCCTTCCACGTCTTACATAATCTAACCCAACCTAAGATGGGCTAACATAAGCTGTCATCAATCCTAACAGATTAACATGGCCTAATTTTGACAGATTAACCTTTATTAACCTAGACCCTCTTAGAAAACGAGAAGTGGTCAGATAAAGTACAATTTGGATATCTGTGTCTTAGCAGATGTGTGGCAACAGTGACACTCCCATATTCATTTTAACATGACTTAACAAGTAAAGCTCTTGTTTAAAAGCCTTAAATTTTTCAAAAAAAGGAAACACAGGAGGAATTGCTTGTGGTAAGAGAATTAATAAAGGTCTTACGTAACCCTTACACTTCGATATGTATAGCCGAGGGTAAATTAAGTCGTCTGAAGACAGCAAGAATTATTGCAAAATACATCATCGGACTAAACAGGTTAAAACAGAAAATGACTGACTCAACGATTTTGCAGAAGCACCCTGAAATGATACAGACGTGGACAAAAAGGTGAAGGCGTGGGATTAATTTTTAGGCTATTGACTGCACAAATGGTAATTAAAGCAGGAAAATTTGTCTAAGGATCAATGTTCACTTAGACTACGCCACTGAACAATCAAAATTAATTCCAGATCCCCTGTTGTCGTCCTGGGTGAACAAGGCAAAGGATAACAAACTTTGTCCAACAGTGTGACAGGCATGACGACTGAACTCGAGGTCTTCCAATTGAAACAACACCACTAGCTCCACCTCTTTAACCCGAGGATGTTATTCATGTCGCTACTACACGGTTTTATTCACCTTTGGAGAACGCCCTAGTAGTTTAGGCCGTAGGAGTTAAGGGAGGCTATGACTATCACCTGTAGTCTTTCCTGATATAATATTGGCTCGAGTCTGAAGAAGGAAATTAGAAACATGCAAACAGAGCGATAAAACAAAGGACAAAAAGATATAGCGTGCTTGTGATAGAGGACCTTCAGTTAAAGTTTTTTTTTTTCTTTTTTTCTTTTTAATAACAGAACAGAGGAAGGAAAAACAAATGGGAAAAAAAAAAATCCATACACCAGATTACTGGTGTCCTCTATTCATAAAATATCTGTAACAGTTAGACTTGAACAGTTGTGGGTTGAAATTTGGAGGAAAACAACTCTGGTGAAGCGAGTTCCAGAGAGATGCAGTTCGGGGAATGAAAGAATTCTGATAGGCAGAAGTTCTGCAATATGGTTGAGTGACATTCCAGTCATGAGCGCTACCAGATGCCCGTGTAGCACGAGGGAAGGCATGGAGAGGTGGCACCATGGACGCAACTTCGCCTGAGCATTTGCCAAAAAAATATCTGTAAAACAATGCAAGGGAGGCAACATTCCTTCTTACTTGCAGGGGAGGTAGTTTATATGTAATAGCAGGGTTGTTAATGATTCTAACAGCTTTATTCTGAATTTTGTCTAGTTGTCTTAATGCAACCTCTCCACAACCATTCCACAAGGGTGAGCAATATTCAAGCTGAGAGCGCACATGACTCTTATAAATTACAGCTAACTGCTCATTGGCGAAGAAGTTACGGACTCTGTACAATAATCCAAGTTTCTTTAAGGCGGTTTTAGCAAGTGATCTGACATGAGAGGTCCAGCTGAGGGCACTGTTAAGTGAGACACCAAGAATTTCAATACTTTTGGACATGGGAATATTAGTAGCACTGAAGGGTAATGTACGAATCTGGCAATGTCTGTCTATTAGTAAACTGTATATATTTAGTTTTACTAGCATTAAAAGAGACAAGGTTGTTTTGTCCCCATTCACTGATTGTAGCTAGATCTTGATTTATGGAGATGGCTGTACTGAGTTGAGAGGTAGAGATATTAGACTTTGTAAATGGATGTCTGAGTGTGAATGAACTATGTAGTGTTGAGTCATCTGCATATGAGTGAACGGGATTGTGAGTGACAGATAAGAGATCATTAATATGAACCAGAAATAGGGTTGGTGCCAGAACTGATCCCTGCGGCACGCCGGCATTAATTGAGTGGATTCGAATATACATCATCTACTTTTACTCTTATTTTCCTGTCATTAAGATAAGAAGAAATCAAAGGAACAAAAGACGTTAGTCCATAGCAAGGGAGTTTGGACAGCAGGGAACGGTGCCATACTCTGTCGAAAGCTTTAGAGATATCAAGAGCTACTGCATGAGTTTCTCCAAAAAGATCAATTGATTGATGGATGGTATGAGTTAAGAGATTCAATATGTCAATGGTGGATCTTTCGTGGCGAAAACCGTATTGTCCGTCACTAATTAAGTTGTTGGATTCAAGATGTTTAACAATATGCTTATTAATTAAAGTTTCAAATACCTTACCAAGAGAAGATGTGACAGCTATTGGTCTGTAATTGGAGGGGTCAGACGAACTTCCTTTCTTCGGAACTGGGTGGATATTGGCTTCTTTCCATGAATTTGGGAATAAAGAAGTACGTATGCATAGTCTGAGTAATTTGGCTAGGACAGAGGCAAGTTCAGGGGAACACTTTTTCAAAACAATTGGCGGAATTCCATCTGGGCCTGGAGCTTTGTTGGTAGGTAAATTGTCTAGGATGGATTTTACAAATCTTGTCTGTATTTTAAGTGGGGCAATTTCGGGAGAATCAAGTTCCAGTACTGAGACATTCTGGCTGGTATCATCTATGGTAGAGTTTCTTGCAAAGGTACTAGCAAAGATATCTGCTTTCCCACGTGGGTCATTTGTAATATTGCCATCTGAAGATTTTAGTGGGGAAATGGAAGATGACTTGTTAAAGTTATTATTGAAAGAATTAAGTTAAAGTGTTGATACGACAGTTGTAAACAAACAAAAAGTATTACTGAAGTGGACAAATGCCGATCGACCGCACAAGAGTCATTGGCGAAGATACGCATAATGTGTTTGAGATGTGATGAGCGGAGGTGCTGCGACCCTGACTTGCCTTGATGAAAGAGAAGGAATATGGTTAACTCCTACTGTCTACGTGAGGCATCAAGGCAGACAAGTTTCGCTACATCACAGTCTTTTCTTGAATTATGACCCGCAATAATATATGTTAAATCCAGGTTCCAACTGCACTGCTGGATGAGGAGGGACATGGGGAAAACAAACTTCTTCCAAGAATTTGACCGAAGTGAGAATCGAACTCGAACATATCTATGGATAGCGTTCTCATGGACGGCGATTGAAGAATGTGGCTGGAATGAAGCTATGAATACGTACTTCATTTTTCAACGGCAAAGAATAAAAAAGAATAACATGATATATAGAGATATGAAAGAATGTAAAAAATATGATGTTAATATGAAGCGTTCGGTAGTTTGACGCTAATGTGTTGGATGAAACTGAGAGGAACACAGGAAACAATTATGATCTACCACGTTACCTGTCTCGCACCATGAAGCCGTGAAATTGGAGTGAAGGTTTATTTCAAATTATTCTCTAAGAAAGAAAATGTGGTTTATCCTTCTGTTAATTAGTACAATCGATTGCCCGCAGGAAATAACTATGGTGGCAGAGCAACCACTCTCCTAATGAAATTCATGCAGTCTTTCATCCACGCTCATATCCTGCCTCCATACCGCCTAGCATGGCGGCTAATCACCAGTGACGTCCCAGGTGACTTCAGGTGCACGTCGTCTGCGTTCACTCTCAGCTGAATCCATTTCTTTTTTTTAAATCAAGGAAGAAGGAACCAAAGCCCAGACGCCCGCAAAATTGTTCCTCCCAAGAAAAAAAGAATGACAGGGAGCCATAATTCAAGATCCGTTCATTTCGAGATGCCTGGAAACACTGAATTGAGATAGTAAACTTGTCTCCACCATAGGCTAGTTCGTAGCAGAGACCATCATCCACTCCCTTGACGCAGTGCTGCCTACTTCTTCCTTCATCGTTATCATTCTTTTTCTGTGTGCCTTCCTTCCTTCCTATTTCTCCCATCTTTCCTGTCATTTTTTATTACTCTTCTCACCTTTTCATAGGCTTTACTTTGAGTAACAAGCCAAATGGTTTCCTGTAAGTCAGGAAACCATTACAACTCTGGGTGGTAACTATATAACTAACCCAAACTAGTTCCCTACGTGTCAGCTTGTGGGTTGGTGGAGGGTTAGTGCCCCTTCCTGTAAAACAACCAACGAGGAGACAAATGGCCACCCCTTACGGAATTATGGCATCCGACTATAAATAGATAAAGAGACGGTCTCGACCGTAGGAAGGTTATTGGTGACGGTATTAGCACTCTCAAGCTCTAATGTTCATCAGCTGAATAAAATCGTTGATCATTAGATGGAACAGATTATTAGAGTTGTGCGACCATGTGTGTGTGAGAGAGAGAGAGAGAGAGAGACGTGACTATTTTACCACTCGCACACTTCTATTTTATGCTACTTAATGTCATGTGGCGTTCAGTGCAACAGAATATTAGCTACACTGTATATCGTCAGCAATATGAGAGATGAGTGAAGGTATTAACACTCAAACGCCTGTGATCACTTGAAACAAAAAATCTCTTGGCGTTAGCTGTAATACTTGATTTGTTCCAACCGTACAAGAGCTAACGTGGACAGTATCAGTACTCAAGCTACTATGACTCACTCAGGTGTAGTGCTAGAGTTGTGTCGACCATGCAAGGGTTAAAGGATTTTTTTTTTTTTTTTTTGTACTATCGCCTGACATTAGGTAGAAGAGACTACTAGACTTGCCCCTGCCACAAGGGGTAATGGTGAATGTTTTATCTGTCTCACTTTCCTATGATCACTCTGTTGAATTCAATCACCACTAGAGATGTCTCGGCCATGAATGTGTAATGGCAATGGTAACGGTGACTCAGTTATGTATGATCATACGGCTGAATGAAATCGCCTGGCGTTAGCTGGAATAAAATATACATTGGAACTGTCCCGTCCACAAGTAGGTTGGTTTAAGAAAAAAAAAAAAAAAAGACGCAGGAAACTGACACTAGTTTGAACATAACAATGAGGGAAAATGATAGAGGGAGCAATGATAAAAGAGAACCCGGTATCCGGAATGGGGTGGGGGCCATCCTATGCGGTGCCAGTAGTACAGTCAGAGGTGGGGAGATCAGACGAGCGTGAACAACGGGTGAGAAATAGCCAAGCAGACGTGAACGATGGAGAAAGGAAGACTGTTCAGTACTGTGGTGTGTTGGATACTGGTGACAGAGTATGTCTTTTTTTCCACTACATCACCTGAAATCACTACTCTCCTTGAGGATGATGCCACTGACCCATTGGAAAAGACTGCACAGTCCGACAGCACTATATATGCAACAAAATCTGAGGCCAGCACCAAGACCACTGCAACTAAACTCGTAGACACGACAAACGACACTTTAGTCACTAATAACACCACCAGCCAATCTCGGTCTACTGACACCATCATGACCACAATATCCTCCACTACTGACATCACTACACCCGCCACTGCTGTTACCACTAACATCGCAGACCATACAATTAACACAATTAACACCACTTCATTTCACACTACTGATACCACCACCACCAAGTCCACTGATACCACTACCACAAGTTTCACTAATAACACCACATCTCCCACTACTGACACCAGCTCCACCACAACTACCACGACCACCACAACTGACATCACCACGACAGGCACACCTTCAATGACTGATACCACAACTACCACCACGTCCATCACTCCTGCCACCACCATCACCACATCTCCCTTTAGTGACACCAACTCGGCTGCTACATCTCAGATTACTGACACCACCATCACTTCCCCCATTACTGACACAACCACCACAACCGCACGTACTGACACCACCAACAGCACATCTTATAATACTGATTTCAACAACAGCATATCTCATATTACTAATGTCACCAACAGCACATCTCATTTTACTGATACCAGCATCCCACCAACCATTACTGACACCACCACTACAACCACACGTACTAACACCACCAACAGCACACCTCCTGTTACTGACACCACCAACAGCACACCTCCTGTTACTGACACCACCAACAGCACACCTCCTGTTACTGACACCACCAACAGCACACCTCATGTTACTGACACCACCAACAGCACACCTCCTGTTACTGACACCACCAACAGCACACCTCCTGTTACTGACACCACCAACAGCACACCTCATGTTACTGACACCACCAACAGCACACCTCATGTTACTGACACCACCAACAGCACACCTCATGTTACTGACACCACCAACAGCACACCTCATGTTACTGACACCACCAACAGCACACCACCTGTTACTGACACCACCAACAGCACACCTCCTGTTACTGACACCACCAACAGCACACCTCACGTTACTGACACCACCAACAGCACACCTCATGTTACTGACACAACCAACAGCACATCTCACATTACGGTTACTGCCAACAACACATCTCATATTACTGATACCACCAGCATCCCACCAGCCATTCCTGACACCGCCTCCAACACAACCAAATCTTCCAACATCACCACCACCACCACCACCACCGTATCTTCCATGACTGACACCATCACTACCACACAAACTGACACCACCACACCCTGTACCACCACCACCACCACGTCTCCCGCTGCTGACATCACCATTCACAGTTCCACTACCACCACCTCCAAATCCACCACCATCATCCCTCCCACATCTACCATTAACGATACCATGACTACTACCATCATCCCTCCCACATCTACCATGAACGATACCATGAGTACAACCATCCTTCCTTCCACATCTACCATTAACGATACCCTGACTACTACCATTATCCCTCCCACATCTACCATTAACGATACCACGACTACATCTACCATTAACGATACCATGACTACTACCATCATCCCTCCCACATCTACCATTAACGATACCATGACTACTACCATCCTCCCTTCCACATCTACCATTAACGATACCATGACTACTACCATTCTTCCTCCCACACCTACCATTAACGATACCATGACTACTACCATTCTTCCTCCCACATCTACTATTAACGATACCCTGACTACTACCATCCTTCCTTCCACATTTACCATTAACGATACCATAACTACTACCATTCTTCCTCCCACATCTACCATAAACAACACCATGGTCAGTGCATCTCTCAGTGCTGCCACCACCACACTCACTACCCCAACCACTAGTGACACCACAACAGTAGTGTCTGGTGCGGCTGTCTGCTTCATCTACTGTTACTTCGTCTACAGGATTTAAAGGATCCGACAGAGGTAAGCACCCATTTACACTCTTCAGTACGATGCTGTATTAGTTTTCCGTTCTTGCTGCCATCAAACAATTTCATTTCACTGAGGAAAAAACTTTCATATTGACCTGAATAAAGAAGGGTTCTAGCAAGCCCTGTGGTTCTACAAGTGTCTCCTAACCTTACTAAATTCGTTTGGATACAGCAATGTGAAATAAAACAAATACGGTGTCAGAGGGAAGGGGTTATCATCCTCAACTGTGTAACTGATGCAGACCATATTGAAACTAATTTTTTATAGCTCTCAAATCGTCAGAACAACCCTAATGTCCAGCTAAAGCCAGACGATTGTATTTAACTGATAGTGAGTCATAACAGCGTGAGTATAAACCCGTTCAACAGGACGATTATTCATTATAATGCCCGCTATCTCCCGACGATTTCACGCATCTGGAAAAAATATCTCAAAGTAAAGGGGTTAATGTAGCTTGTATTTGACCTCTCTAGATCCAGAAGTTTATCCCGGGGTGAGAGAAATCGTCTGGAGATAGCGAGAATAAAAAGGGAAAGTTGTCACCAGGTCATAGGGGTTAATTTGAGGGTTATATATTATCTTTGTTGGTGGAATAGACGCGTTCTTGCTCCTTTAGTTTGGTAAGGTCAGTTAATTTAATTCGTGCTCCTATATATCCTACTGAGATAAAAAGGGTATTAACGTGTGGTATATTATGCACACTCTTTGTTTTGTGGAGATGTCACGCACACTCACATTCTCTCTCTCTCTCTCTCTCTCTGACACACACACACACACACACACACACACACACACACACACACACACACACACACACACACACACACACACACACACTCACACACACTCACGCGCGCGCGCCTCTCTCATGATGGCACCTTTGCTTGCGCCCGACTCCCAAGATGTGGCTGGAGGGTTTTCGATCATGCCATGACAACAAAGCCAATGCGACGTTATTTTAAGAATGATTGATCCAGTTTGGTTAGAAAATTCGCACATACGTTGTGTGTGGGGATGGAAGGCAGTATTTCAGTTTTGATGCCTACCGGTAATAGCAGAGAGAGAGAGAGAGAGAGAGAGAGTAAAGCAGTGCACTCAACTCATGTAGATTGGACTGGCTGTTGTTAAGTTCAGAGTGCAACGTTCTCTTGATACCAGATCAGATGTGGATCAAAAACCGCACATAGCTACACTGTGTATGGGATGGAAAGAAGGGAGTCTATTTTGACACCGATCCATCAAAGGTCAAGATCATGAGTCGACCTTTAGGCCAAGTTTTAGGGCTGTGCTGACCTCTCTGCTTTGGACTTGCTGTCTCCAGGTGATTCTATTGATTATTATTATTACATTGAAGAGCTTAGATATGGGGAGACTTTCCAGACTGAAAAATTAAACATAGCCTTCATGAACTTCAATATTAGACGTCTGTTCAAAGCTTAATAAAGTAATCTACCTGTAACACAAAAAATAAAGTAGAGAATTGGTGGGCGGTGAAGTAGAATGTGTTTAACCCCCTTGCTTGCGGGAATTTGTTTTTAGCTGAGTAAAATCAATTGGTGGTAGCAGAGAAAAAGCATACTTTTGCGAAGGAGTAATTTTGTGTACCGTGTACAGTCATAAAAAAATGCTCGACGCGAAACGAACGTTAGCTGGGCTATGTGGGCGGGTCCTTGCTGTTCGCCCCTCCCTTATCTAGTGTTGCCATATCACAATCCCATTACAAGATATAGAGTAATGAGCAAGAACGAGCCACATGGCGGGGAAGTATAGAGTACGTATTTGCGTTACCCTGAGTGCCCCGCCAGGGATTAATAATGAAACTCAGCACGCTTATTATTTTCCTACTGTTCAACACTTATTATCTATAGAATACAACAAATAAATTATTTTGAAGTGTAATAAAACTATAGGCATCGACTGTTTTTTTTATGATAGTATAGGAGGGGTGCACGAGTTCATTTGTTTGCTTCAGACGGGTGGTTAAATGCTTCAGTTGGATGCTTCAGTTAGTGGCATCCATGCATCGACGTTGGAGGCTGTTTTGGAAGCAGACGGTGGGTATACAAAATATTAAAGCAATGAGACTCAACACATATTGTTATTTTCCTTCTACTCAACATTTATTATATGTAGAAAGCAATACATATCATTATTACTAAAATGCGTGAGCTACAGCTTAGTGCCCCCGAGAACTCCACGACACAGCTACAGCGTAGTGCCCTCGAGAACGCCACGACACAGCTGCAGTATAGTGCCCCCGAGAACTCCACGACACCCCGACCAGGACCCCACGGAAAAGCAGCACCGAACCAGACAAGCCAGTGCGACAACAGCACAAGTCAGCCCGGGCCGTGCGACCCTATGACATGCAGTTGCCTCACCATCGCAATAGCAGGAATCTGACACTACCTTAGGGGAGAGGTACTGTCGGATCAAGTGGGAGTGGAACTGTCTGTCTGGTTCCACACAGCGCCCCTCAGGAGACGGCTGGTAGCCGCTCCCGCCTTCTACAGGAGTGTGCCTGTAGCCTCTCCGAAGGTGTCTTCCTCCTTGGGACAGCCAGAATCCGCCCACCTCTCTTAAGGGAATCGGTCTCGTATCGACCTGAGGGTAATCAGGAGAAGGCCAAAAGCCGCTCCCGCCTTCGTCAGAAGGTGTTCTTCCGGGGTCGGTCTGAAGCCGCCCTACACCCCCTCCTGCAGGAGTCGGCCTGTAGCCACTCCGAAGGCATTGCACTTGAGTCGGCCTGTAGCCGCTCCCCACCCCTCCTGCAGGAGTCGGCCTGGAGCCGCTCCCACCTTCGTCAGACGGCCGGAAGCCACTCCGAAGGTGTCCTGAGGCACCACTTGGCTCTGGGGACCGCAGTCCCCGGGTACTCCGGGCCCTCCCTAGGACACCCGGGCGGGACCTCCTTATGCCCTGATGGCGGAAGACCTCCACCTCCACCCAAGACTTGAGCCAGAGATGCCTGGACCTGTTTCGCCGTAGTCCTGAGGGCCACACCCCAGTACCCAGCCTGGAAGACATGGGCCTCCCAGCCACCTGCAGCCCTGGATGAGAGAAGATGCCCCTGACAGTCGTCCCGTGTCCTCTTGGCATGCCCTCCCCTGGCGGTGCCCCAGCCCTGGCGGAATAGTCGCCGGCGTATTCCTCAGCTGCCCCCACCGTGTAGTGTGATGCGCCCTAAGTAGTGCAACAGTGACAAAGTGACATAGTGTGCCCGAACAGCAGGCAAAGTGTTCAAGGAAGTTAAAAAGGGAACGGGCTGTGTTCCAGGGCAGAGTAGTGTCAGCGAGTGTAGTGACTAAGTGGGTAAATGAATCTCATATTGTGATGCCCTTGTAATGTGCCAGTAGGGCCCCTAAGTTGAGAGACCTGCATCAGTGAAATATATAAATTCCCTTGGCTGCCAGAAAATCATACAGCAAAAGTGTTACTAATATCTTCCCCCTTGGATCACTATAATTGAGAGACTCCCAGTGCTTTATGCCCTCCCTTGGTAAATCCCCTCTCAACTTCCCCCATGCACATGAATCCCTGAAACCCTCTTACAATAAATTACCAAAACCTCTTTGCTACCCGAGAATAACAGTGCCAACTCTCTAACATCTATTCCCTCTCGATATTACTATAAAGTGTTATCAACCCCACAGCCCATCACCATGCCCACTCTCTCACCCCCTCCCCCTCCCCTTTGGTGAGCCCCACCCCCAGTTTCCCACGTACACCGCCAGCCTGTGTTCAGAGTAAGATTGTTCACTACGCTCAGAACATTATCTTTTGATGTTTGTTGTGCCAGTACCCTGCGAGGTACTTTTGTTTAGTTAAGGATTATGATTTCTCGGATACTGTGTTGTATTATCGGCTGTCTGTCTTGTGTCTGACTACTGAATACACGTGTAAGGTTACTGCCTGAGTTTTTGTGTCCTACCTCTCTCGAAAGAGGACCCCACTTCACATTAGGTGTTCTAGGGTTGAGAAGTTGAGCCTTAAATACCTAGCATTACCCTGGTGGACAGCGGTGGTTCTTGACCCGGGCATACGAGAGAGGTAGTGAAAGAAATATTTGGCAAAATGGCAACAAAACCCCACGTGCAATTACCCAAGTTTGACCCAGACCAGTACAATATACACACGTATCAGGTAATTATTAAACCCTTACTAGATATTGGCTTTAATAACGACCAACAGAAAATCGCAGTCACACTTCCATTATTGGGCAAAGCGGCGGTGAACATAGCACCGAAAGTCGTTCCGGAGCTCACCTGGCAGAACTTTATAAAGTTTGTTGTGCAGGCTTTCACCCCATCATTAGGGAAAGTGGTGGCGCTATCTCAACTGGATAGCTTTTCTTTCGATGAGGATTTAAATAATACCATGATACAGGCAAGACACCTAGTTACTGCTGCCTACCCGGAGGCAGATGAAGAAACCCGGGATCAGCACACTTTTAACACTTCTCAGAGTGCTTCCAAGAGTTGTCAAGCAACACTTTACTCTCCATAACCCAACTGGAGACATGGACAGAGATATCCAGCTTATACGGCGCCCCCTGACCGCCTGCCCTACACCCTAGCAAATTAATGTGGCGAAGAAATTTCCCATGCAAACTCCACCTCCCCCTACCATGCCACGTCCACCCCTGCCTCACACCAACCCCACCCTGGCGCTGAGCCCACCTAGTGCCCACCCCTTGCGCCGGCGGCCCACACACCAAGAAAATCCCAACCTGATCCTAGTGAATCCGTGGGAATTCACAGCCTGCAGCTCCCGGTGTCCCCCACAAGACATATGGGACCAGCTTAAGGCTGCACGCCGCAAGCCCACAGCCCCGGGTTCATGCAAAGTATCCTTCTTGGAGGATGAGGGCCCTGAGGACGAGCTGGCGCCCATAAAGGAGTCCTACCCTGGGGAACAGGAGCAGGAGCCAGGAGATGGAAGCCCCAGACAGCTGGATTTGTAGGCCTGCCCCTGCACCAACCCACAGTGGCGGAGGCCACTACCCCCAAATATCGCCCCCCAGTGTACCACAAGATGAAACTGAATGGCGTGAAGGCCCAGCTGTTAGTCGATACGGGTGCGCCTAGATCCTGCCTTTACAGCCACTACTTCTCCTGCCATAAATCGACTTTCAGCCCACTCCGCCCCACTGCCACTCACCTTGTGGACGTGGGGGATGGCCCCCTGCCCATCCGTGGGGAGACTCGGGCCCTACGGGTTGACACCCACCAGCTGGTGTCAATCCAACACCAATATATTATTTTCGACTCCTCCTGCCGGAGTTATGATGGGTATCTGGGACTGGACTTACTCCAGAAGCTCGGAGCTACCATAGACTGCCGCTACCGGCAGCTCCAGTTCCGCGCCCCACCCAACCCCACCCAGGCCAATTGCACATGTACGCCACGGCCCCGGCTGGAAGATTCGCCCCCCCCTCCCCTTCCTCACCCCCTTCCCCCCTCTCTCAAACCCCCCCTCCTTCCCCCGCACCCCCTCCCACCACTCGTCTTCCCTCTTTTCCCACCACCATCTCTGCCGCCGTTACCATTCCCCCCCACCATGAGGCCCGGGTGCCCCTCAACCGGCCCTCCAGCCCCTCTGTCTTATTCTCCCCCCTCCTCCTGCCGGGAGCCCTCTCCGCCTGCTTACTGTCTCTCACTTTCCTCCCCCCTCATCACGCTGCTGTCCGCATTGCTAACCTCGCCCCTTGCCCCCTCACTGTCCCAAAAGGGCTTATCATCAGAGAGATGGAGGAAGCTGAGCCCTGCGCCCCACCCCCCTACCACCCATCCCGGACCACTTCTCCGCCCAGCAGTCAGACACCCTGCACCGCCTTCTCGTGGACTTTCAGGATTTGTTCACGGCAGGACCATGCAGACTTAGGACACACCACATACCTGTCTCACGAAATCCATACGACAGGCCCACCGATTAGACAACCATCCAGATGGAGAAACCCTAGACAGTGGGAGGAAGAGGACCGCCAAGTGCAAGAAATGATACAGGCTGGCATCATTTCCCCGTCCACCAGCCCCTGGTCCTCCCCCGTCATTCTAGTGAAGAAGAAGGACGGCACGATGCGGTTCTGTGTCGATTACCGCTGCCTGAATGACGTCACCATCAAAGATGCCACCCTCCCCCCGCGAATCGACGATTCTTTGGATTCCCTCTACGGAGCATCCTGGTTTTCCACCTTTGACCTCCAGTCTGGATATTGGCAGGTCCCCGTGCGCCAGGAAGACCAAGGCAAGACAGCCTTCTCAACAAGTAAAGGCAAGCACTATGAATTTAATGTCCTGCCGTTTGGACTCTGCAATGCCCCCGCCACCTTCTCCAGGCTTATGGAATCTGTCCTGAGCGGCCTTACATGGGAAATATGCCTGGCGTACTTAGATGACATCATCGTTTTTAGCCAGACCTGGGCTGACCACCTGCAGTGCCTCCGCCAAGTCTTCACCAGGATTCGCCAGGCATGCCTCAAACTCCGGCCCTCTAAGTGCGTCCTAGCTGCTAGGATTGTCTCATTCCTGGGACATGTCATTTCCCAGGATGGAATCTCCCCCGACCCCGACAAGCTCCTCGCCATAGCGGACATACCTCCACCACAGGACGTCCATGGCATCCGTGTGTTCCTCGGACTAACGTCCTATTACCGCCAGTTCGTGAAAGGATTCACCCACATTGCAAAACCCCTTCACGATTTAACCAAAAAAGGGGAACCATTCCTCTGGACGAAAGAAAGGTGAGCTGCTTTCCGACAGCTCAAAGACAAGCTCGTCTCTGCCCCCATCATTGTGTTTCCCGATTATGCCCTCGCCTTCCACCTCTACACCGATGTTTTCCTCTCCGCCATAGGCGCTGTCCTGGCACAAGTTCAGACAGGCAGGGAGCACATCACTGTCTGTGCCAGCCGCACCCTGAACCCAGCTGAAAAAAAACTACACTGCCACTAAACGGGAATGCCTCAGACTAATATGGGCTCTTCAACACTTCTGTGCATATCTTTCTGGGACTCAGGTCACGATCATCACGGACCACCAGTCTCTCCAGTGGTTACACCAGTCTGACTCCCAGAATGCCCAGCTCATCCGGTGGCATGAGACCTTAGAAGAGTTTAATTATGAAATCTCTTACAGGCCAGGAAAATTCCACACTAACGTGGATGCCCTCTCCCGCTCCTCATCCACACCGTCCAACCGGAGACAGACCTCCTACAGCATTGGCATTGCAAGGAGCATCCCCCGTGGATTCCCGCCCACCTGTTCAACAAGCTATACCAGCAAGGTGACCATCTCTTAACCTCATCCGGTCATATCCTCCTGGCCCCAGAAACCGCGCTTGACACCTTGCGCCACCTTCATGCCCATAACGGCATCCATCTGGACACCAGGAAGCTGCTACAGGTGTTCAGTGATATGTACTGGGCACCCAACCCCTCCACCATAGCCAAGGAAATCATTCAAAGTTGCCACACCTGTGCACTGGGGAAAGACGTCACGTGAACCATAGGACCATCGGGCCACATCACCGCCCACAAACCCTGGCAACTCCTGGCAATTGACGTTGTGGGACCCCTTCCTCCAAAATCAGGATACAAGTACATGATCACATTTGTGGACATGTATTCAAAATTTGTCGTAGCCTGCCCAGCCAAGGAGCATCATGCCGTCACCGTTGCAGACGCCCTTGTCTGACACATTTTCCCTTATTTCGGCATTCCCCAGGCCATTCATTCCGACAATGCCCCAGAGTTTACCGGGAAATTCTGGGACGAACTTGCCAAAATATTTGGGTATAGGATCTCCCACTCCTCCCCATACTGGCCGCAAGGAAACGCGGCGTGTGAATGCAGCCATTGCACCCTCATCAATCAATTATGCACCCGCATTGAGGCCACCAAAGACGACGATTGGCCTGCCCACGTGAAAATTGTCCAGTGGGGCATAAATTCTTGCCCCCGAGAAGACGGCATCTCCCCCTACAAGAGGATATTCGGCGAGGCACCCCTCCTACTGCCCCTCCGCTAACACCTACACCCACCCACCTCCGCTCCCACCACGGACCCACTACACCACCTGAAATGCCGACTAGCCCACCTCCAGAAAAATCTGGACCTCAGCCCCGACAGAGCCCCCAACCCTTTTTGCCCTGGCCACACGGTTGTAGTCGCCCAACTCCCCACCCCACACAAACTCGCCCTTCACTTCACGGGGCCCCATACAATTACCCACACCCCCAAGCCCTATCAAGTCATGGTCGACTATCACGGCGCCCCCCGCACCCTCCGCAACTGCCACGTTCGCCCCTTCCGCGCCTCTGCCCCTGCTGCCCCAGCCCTGCACCCCTCCACCTCAGCTGCCCCAGCCCCGCACCCCTCCGCCCCTGCTGCCCCAGATCTGCACCACCGCCCTCCTCCTATCCCGGAGCCAGCCCCAGTTTCCACATACAAGTGCTACATTTCCTCCACACTCTCCTCCTCCACCCCCATACCGCCTCAGCCTCCCCGACCACCACCCCACCCCGCACCTGATCTGACATTACACCTGCCACACCACCCTCCCATCACTTTCCCTCACCCCTCCCTCCCACCACCCCACCCTCTCCACCCAGCCCCATGTGTCCCACCCAAGTCACCACACCATCACCACACGCACCTACTGCCACCCCCTACCCACCACCCTCCCATACACCCACTCCAACATCCTCACACCCTGCTACACCCATTTCATGCCCAACTACACACACACCTCAGTCATGCTCATGCCACACACCCACCTCCCCACCCATTCCCACCCTCAAGACCACAAACACCCGTACAGGTCGCCTCTCACACCCACCCGCCCGATACACCATTCCCCAACTCCACCCGCCTCCCCCAAACTTCACACTGTCATGCTACATCAAGCCCAGATCCCCACCACCTACACTCCCCAGAGACTCTACGCCGCATTACAATGGCACAAAACCCGGCCCCTACTGTCAGTCTCCAGCATACAGCATCACACCACACCAGCAGCAACAACCACCGAGATGACGATCTGACGAGCGATATGGGCACCTACCCACGGCAAGAACTGCCGCCTACAAGGACCATGCCACCTACTTCACCTCCTCTGGTCCTACCCCACCACCTCCACGCTCTTCATCACCTGTGATGCAGAACAAGAGGAAAACCACGCCACCATCGCCTGGCAAGCCCTTCTCAAGGACCTCCAGCCTATCTATGCCACCCACGATACTCACATTTATCACCTCCAGTCAAGGGGATGTGACTTTTTCCAGGAGGACGGTGGCAAAATGCTAGAGCTACAGCTTAGTGCCCCCGAGAACTCCACGACACAGCTACAGCGTAGTACCCCCGAGAACTCCATGACACAGCTGCAGTACAGTGCCCCTGAGAGACTCCACAACACCCCAACCAGGACCCCATGGAGAAGCTGCAGCCAAACCAGACAATCCAGTGTGACAACAGCACAAGTCAGCCCAGGCCGCGCGCCCCTATGACACACAGCCGCCTCACCGTCGCCATAGCAGGAATCTGACACTACCTTCGGGGAGATGTACTGTCGTATCAAGTGGGGGTGGAACTGTCTGTCTGGTTCCACACAGCGCCCCTCAGGAGACGGCCGGTAGCCGCTCCCGCCTTCTACACGAATGTGCCTATAGCCTCTCCGAAGGTGTTTTCCTCCTTGGGACGGCCAGAAGCCGCCCGCCCCTCTTAAGGGAATCGGTCTCGTACCTACCTGAGGGTAATCAGGAGACAGCCAGAATGTGCTCCCGCCTTCGTCAGAAGGTGTTCTTCCGGGGTCGCCCTGAAGCTGCTCTACACCCCCTCTGCAGGAGTTGCCCTGTAGCTGCTCCTCCCTTCGTCAGATGGCCGGTAGCCACTCCGAAGGTGTTGCACCTGAGTTGGCCTGTAGCCACTCCTCCCTCCAGCAGAAGGAGACAGCCTGTAGTCGCTCCCACCTTTGTCAGACAGCCGGTAGCCGCTCCGAATGTGTTGCCCCCGAGTCGGCCTGTAGCCGCTCCTCCGTCCGGCAGAAGGAGACGGCCTGTAGTCGCTCCTGCCTTTGTCAGACAGCCGGTAGCTGCTCCGAAGGTGTTGCCCCTGAGTCGGCCTGTAGCCGCTCCTCCCTCCGGCAGAAGGAGACGGCCTGTAGTCGCTCCTGCCTTCGTCAGTAGCCACTTCGAAGTTGTTGCCCTTGAGTCGGCCTGTAGCAGCTCCCCACCCCTCCTGCAGGAGCCGGCCTGGAGCCACTCCCACCTTCGTCAGACGGCTGGAAACTGCTCCGAAGGTGTCCTGAGGCACGCAGATTCCCCTTCTCTAGCCACGGCCAGTAGCCGGGCCTCGGCACCTCACTGTAGCGCCCTTGGAGAGCCACGGCCAGTAGCCGGGCTTCGGCACCTCACTGTAACGCCCTTGGAGAGCCACGGCCAGTAGCCGGGACCCAACACCGGAGACGAGTGAGAGCAATCCTGCCACCCCGGTGTGAGACCAGGATCCTGACCCCTGATGCAGAGGATGCAGGAGAGTTCCAGCAAGGCTCTGACGCCTCCCCTGGCCTTTGCTCCCTATGTCTGGCCCTGGAGAAAACCCACCTGACGGACCCTGACTCGCGTCGGTGCCACAGCTCCTCCCTGACGGCGCCACTTGGCTTTGGGGACTGCAGTCCCCGGATACTCCAGGCCCTCCCTAGGACACCCGGGCGGGACCTCCCTATGCCCCGATGGCAGGAGACCTTCACCTCCGGCCGAGACTTGAGCCAGAGATTCCTGGACCTGTTTGGTCATAGTCCTGAGGGCCACACCCCAGTACCCAGCCCGGAAGACACGGGCCTCCCAGCCACCTGCAGCCCTGGACGAGAGAAGACGCCCCTGAGAGTCATCCCGTGCCCTCTTGGCATGCCCTCCCCTGGCGGTGCCCCAGCCCTGGTGGAATAGTCACCGGCGTATTCCCCAGCCGCCCCCACCGTGTAGTGTGATATGCCTCAAGTAGTGCAACAGTGACAAAGTGACATAATGTGCCCAAACAGCAGGCAAAGTGTTCAAGGAAGTTAAAAAGGGAACGGACTGTGTTCCAGGGCAGAGTAGTGTCAGCGAGTGTAGTGACTAAGTGGGTAATTGAAACTCATATCGTGATGCCCTTGTGATGTGCCAGTAGGGCCCCTTAGTCGAGAGACCTGCATCAGTGAAATATATAAATTCCCTTGGCCGCCAGAAAATCATACAGCAAAAGTGTTACTAATATCTTCCCCCTTGGATCACTATAATTGAGAGACTCCCAGTGCTTTACGCCCTCCCTTGGTAAATCCCCTCTCAATTTCCCCCACGCACATGAATCCCTGAAACCCCCTTACAATAAATTACCAAAACCTCTTTGCTACCCGAGAATAACAGTGCCAACTCTCTAACATCTATTCCCTCTCGATATTACTATAAAGTGTTACCAACCCCACAGCCCGTCGCCACTCCCACTCTCTCCCCCCCCCTCTCCCTCCCCTTTGGTGAGCCCCACCTCCAGTTCCAGCGTACTCCGCCAGCCTGTGTTCAGAGTGAGATTGTTCACTACGGTCAGAATATTATCTTTGGATGTCTGTTGTGCCAGTACCCTGCGAGGTACGTTAGTCTAGTTAAGGATTGTGATTTCTCGGATACTGTGTTGTATTATCGGCTGTCTGTGTCTGACTACTGAATACACGTGTAAGGTTATTGCCTGAGTTTTTGTGTCCTACCTCTCTTATTTGCACTAAGCCCCGGTCTCGAAAGAGGACCCCACTTCACGTTAGGTGTTCTAGGGTCGAGAAGTCGAGCCTTAAACACCTAGCAGTACAATTACATTGAAATTTACTAACTTGGCTTGTATCGGCTGAATTACTATCATACGTCTGGCATGGGTGCACATCTCATTGCCCGTCTACATGCGTGTTGCCGACTCTACACCATTCTGTTACATTTTTATTTAATGACTTCGGTGCCGGATAATAAAACGTATTGTCTCTATGCACAGAGGCCAAACGATCGAATTAGCTGTTACAACCTCTAGCACAAATTCTAATATCTGTGTCTCACATAACCGACATTGACGGGTTTGCGGTAAAAACTTTCCTGTCCCATAATTCCACAGCACATCGTCGCTATGTCATAGTGCATATCTCTGAAGAGTAACGATAATTTTTTTATGACTGTACAGTACATACGGCATATTATTATACTTAAATGATAATTTTTGATGGGGTTACATTTAATAGTGTCAGTGTGCCATGACTAAGTCCCGGCCGAATGAAACCGTCTAACGTTAGCTGCAGTAAAATGAGTGGCCCCGATGATGGAAGCTGCATGGTGGCCATTGATATAATTTTCATGCTTCTGTGACTCCATTAGCTGAATACATTTTTCTAGCAATAACTGGAATCGTATATTCAATCTCCCTCATTCATGAGAGAGTTATAATGTATAATGGCATGTGCATAATTTAGATTGATGGTATTTTCTTGCTTATGCAAACAGGGCTTCCAGCAACATGTCCCCAAGGCTCGAATGTCGATCTCCCACACACAAACAGAGAATTAATCCCCTGTAGCCCTGTCATGTCATCTGGTAACATATTTGCATAAGACTGCTTAGCGTCCTTCACTACGTTGACCTATTTATTGCCGCTACTTAACGCCTACCTCCAGCGAGTGATACATGGTGAATGAGTTAATGGAGGCTGTACATTCATGAGCACTGAGTTTGCTCAGAGGTGCCCCTTTTCCACACTTGTAAGAGGGGAATGGGGGAGGAAACGAACTCCATCCCGCCTCCCCCTCCTTCCCCCCAATCATCCCCATCACCCCAACCGTCATTCTTAATTGACCTCATATAGTCATCATAGAACTCTTGGTCACACTATTATCACACAAACGTAAAACACATAGGATGTAGAAAAAATTATACGTGATAACTTATACTCAGCAGCAAGAAGTTAATGCATTAAAACAATCTATCTATCTATCTATATACAGTACCTAGGCAGCTTCCCCCAAGGAAAGGGAGGTAGCCGAGACAGGACGACACTCCCCCCCCCATTTACTCATCCATTCAAACACATTCATTCGCATCTTAGCCCCAAAGGGGAGAAGGGACAGATCCTCACCGCACCACACCGCACAAGGGTCAACTGCACAGTGCAATCAGTGACATCTGCAGTAGAGCCCGACAGCAGAGCTGGTTTACCCCTGCTACATCATAATAGACCCATCCCCTTACCCGCACCTGACCTGACTAGCTGATCAGACCAAACGTGGGAGAATATCCCCTCAGGGCTGCGTCATCATTTGTTCATTCACAATTTCTCTCCATTTATTTCTGTCATGCACAGCCACTCTTCCTTGCTCAACAGACATCCTTCTCGCATCCAGCGCTCTCTTCACACTGTCCATCCATCCTATTCGTGGTCTTCCTCTCAGCCTTACACCTCTCACACCCTTTCCTCCTCTACATTTAACAATCTTTCAAAATACTCTGTCCGTCTCTTCCTTACTGCATCCATCTCAATTAACATCCTTCCATCCTCAGCTTTTACTCACTCTTCCTTCCCAGACTCTCCTTTTCGCACCCTTTTCACCTCCTTCCAGAACATTTCCTTATTCTGTTGAAAATTCTCAATCAACTGCCTACCCCAATTCTCATCTGCTGCCACTTTAGCATCACGCACAGCCCTTCTCGCCCTATTCCTCTTTTCCTTATACCTCTCATATGACACCTCATCCTTCCTCTGCAGCCACACTTCATATGCACGTCTCTTCTCAGCCACAGCCATACTTACTTCCTTGCACCACCATTCACTTCCTTTTCTTACACCACCACCCACACGTCTCACACCACACCCCTCTTCCTCATGCCTCACCACAGCACTCTTAAACAACTGCCATTCCTCCTCCACATTGCCATTTTCCTGATCTTTCACTGCGTTCCACATAGGAACGATAAACAATACTTTGACATTAAAACAAAAATATTTACAACAGCGACAGATTGAGGTGGCGAAAGAGACGTGACAGAGTCAGAGACAAAAATGAATACAGAGACAAAAACACATATGGAGAGTGACATTAAAAATGTCAGTGATAGCGTGTGTCCCGACGATCTTGCCATCAGGACGCCTCAAGGCATCATTACCCAAACTAATTTAACCTACGTGGCTCGGCCTCCTAGACTCCCATAATATTAATCACCCGAGATTGCCACTAAACAACCTTGAAGTTCCCAATACTTCTCAAGGCAAAACTTCTGACGTAACCAGTCCTAATCAACTCGCCAAAGACTGCCCCTAGCACCACTCCTATTTCGCCCATGATTACTGGGCGCAATTAATCATGAAGAATTAATTGTACAAAGCGAAACAATTTCCTAAAAGATCATTAGCCATAAAAATAAAAAGGAAAGACCAAAATCTAACAAAATGTCATCGTGGAGCAGAAAAATCATCTATAATTTCCTCCAATTTTCAACAAGGTTTTCTCTAGAAGGATAAGGTTATCTTTTTATGTCATTTTAATCTAACTCTCCCGTCCCTCAAATCATTCTGAGGTGAGGAACTCCCGCCCTATGATCCTACATACTGCATAGGGTTGTCTGTGGTGAGTATTTTCACATTACGAGATAGAGCCACTCCTGCAGCTTGAATACCGTTGCGTGAAATTCAATAAAGATTATTTAGGCTGAGATAGGAACGATTATCCTTGGCCGTGTGTTATCTGACAGAACTGAATTAATCCCATAACTTGAAAAATATGTTCTGGTTGTATGAAACGCGACGAGTCTTGCTTAGGAGGTTGGGATCAGTCTTCCTGGTTTGTTTTGCCTGACAGAGCTAGTCTGTGATTGCATAAAATACGGTGAGACTAAATTATAAGAAAGGAAGGAACGAGTTTCTTCGATTAATGACAGACAAATCGCTCCCCCATTGTGACTATATTTGATAATTTTCCCAAACGCACCGGCTGACGCACATGTACAGTACATGGTACGGGGGGGGGGGAGGTGATTTGTGACATGTCAGTGGGTCGACTGGAAGATCAGTTTTTTTTTTATTTTTTATTATTAAAATGATTAAACGTTCATGTACCCATTTGGGCTTGAACATGAGTCCTATCAAATAGCAGACTTTTTTCTAACCACTTGTCCATTTGTATTTCAGAAATGGATATGTGTCGCCTCTGAAGGCGGAAGAAGTGTAGCAGTGAGACAAAAGATGATGTGATATCAAGAAGAATAACAGTGTAATCTGTGCACGTGTGGGAGAGAGAAAGATGGAAGATCAACGAAGCCAAATCATACCGAAGACACGACCACCACGACCTCCACCTTCAACATCACTACCACAACGAGGATCTGTAACCCTATTCAGCTGCTTAATTGCCAGTTGTAGTCAAATCTGAGGGTTGATTTGGCTCCTGTATTGGACAAGGAAACACATTCTTAACTCATAGCTAAGGTCAAGAGCCGTTTATTAAACAACGACTGCTACATCTCCTTTCAGTGAGCGTTTACTTCGTCAGCACAAGCCATGGGGCCACCAAGTTCCACCTCTGACTCTCCCACCTCATCATCCTGTAAAGCTATAGAGGCAGGTGAAAAGGAACATGGCACCAGCAACTAAGAGACTGGCTGACACTTGCCACAAAATGGTTACTTCGCAAGATATTCATTCTCTTTAGAAGATAAATGTACGGTACATACGGTGAAAAAAAAAAATGAAGAATAGGAGGGTCCATTGGTATACACAATGACCAGACTGCATAATTAACAATACCTCCAGTGGAAAATATACATGATGTAGGGTAAGACCAACGAGCATGATGCATTATACACAGTGTGTGTGTATGTGTGTGTGTGTGTGTGTTTCACGGATAATATACACCGGTGCTGTTTTTATCGAGTGTATGCATTCTCCAGTACACAGTTGGAGCTGACTATAACACGAACAACCACATACACCTCCCAACCTGAAACAACCTTTAATTGTAATTGCCTCACCATACTTCAGCACACACACACACACACACACACACACACACACACAAGTCCATATTACACCCAAATTGCACCTTATGTATCAGATTATCTGGAGAAACTGTCTGCAGGTATGGCGATGACTTGCCCGTTAGCTTTAACAAACAAAACCCTTCGTAACTCTCAGACACGGAAGTTGTAAGCCACATGCAATCTTGGTCTTCGAGTTTTTTTTTTGTAAGTATAGCATCATTCGGTTTCATATTCAGATATTTTATTTTCCTTAAATAGCGATTATTAATGGAAATACACGTGTTCAAATCAACACAAGAAAAAATAATTAGAACAGAGACTACATAAAAAAGCGAGATAAAAACAACAGGTAAAAGATACAAAATGTCATGCACTTAATTCATGAATTAGATTATGAATCATCATCACTTTCCTGAAGAAAACAGAGTAATCTAACTATGAATATAGGTAAACTGGCGGCACCATATACTGAAGAGGGTAGTTTATTATAGAGATTAGGTCCCAACACAACATGTGTTGATTCTAGGTGCAAAGACATTATTTTATTGTCTGGATACATTATACATAGTAACATAAGACATGAGCCATTCATGGCAGACATGTATTTGTTTAACGATTAGGCATGGAAATTTATTTATAACTAGAGAAACATGATGGAACATCCTAAGCCTACTTGGACTAACTAGTGGTAGGTGGTGGCGACCTTCATGCACTTACTATATGTAGTGTTGCCTACTTCTTCCTTTACTATTGTCATTCTATTTGTGTGTCTCTCTTTCTCTCTTCATACTACTCCCTTTCCTTCCTATCATTTTTCATTACTCTTCCTTGCACTTCAGGTGTTTTTACACTATATGACAAGCCTAATGATTTCCTGTAACCCAGGAAGCCACTTAGAACTCGGGATGGTAATCAAACAATTGTAGACACAAGGTGATGTGGAGCCTACTATGGTGCCTCTGTTAACTACTGTAGGTGGAGATTCAAATGCGGCGTCCATCCAGGAACCATACCTCCACACTTTTCATCGCTCATTGGCGTGGCGAGGCGTTACCATTCGCAGGAAAACATCGGTCCATTGCACAGGACGGCCCTGCAAGGCGGTTCCATCATGCGGTTGATGGGTCTGCTCGGCCAGACAGATTGGGGTTGGCTGACAACTTGAACCAGCTTTAGCAGCAAAGTGTAGCAGTATTTGGACATTATGTAAAGAATTCTGTCAGAACATCCATATATAATAAATGATCAAGGTTCACACAAGATACTGAATTACGCCTTTACGAGTAATTTTTTATTCAGTGCTGTCACTTACATGGTTTACGGACATCAGTGACCCCATAACTCATTACATAGCTCATTAATCTGTACATAGGTAGGCACGTACATGTTAATAAAAAAAAAACGACTTTTAGCATGACTAGGCACGTACATGTTAATAAAAAAAAAACGACTTTTAGCATGACTGCCACGAGCACTATTATTACCATTATTCTTCATTATTATATTAACTGATATTGGTGGTAGACGGGGGCGCCATCCACTCACTGACTGTAGTGCTGCCTTACACTAAGTGACAAGCCAAATGGTTTCCTGTAACCCAGGAAACCATTTACTACGCTAGGTGGTAACCAAATAACCAAATCATGGCGCCTGGTGGTTTAGTTGGTAATTAAGGCCCTCCAATCGGATTGAGCCTGGGTTGGTTTATATCCAAGGGGTGGTTGGGGTTTATTGCTCACGTAATGCCACTCAGGGATGAGTGAGGCTGGTCACTCTCATCTTAAATGTCAGGACCAACTTGCATAGCCTCGGGCTCCTACGCTCGTCATGGGGCAACAAAGGATCAGATGATGGATGAATGATTGAATTAATGAACGAATTAATTAATTAACTGACATACGTGATTATAGTTGTCAGTTTCAAATATAATTACACTGAGTTTTATCAGAGTGTTGCAAGAGGCCATTTTTGATAAATTATTGAATCGTTTTGTCTAAAGTTGTTTCAGTTTTACTGATAAGATCCTCTAGCTTAGTTACAGCATCTGCACAGAGGAACTGTGTATCATTGGCATACTGGAATAGTAACCATTCTTTCATATATTCTTATCATTCAAATAAGTAACTAGAATGGCACTCAGTAGAGTGCATACCTCCGCCATCAACATCCATGTAATATTCACTGCCCTATCTCGCAATGTTAAAGAAAGTGAAAAAAAAAAAAAAAATCCTAGATCCGCACCTTTATTCGGATCCGCACCTTTATCCGGATCCGCACCAAAATTTAATGGAGTCTATTCTGGGCCAAGGCCCATTCTTCTACTAAATTTCGTGGAACTCCGTCCAGTACTTTTTGTGTAATCTTGCTCAAAATCCAACAAACAAACGGACAGGGGTGAAAACATAACCTCCTTGGCGGAGGTAAAAACAAAACCGGACCGAGTTTGTAGCCTTTAAGAACCCTGTTAGTTATCCTCTGCCTTGTGGAAATAATTTTATCTAATCAAACAGAGTACTGCTTCTAATGTAACTGTTAAGCCAAAAAGAATTATTTATCCAGGATGAGTTTATGGGATGACTTTGGAAACATCCTGTAGTGTTAGTAGAAATTTTTTTCTGTGATCCATGTATGTACAGTGCATCTTTTAACCCATTAGTGCCCAAGGTTCTTGTGTGAGGGATTTTACTGGAAGAGTACTAAGCATGCCGTCCTCTGCCTACTGGCTCATAGTCGCAAAAGCCACAGATCAATACTCTCGGGTTCCGCCCTTCATTAGTTTCTGATAATGTCTAGTTCCGCCCTACCCTGAAGACACTGGGCACAAATGGGTTAAAACAGTGGGAGTAGTCTCAGTAGGATGCTTGAATCGGAACACATTCTGATTCTGTTCGTGTCTAAGAAGCTTAACAGGTGACTGGCAACTATCCATTCTAGCACTTAGGAATTGTAGGAAGGAAAGTAATAGGATGTTTATAATTATCAGCGTTGTTAATGTTACCATTTTTGAAGAAGTAGAAAACCGAAGTGTTTCCATGTTGGCAGGCATATGCCTGAGATGAAGGAGGCATTAATAATACAAGCTGAATAAAATGAGATGACATAAGTTCATCCTTGATGAAACGAAGCAATATGTCATCAGACCCAAACACACTAGTCCCCTTCAGATTTTTAATAGTTAAATTTATAGTGTTCGTATGTACAGGCTGAGATCTGAATAGTGCACCAGTCATAAAGCACAGATGTTGTAGAACAACTTGATTGTTGTCATGGAGGATATGTTGTATCCTGTCATACATAGTTTTCCCTACATTAGCAAAAATAAAGTAAATAAATAAATAAACAAACAAATATATAAATAAGTGAATACATAAATAAATAAATAAATATATTCAAATTGTTATGCTACATTTCCAATATTTTCAAAGTTGTAAGCATTATATATACAGTATATTTTTTCTTCTAGGGTGGGACTTTACCTCTGATGTTCTTTCAAGTAGCAACAGTGTCACCATTGCAGTATCTGTACTGATTATGATAATGACAAGTTTTACGTGTGATAAAAAGAAGTTTTACAAATTTGTTCTTGTAATGCTGTTGCAATGGGATATTATGCCTGTCATTTTACACATTATTTGTATGTCGTCACCAGTGGTAAAAAAATAAAAATGCTGATTTCCCATCTTTCTAGAAAAGGCCTCACAAAGGGGTTTCATTCTTCTTTGGATATGATCCTTGAAAGACTTCGATCGAGAGATATTATGAGTTTTTGGTAAAAGTGTGGCCGATTCAAACCGTTTTGACCCAGCTTAGGCTAAACAAGGAAGAACAACATTATAAACAGTCTTACCTCTCGTCTTGGCTTTCACAATCGCCCTACCTTTATAATCATGGGTCATCTAACATTGATTCGCTAAAACTCCGTGTCATTCTTCCTTTAACCTCACCATCATCCAAAAATAATCGTCTAGACTGCACTCAATCTCACGCGCTACCATTCTTGCTTCGTCTTCACCTTCTCTGTCACTCGCCTCACTTTTTTCATATAAACAGACGACAGTAATGCTACTGTCTTGTCTAATGTACAGTATATATTTCCTGGAAGAAAAACAAAACACATGCTAAAATTTTGTCCCAATAATTTCTTGTTATTTGTATATATATATATATATATATATATATATATATATATATATATATATATATATATATATATATATATATATATATATATATATGTATGTAATCAGCCATTGCAAGTCCACTGCTGAGCAAAGGCCTCCCCCACCTTATGCACGAATTCCTTGACTAAGCCAATCTCTGCCATGTTTTGCCAGCAAACGTCTCTATCTCATCTCTCCACCTCCTCTCTGGGCTTTTAGTACTACGGTTACGATCTCTGTGCCTCGTGCTCCTCATTTAGCCTGCTCTCTCATCCAAGACTTTTCCTGTCTCTTAAAGATATTCCCAATGCTAACCTTTCCATTGTTCTTTGAGAACAGAGTAGTTGATTTTCCATTGATTTTGTCAGTTTCTAGGCCTCACAACCGTATGTCATAGCTGGGATTATACATTTGTTTTATACTTCTCGTTCCATTGGCAAGCTACTTTTCAAGATGCCTCTATATGTTTACCAAAAGCTTTCCATCCAACTGTAATGCATCTTCTTATTTCGCTATCATAGTTTTTTTTTTTTAATTAATTTTAGTATTTATCTCATATAATTATACTCCTCAAGTTCTTCAGTAATTTTTTCACTTATTCTGATGACCTCTTTGGTGTATTTGGATTAAACATTGGTTTTACTCCGGCTCATCTTTAGTCCTGCTTGGCGAATTTCTCTGGTCAGGTCATGTAACACTGCATGCAGTGTCTGCCCTGTTTCAGAGATTAGGACAATGTCATCTGCAAATCTTAAATGGTTTAGGTTTTCTCTAGCTGTGTTTACTCCTTCGGTCTGCTAGTTTAGTTTTCTGGAAATAGTGTCTAGGTACACTGTAAATAATTTTGAGGAAATTGTATCTCCCTTACGCACGTCCTTCTTAATCTTTATTTTTTCCAAATCCTTATGTAATTTAGCTGCAGCAGTCTCCCCTCTTTACATATTATAGTTTTGCGCAGTTTTACAATGTTTTCATGTACTCCTTGTTCCTGCAATGAATTTTTACTTGTTATGTGCTCCACTGAGTCGAAAGGCTTTGCATAATCAACAAAACCTTTTGCACAGTGATTTTGTATATTCTGTAGTTTTCTCAGCTAACTGATTCATTGTGTGTAGATGATCAGTACTCGAATACCCGCTTCGGAATCCTGACGGTTCATGAGGCTGGTTTTCTTCCAAATGTGTTGTTATTCTGTTCGAAAGGACTTTAGTGAAGAGTTTGTAAATAAATGATAATGAGCTAAAGGGTCGCTAGTCACTATGATCGTTTGATTTGCCTTTCCTGTAAAGCAAAATTACTATTGAATTACACCGTGTTTTGGGAATTTTCTTCTTTATACACAGAGTAAATAAGTAGGCGAACAGGTTTTGTACTCCTACTCATGCATCCGACAATAAATTTGCTACTATTCTCGGCTCCGCAAGGTTATCTCTCGTGTGTTGTGGGAATGACTCAGTCGGGGTTACCAGTATCTACCTTGCATTAATTGTATATCTCCAACTCTCATTACCACACCCAAGCCCACACTAGTCGACTGAGTCGCTCTTGCAGCAGGTACTGCTACGTGAGGTTTTAATGGAGCGATGTGTCATGGCCACCCTGTATATTTATGCCAGTCTATCTATTTGTATATCTGTTTAACTTGATCTATCTATATCTATCTATCTATCTACTGCAGGGTGCAGGCTCTTTACAGGGAGTAGGCTGTAACACCAACCGATCAGGGCGGTACGCCCCAAGAGGCTGGGAATGCTGGTGGTGGGGAGAGCTGCAGCTCCTGTTTCACTTGCTCTCAGGATATCCTGACCATCCTCCCTTCCTGACCTTTTTCAGTGTGACACTAACATGGAGAGTAGGGCTGTGTACTCTACCAAACACTTTTCTCTAACTACCTCATCAATTATCCCATGAGCAGAGTGACGTGCTAAATCAGACACACAAAAATTATTACTTCAGCTCTTTCTCATCAATCAAAGAAACGATCCGGCATAAACAAGACTATAACTGAAACGACATCCTTCCGTTAATGAAGACTCTCTTAGGATAAAGTATCTTGCGTCAGTAGGGGAAAAAATAAAAGAAAAAAAGGACCTCCTCGTTGTAAAGGGGCTAAAATTTGTCAGTGCTCCCCTCCAAATCGGGTGATTGTACTATCAACTCGTGGCCAACACTGTGTAACGGTCCAATAGATAGCTGTTGCAACGCTGCTCTCATTATCAAACGCGACACTCATGCACCAAAGTCAGACTCAGTTACACTAACTACCATTCTCACTCACATTCACTTCACACCGCTCTTACATTCATTCACTGCCATCCTCATTCATTCTCACCTATCGCCATACTCCCTGATTACCACCTTCACGCACTACACCCTCACGCACACTCACTCACTTCCACCATCGTTCACTATTACCCTCACTCGCTCTCACCCTCTCTCGCCCTCACTCTCTACTACCTTCACTCACTAACACCTTCACTCTGTATCGCCCTGTCTCGCTACCAGCCTCACTCACCATCGCTCTCTCTCACCACCAGCTTACTCACTACCACCCTCATTAACCTTACGCACTACCAACATCACTCACTGTCACTCGCGTCCACCCTCACTCATGCCCAGTGCCCCTTACTCATGCTGTGCCATGCGTTGCCTCACTTCGTTCAGATATACCTTAATCATCAATTCCTGTTATTCTTACGTCAACGTTTGTCCACTCTCGCTGTCTGCCTTTCTTCCTTGCCCTTCAGTCACTGCTACAACTTATCAATCATATTTCAGCCTCACTTTCATTCACTGTCACTATTAACCACAGCTTTTTCCACCTCGCCTTTAGTCATTCTCACTTACCACCATACTTCTTCATGCGTCACTTTCACTCACTGTCACTTGATTTTGCTCTACTATCAGCTTCACTTTCACCATTTCTTGCTGTACGGTGTTTCATAATCCCAACTTCACCCACGCTCCCTTGCCTCACTTTCATTCAGCAACACACTAATGGTCACTGCAACGCTTGTGTACTGCTGCAGCAAATGCCACCATATTTTATTCAGCTGAGATTGAGTCGTAAGAGCCTGAGAATGTTTATACCATACCCTTAACCTTCACATGAGCGACTCATCTCCATTATATTTATGCAACTGACGCAAGATTATTATTTTATTTTTTCTGCTGAGGGTGATAAGAGACGCGTGAGTGTTAATACTGGTACCCTTCTTTCGTTCATGGTGGGAACAGCTCCAGTATTTCCTCCCATCTAACACCAGCAGATGTTACTCAATGGACGTTAATTCTAGGAGCCTGAGTGTTGATACTGGACCCATCTACCCCTCTTCATGATCAGAACAGTCCTAATATTCTGTTCCAGCTGATGTCAGACGATTTCAGTTGAGGTTTGAACAAAAACCTGAGAATTCTTAAAAGGTAGAGAGGTAGAATGTAAGGGTATGTTTAGCCTTCACTATTATGACGTATAGGATAAATTTAGTCTTGCTGCCTCAGGACTAATTATGAAACAGAAATATTACAGAAAAATCTAACAAAGGCACAACGAAAAGGTTTGGAGGCATTCTACATAACAATGAAAATAATAACAACAAAAGGGTAGGTGACGTGGGTGGTCTCACATAGCAGTGCAGATGATCAGGTCAGAGAGGGAAAGGTAACGGACCAATCAGCGACCCCAGTCACATTGCAGGTACGACTTGTCGCAAACCTGAAAATCGCGAAACCAGTCCCCGACCACGGAGGTCTCCGAGCAGTCGTGCCACCTATCGGCTACCGGTGGTCGTCCAGTGTCCATCCGGCGTCCGTCCAGTGGGCGGCCGAACGGCGACCATGGCCAAGTACACACAGGTCAAGACACTGACGGGTGGCCGGCCGGTAATCGGCAGGCTGCCGACAAACGGCGGCCGGTTCGCGTCCTGTTGCAGTTTAGACCGCGACCTCTAGGCCGCCACTAGACTGACACCGGCCGCGGATTGGCCGGCGGCTGGTCTCGGTCCAGCCCACCACCTGTCGCTCGACCAATCGCCGGCTGGACGGCGGCTGGACTTCAACCACCATCCCGGACAGGAGGCTTGTGGACAGAGGCAGCCGCAGTCCAGTCGTCGCCTTGACGGAGTGCTGACGGCCACTGCACAGAGCGGGCGGCGACCGGCCTCCGTCCGGATGGCAACCACCGCTTAAAATTTAGGTGTCACCGACCAGTCGCAGTCCGTAAGCCGGCCAGACGCAGTCCAACCGCCTACCGGGCGGCTTCCATGCCACGACATCGGTGGTCGCGGGGAGGTTTTTTGTGCAGCACGAAAAACCTCGTGACGATTTTTTGGTCGCCATGGTGGCCTGCGACTAGACCGAGACATATGAAGACCAGTCGTAAACCTCACCAAAACCACCCACGACTTGCAGGTCGCGGGTGGTTTGCGATAAGTCGTACCTGCAATGTAACTAAGGATTAACCAAGAATGTGATCCAGCAGCCGGCCATGTAAGTCAGACTGATCCGCGAAAAGTTCATTCCTCTGAAAAAGCCTCTCTGCAAAACAAGTCAGGAACAAACTTCTGTCTCAGACTCGTGTTTCTCTACACCACTCATATACACCTGTCATAACGTCTCAACAACTTGGTATAAATGTTCGTCCTTTTGCAGCCATTTCCTTTAGCTTAGAAGCAGAAAAAGACAGCACTGATTATTAGTCCAGTATACTTTCTATAGCACTTTTTTGTGACTAGTATCATATTCCTGTATTAATCTCATCTTACAGCTCAGCGTTGGAGATGGAGTGATGGCAGTTTGACGCCTACTTAAAGGGAACAGAGTAACGTTGGGGAGTTAATGAAGCCTATAATTACCATCACCAAATCGTATAATCTCTTTTTACTTGAAGAAAGTTGCCTTGAAATAACATCCATATAATCCGGTATAAGCCACCGAACTATAACGGCTCCTTGCTTTAATTTCCTTGTCGTTCTTAAAAATCGTTGGCACTACAGGGAACTGATTAGAAAGATGTGAATAATGGAGGGGGAAAGAAGACCAGGACTTAGATGTGTGTGTGTGTGTGTGTGTGTGTGTGTGTGTGTGTGTGTGCGTTATTGCAAGGAAAGGAGGTTAATGAAGATAGGGACCTGAAATAGGATCTAGCTGGTTGGAAGAATTTTTAATGGCACGGTGTATAACAGCGGTTTGCCTCCTGTTTCACTGTGTGTGTGTGTGTGTGTGTGTGTGTGTGTGTGTGTGTGTGTGTGTGTGTGTGTGTGTGTGTGTGTGTGATAGCAAGGTACGTAGGTTAGTGAGGATAGGGAACTGGAATAGGATGAAGCTGGTGGGAAGAATTAGTAACGGTATTGTGTATAGCAACGGTTTGGCTCCCCTGTTTTACTCTGTGACACAATGGACGTTGGAACGACTCTAGATGACAGGTAATGGGAGGCGTGGGAGGGTGGCAGTACTTACGAGGTACATTTCAGTTTCTGTGGGAGTGGATGGTGAGTTAATGAGTGTGTAACGATACTGACTGATTATTTCTCCAGTTAGGTTCACTCCTGCTCCCTTACCCTACCGCAACCCGTCTTTCGGTGGGAAAAGACGTCAGAATGATGAAGATAATTATTTAATCGTATCACTGGCGTTCATACCTTGGTATTTTTTCGTCACTAACTACACAGAGAATTTTAACCCCATCATTTTCCCCCTGTTTTTCTTGCCTTCAGCGGCTCAGGGGAAACGTCTTTTGGTCAAGGGTTTAAGGCTACACCAAACCTTTACAGTTTGAAAAGTTTATCTTAAAATAAAATTAATATTTAGAAGCATGAAGAAAAACGAACGTCATCGGTTACGGGAGCTAGCCGAGCCAGAGGAGATTCAACAGGCTCTATAACCACGTGACTGTATTGGTGGAGTTTAGTTATTGTATTCATGATTAATTTCTGACGACCTTCACAGAGAAACTGAACTTATCAAACAGCTGTCTAGTTCACCCTCATGACTTTATTTCACATTGCTTTCTACTGTATCCACCACAGGACGATTTTACTCAGATTTCGAGACCCATTGAAAACTGGAGACATTCGATATATATAACCTCCATTAATCCATTCACGAAAAGATGACATCCGCTAGACTGAATATAACCATCTGGTGTGATTTCAGATTCCTCAAGTGGGACTGGAAAAACTAACTTTTAGACGCCTGCACTGTGGCGGGAATGAGGCTTTGTACCACCTGGTGACAAGTAGCTACTTTCCATTGTACTACGATCAGGTTAAAAGCTACCTCTTCTTGCCATTAACTTGTAGCCAAGTTCTCTCACCCAAATTCTGGGCCTGAAGTGTTAAGGGAGACTCTTGACCCTGCGGCCTGTCAGTCTCTCCCCTAGCACACTGCGGAGTCAGTATGAGCTAAGAAATCTGTATAGTCACAGGAAGAATCACCAAATATTTCATTTACCTGCACTGCTTCGTTTTCGCAGGAAGGACAAGGAGAATGGAAACTGGTTCCATGTAAAACCTTCTAATACAACAAGAGAAAATGTCATTAGTTCCTGTTGATGAAACATTAAAATGAAACGAAAAACAAGAATGCTCTCGTGTTTTCTCTTTCTAAAATAAGTTACGACAGGGAATAATAGATCTTATGTCTCTTTGCGAACCCCAGCCATGCATATTTACTGTGGCTGACGTGTTAACAGTTTCCATTAAACGATTACTGCGAGAACACACTAGTTTAGTTCATACTGACTGCCAGGGAACAATTACTTT
The DNA here is from genome assembly GCF_032717465.1 of Coenobita brevimanus. Classification (NCBI taxonomy): domain Eukaryota; kingdom Metazoa; phylum Arthropoda; class Malacostraca; order Decapoda; family Coenobitidae; genus Coenobita; species Coenobita brevimanus. Next base: position 4,278,764 of record NC_136956.1, read on the forward strand.
CAACTTCGGGAAGGTCTCTTGTAGCTACTGAAGGTGATAATGATACTACATTTAAGCAGTCCTATTAAAAAAGCCTGAACTTAGTAAACAACATAACTACCCTCCCCCCACAAAAAAAAAGGAGTGTCAGCATTCAAACGACCCAGTCTATCTATCTATCTATCTATCTATTTATCTATCTATATCTATATCTATCTATCTATATCTATATCTATATCTATCTATCTATATCTATATCTATATCTATCTATCTATATCTATATCTATCTATCTATCTATCTATATAAAGGGCACTTTCTGTCTGTTTGTTCACGAACTACTCCCTCAATTTTTATTTCACGTGGCCTTAACCTACATACTTGGAATCCTTATGACCCAATCCTTATGACCCAATTTTTGGCATGGAGACTCACATGACCTCCAGTTCAGACATAGGCTATGTTAGGTTGACTCCAAGGTCATTTGAGGTCACCTGTCGGAGGTCATTTTAGTTCACCGATGACAGTAAACAAGTACGCAGAAATACTGTGCGTTAGTACGTGAAGGCTGAAACATAAAGTTCCTGGACATTTTATAATCCCTCTTCAGAAGCATGAGAGGTACATGGTCTTTCTGGAGTAGAAAGAAAGACTGAACTAGAACAAATAGCACCGGAGTGTTCGTCCTTTTGGTCTTATGACCCAAGGAAGGTTATAAGACCAAAAAAAACGATGGTTTGAGGGAGGGGGGCAGAGTAGTAAGAGTCAGATAAATAAGGAGAGAGAGAGAGAGAGAGAGAGAGAGAGAGAGAGAGAGAGAGAGAGAGAGAGAGAGAGAGAGAGAGAGAGAGAGAGATGAGGCATAGTGCACGGTGTCATATATGGAAGTTCAGACAAAAGGTGGGGAAATGCACTATCGGCTGCCTTTTCCTGTAGCCCAGGGGTTCCCAGCCTTTATCTACTCACTGCTCTGTTTTGCACATTATGCCCTAACCCCAACGAACACGTGGCCATTATTTCCATCAGTCTAAGTTATTGTTCAGTAAATCAGCCTGATCGAAGTTTACGACCTTTGTTCAAAAATTAAGTCATAAAAGGGAAGAAAAGTGAGAGGCTTCCACGACTTTGTATTTAGCAAATGACGAGACACAAGTGACTGGCTACTCTTCAGCTCAGTTACTCTCTCTCTACTTACTCTCACTCATTCACACACCCATTCGCTCAATGTGCACTCGCTCACACACAAACACTTACCATCCACGTATTCACTCACTCTCTTCCCACTGTCTCATTCAGTCAATCATATTCACGCACTCATTCACTCAGTGTGCATTCGATCACATACACGCACTTTCCATTCACTTATTCACTCACTCTCTTCCCACTGTCTCATTCAGTCATCCACTTTCACATACTCACTCCCTCACTTGCTTCTCATTCATATACTCTCCCATTCAGTTACTCACTTCCAATTTACTCTCACTCATTCACGCACTCATTGACTCAATCTGCACTCCCTCACACACACACTCGCTTCCCATTCACATATTTACTCATTCACTCCCAACTACTTTACTCACTCACTGCCACATACACATCCATTCACTCGCTTACTCACCCACTTACCTTTCGTGTAAGCGGATCAATAAACAAATCACTGTTCTTGCATAAATAAAGGTTGAAAAATGATGGATTGTTTTCACTTTCAGTTCTGATTACACCATCCTTAGTTCTAGAATTCCATAATAAGACAACCATGCTAAATCACATGTGAGTAAGGTACATTTTCACAGCGTTTTCATGCATGTATTTGAGTCACCTGGAATTAGAATGAATTTATCCATGTATGTCACAAAATATATTCAAAATGACTGGAAATAGCTAGGTTGATAATCCCTGGAGGTACTGTTGTCGGGATGCAGCCACTTCATAGCCCAATAGTTTATCTTCCACGCTGGAGAAAATTGGCACAAAGGACTTCCAGAACTCATTTAATACACATGTGGCCCCAGAGTATAAAAGAGCTGCTTTTGATGTTACCCATTGATAATACAGAATCAAACTTGAGATTCTAAATTACCCCAAGTGTACACACACACACACACACACACACACACACACACACACACACACACACACACACACACACACACACACACATCTAATCCCTGGTCTTCTTTCCCCCACGATGATTCACAACATCTTTTTAATCAGTTCCCTATTGTGCCTACGATTTTAAAGAACGACAAGGAGATGAAAGCACAGAGTCGTTATGGTTCGGCGGAGTACACCAGATTATATTTCTGTTATTTCAAAGCAGCTTTATTCAAGTACAAAGAGAATATTCGATCTGAAGAAGATAGTTATAGTCTTCACTTACTCCTTGACTTTACTCTGTTCTCTCTAAGTAGGCGTCAAACTGCCATCTCCCCATCTCAAATGCTGAGCTGTAAGGTGAGATTACTACAGGAATATGGTACTAGTCACAAGAAAGTACTGTAGAAAGTATGCAGGGCTAATAATCAGTACTGTCATATTCTGTTACTGAACTAAAGGAAATAGGCTGTTAAAGGATGTAAATTTACACGTAATCTAGCAAAATGAGATATGCATGTGTTCTCGCAAACCTGAATAAAATCGTGTGGAAACAACAATAGCAAAGTATTACAGACTCGGAGTGAATGGGTAAGGGATTTATTGAAGCTCTTGTCTAACTTCTCCGGCTGGAAATATCTCCCGAGCTTAATTAAAACGTGTTAGCGGCAAGGAAAAAAAAAAAAAAAAGGACTTTCTTAATTCAAGGTTTCTAAACATCCTTGTCTGGCCAGCAAAGCAGCACGTGATAATGCTTCCAACACGTGATAACACTGCCAGCAAGTGATAACGCTGCCAACACGTGATAACGCTGCTAACAGGTGATAACGTTGCCAACACGTGATAACGCTGCCAACACGTGATAACGCTGCTAATACGTAATAACGCTGCCAACACGTGATAACGCTGCTAATACGTGATAACGCTGCCAACACGTGATAACGCTGCTAATACGTGATAACGCTGCCAACACGTGATAACGCTGCTAACACGTGATAACGTTGCCAACACGTGATAACGCTGCCAACACGTGATAACGTTGCCAACACGTGATAACGCTGCCAACACGTGATAACGCTGCCAACACGTGATAACGCTGCCGACACTGTTAATGCTGTGCACTTAGGATGAATCAGTTGCAGCGTCCACTCCGGAGACAAACCTCCTCGTTTTTTCCTGTACTTGACCGTGGGAAGGACCTTGGTCCGCCCTTGTTTAGGTGTTCTCTGTCACAAGCAGGTGTCGAATATTTACACAGTGTATGTTCTTTCTTGAACCCGCAGGACGGTCCCACAGAAGCAGTTGCTTACCTGTGGTCGACAGGTGTGCTCGGCCAGACAGACCAGGGACATTCAGTCCAACGACATTAGTCTTTAGTTTATTCTCACTATCTGTGGACGATTTTATAAACTTTGGAAAATCATTTGTAGAGACGAGATTAGAAACAGTCACCGTTAAGCCCTTCACAACCTACATTCTCTCCCTAGACTGAATAAAACTGTTTCATGACAGCAAGAATGACATCTCCGGATTGAAGGAATTAAGGTTTTTATTACTCAGGTATTATTACTCTCTTGATTGCAATGAAATCTTACCATTTAAGTCTTGGTACTTTCATATAAACCACATCTGAAAAAAAAAAAAAACTTCAAGATTTGTTGCCTGTTTCTAGTTTCCATGCGCTGAAATTAAAATTTATGCTGAAATGTTAGTATCACGTACAGTTTGTTCACAAAATTTGTTTCTGAAATAACAGATACAGAAAAATCCAAGTTGATCAGAGTCTGGTCTAAGTTTCACAAGGCAACATAGTCAGTTTCCCTCATGAAATTACGGATTTAAACGTGACTCTGTTACTTTTATTTGCCTTATAACATGACTGACATGAATATCAATAGGTGAGAAAGAGGCTTGGATGGGGAAACAAAGAAGTATGCCAGTTCACGTGTTGCCTCAAGTACTGTTCCGATGTACAGCCGACCACACAAATTCGTCCCTCTGAACATGCACGTAGTATAGGAGATGATCTGGTATCACTGGCATGGGAAGAGTTGACAAGTAGGCCGTAATTTGAGAAGCCGACTCTAAGATACTCGGTGAATTGTGTATAGGAATATATTCTATATGTAGCTACTCTTTTATATTTAAGAAATATTAGAAACAGAATGTGTTATGGGATAACAAGATATAATAGAGATCAACAAGTTAGGAAAAATAAAACCTTAATCGTGAACCGGACTACTTTTACAGATCCCACTCCTCCTCTCTCTCTCTCTCTCTCTCTCTCTCTCTCTCTCTCTCTCTCTCTCGTGAATATGTCTCTTTCTCTTTGTCACTCTCTCGTGAATATGTAGCGCTTTTCCATTTTCTTTGTCTCATTCGTAAGGCCCTGAAAAGACGTTAAATTTAGGTCGTGTGTCTAGGGTGAAGCTGCATTATAATTTCTTATAATCTTTAGAACGATTGAGAAGACTAGTATAAACTTAATTAAAGAAATGAAATAAGCTTTTTAGGTTACTCATTTCCTTTGCTTAAACGCCTGATATTTCATTTGTTTCCCTATTTTGTAAAAAAGGTTTAAAATAATTTCTCTTGTGTTTTTGTAATACATCGTATTATATTTTGTGCCAATAATTGTTTTTATGATTTATTCAAAATTCTGTCTATTAAAGATCTTTACTAAATATGCTATACCTAGTCTATTCTTAATCTTATAACACTGATGTATTAGAACGTAAGTTTCTTTTTGTGTGTCACACAGCGCTATCCTATTTTAGTCACGTCATGCTTTGTTCACGAAGCGTTGTTTGAAGAGAAGCATAAATGCATACGACAGGCTTTGCTCATGAAGAGGCAAAGTTTGCCAAGCAAAGCTCACTGGTCTCGACGGGACCTAATACGACGAAGTCAACGTTAAGGAAATGAATAACATACATTAATGAGTACTTTATCAAGAAAGACTTTTATTTCATAGACATATTGATGATAATCGTTTTCATCTTATGCTAAATGTTTTGTGTATTTGGTTATTAAGGGAAAAATTTGGTTATTTACAGTTTATTACTTATTACAATTATATTTGAAACAAATTACAATGCAAATTATATGTGCATACATGTGTATGCAAAATAAATCCAAATGTAATACAACAATTTTAACATTTTTTACTTTTATAACGAGTCATAACTAAAAATAATGGGTGATTTTCATGCTGGATGCAAGTGATAAGGTTGCATGTTACAGTCTTACTGAAAAATTAATTACAGGTCAGTAACCAGTCCATCCACCATGCTTCTCAATAACTTCCTGAAGCCTGTTTGGTACTGATGCAACTGTGTTGTAGACTACTTCAGGATTTCGCCGAAATAGTTCCCACTCCTCTTTCGTATGGTTGAGAAGTCCACGAGAAGTTCTCTCTTGACCTGGATTCCAAGACTGGACGGTTTCCCCAGCAGTTTTCAATAGGGTCCATGTCACAGCCTTTGCTCGGCCAGTCAAGTAAATCTATATCACGTTGATCGTTGAACCAACGACGAATTATCCCAGCAGAATGAACCGGACACTTATCCTATAACAAATAAATATAATATATAATATGAATATATGATGTATAATACAATAATATATATATATATATATATATATATATATATATATATATATATATATATATATATATATATATATATGGCATTATATGTCATGAGGATAGTTAGAACGATCAGACTGATAATATGAATGCGGTTATATAGTTATTATAGAAGTGGATAACCTATTGATATACAACTTTGTAAGATATTATTGTAGATTATAGATATGCCACAAAAGAGATACATAGTTATACCGATTTACTGTTGACATATGCAAATTCGTCAAGACACTGACTCTTTATATAAAAGAGACTTATATAAAATATGCTCTTGTTTTAGTGCATGTCAATTACCACTTCATTATATATTGCAATCATGTTATTTGATTGCTAATGAGTGAATACCTTACCTGCATAAACACAATTCTCTCAGGGTAGGGTAAAGCCATAGCCCGAACACTGGGTATCATCACCTCCTCCAGCAATTCCAGGTATACTTGGGAATTGAATCTCCCTTCGATCTCTGTCAGTTCACCAATGCCATACAAATGAATCCAGCCCCACACATTGCAAGTTACGTGGCCGCTTCTTGCAATCTCGACAATGTTCTCCCTCGAATACCTAGTGCCAGGTCGGCTATAGCAATGGAGTGGTCCGTGAGTTGTAGAAGAAAAAGTTTTTTCATCACTGAAAATAACTCTACCCCAGAAGTCCAATCCTTCATTAACATGCGTTTCTGCAAATCGAAGCCTGTCCAATAGATGCCTATCTGTTAGTCTCTCTTTAGATGCAGGAATTCTATGTCTCAAGCCACCTTCTCTTAAACGTCGTCGCACCGTTTCGGTAGAAACTTGGAGGTGTAGGCGGTCCCTGATCGACACTGCGTTGCTTAAAGGATGTGCAGTTGGTTCTTCAATAATTCTGCGGTTATCATCGGGTGTTGTCGATCTTGGCGCACCACATCTCGGACGATCACGCAGATTACCCTCAGCTTCCCACCGTCTCCACCACTTGTTTACAGTTTTGTTCGTAATGCCTAGTTCATGTGCTATGGCAGAAACACTGAAGCCACTTCTCTTCAAGCCTATAATTTGGCCCCGCAAAGCCATTTTATCCTGTTGCTGAGCCATTACTGATAACGTCCTGTTATTACCTCGATAAGAATTCGTCGTGTTCTAGGTTACAGCGTTCCCTATCCTCAAGTTAACACTTCTGTTTCAGATATATTACCCGATTCATGAACGTTTCAAAGCAGCGAACAAAATGAAGCAAATGAAAAGGATTCATCTCTATGCTCGTTCCATAATAAATATTGTATTCTACCAGGATTAGATATATATTATGATATGAAATACGCATTCGTATTATTGCATCGAAATCAATTCTTTGATCACAAGCTTCACATGCTCGAGAAATCGTATGGAACTCTTTAAAACCAGCTTCATTTCCTTTGGTCGTAACGAGAGAGAGAGAGAGAGAGAGAGAGAGAGAGAGAGAGAGAGAGAGGAGGGGTGAGATCTTGAAAAGTAGTCCGGTTCACGATTAATGTTTTATTTTTCCTAACTTGTTGATCTCTATTATATCTTGTTATCCCATAACACATTCTGTTTCTAATATTTCTTAAATATAAAAGAGTAGCTACATATAGAATATATTCCTATACACAATTTACCGAGTATCTTAGAGTCGGCTTCTCAAATTACAGCCTACTTGTCAACTCTTCCCATGCCAGTGATACCAGATCATCTCCTATACTACGTGCATGTTCAGAGGGACGAATTTGTGTGGTCGGCTGTACATTACATTGTAAGAGTGCGATTAACTTTATTACTGTCCTGAAGTGCATTGTATGAGTTTTATTTTTGTAGAGGAATTCGCTGTACTTTATTATTTGTGTAAGTTTTTAATTTTTATTCTAATGTATTTATTCAGCTTTATTAGTCCTTCCCCCAAACAATTTTATACAACTTTGGAAGGTTGAAGGGGGGAGGAGGAGGAGACCAAGGATGAGATGGAGGGATGGAGTGGAGAGGTATATGAAAGAAGGAGGTGTGAGCTGGGGGGAGAGCAGCAAAATGGGGTGGGGGACAGGGAGACATGGAGGCAATATGTTTGTGGCCACCCCTTACTGGATTAAGGCGTCTAGCTATAGATGGATAGATAGGAAAGTTCAGACACAGCTTTCATGCACGCCCTCACGCGGTGGCACCGATATGGCCGGGTGGTGGAACTGCCGGGTTATATTCAGTTTAGGAGGCTTAGACCCATATTCTCCTTGGTTGAGAAAGCTCCCTAATGCCTTTCTTTAAGCGATTTATTATGCTCATTACACCTTACTGTCCTCTTCTGCGTTGCATAAATCCTTCCAATATTGCCATACTCTGCATAAATAATCTGCAATAGGACAGTAGCCACCCATATCCAAAGATAAATCGATAAAGAAGAGATGTTAGGAAGCGATTCATTTTGTTCATTGCACCTTACGTCCTCTTCTGTGTAGCATAAATCCTTCCAATATCGCCTTACTTTGCATAAATAACACTCAAGGATATTAACAAGCTATATCTAAAAATAAATCTCTGAAGAAGTGGTGTTGGGGACCTTCTTTAACCAACAAGAATACGAACATTGGACACAACGTTCATTCCTTCCTTCATTACAAGAGCTGCCTATATATTGAATAAAAGCATTTGGAAACAATAAGAATTAAGTGTAAAAATAACACATCGGATGGAAGGCTAGATTAGGTTTGGTTAGGAGGAGCTTGGGTGGGTTAGAAGGTTAGGTTAGAAGGGGCTTAGGTGGATTAGAAGATGTTAGGTTAGTTGGGAGGGGCTTGGGTGGTTTGGAAAGTTAGGTTAGGGGGTTTAGGTGGGTTAGGAGATGTTAGGTTAGGTTAGGATGAGGTTGGGTGGGTTGGGAGGTTAGGTTAGGAGTGGCTTGGGTGGATTCGATGTTAGGTTAGGTTACAAGGGGCTTGGGTGGGTCTAGGTGAGGTTAGAGGGGGTCTGAGTGGGCTTAAGTTAGGTGTAAGTTAGGTTAGATGAGGTTAGAAGGGTTCTAGATGGGGTTAAGTTTATGAAGGGTAGGTTAGGTGAGGTTAGAAGGGGTCTGGGTGGGCTTAAGTTAGGTGTAGGGTAGGTTAGGTGAGGTTAGAAGGGGTGTGGGCGAAATTAAGTTAGGTGTACAGTAGGGTAGGTTAGGTCTGACAGTGGTTACAGAAAGGAGGGGCAGATCCGCCTTCATGATTGTCCATAAGATAATCGGGTGTGGCCAATGCACAGGTGGCACAAATGGTCTGTCAGTGGCCACACAATTCACGGCTCTAATGATTTTCATATTATATATCATCCTTAACAGTTCATTACCACATACTTCAATTCACAAGACTTTGGATATCTGAGATGATGTTATGTTACACAGTATTGGAATTAATTGTAGATTATATCTCAAGTATATGCATACTTGTTTATTTTACAAGACTATGCATCTCTGAGTGGATGCTATGTCATGCAGTATTAAAAGAAAACAATTATACTGCCACATGATTCAAGATGATGTTTCTCTCTCCTCGTCTCATGATATGCTTATAAACGCAATACCACGGCTATTGGAACTATTACACTGGTAACTGAAGGACCCAACCTCTCTGCAGACTGTGTGCAACTTGTTCCCTCTCCAAAAGTATCAAATTTCTGCCAACAACGGGAAAAAAAAATCTGGTAAACAATAATAGCAGGAAACTATTGCCCCCTTAAAAAAGCTTACATAAGTATATAAATCAATAAACAGTAATATATCTATATATAAATAAACAGAAAAACAGAAAACAATGATACGGGGTTTACAAACATTCAGTATGTAAAATACTTGTGCTGCATAATCATGTCAGTCCAAAGACACGTTTTGATAATGTATGTTCACTGCCACCACATGAATATATTCAGGTTTAGATGGAAATATTAAAACTGAAGGTGTTCAATACAGCCTTCACTAACCTTTTGCCTGAATCTGTACTGTACATGTCTGGCCGAATGGGAATAGCACTTGGGCTTGTATTCTCGCCAGTTAAGGAGGCTTCCACCTCTTCCTCACTGATTTTTGTTGCACACCTGGCTAACACAATTTTGTGTAATTTATCCAGAGTATGTTGATGTTAGAAGGATTCATGTTACACAGAAAAGGACAGTAAGGTGTAATAGAAAAAAGTCCCAGAGAGACTATGTTCCACATTGTTACAACCTGTAAACCTACTGTTAAAGGAGATAGAAAGGATTTAAAGTTTCAAAAATAGAAAATTGATCATAAGTCGGCCATCTTGGATTTTTCAAAATTTCGAAAGGACGGGCATCAACCTCGTATATGGCCATACAATCATGCACAATATAAGAATATTCCAACAAATGGTTTCTGAAATACAGCATATGGAACGGACGAACGGACGTACAGAGTAATGGACGATAAGACAGACGGACATGACCTAACCTAAGATTCCGCTTCGTAAGAAACGACGTGGAATAACAACACCAAAAAAAAAAAAAATCACTAAGGAAGAGGTGTTAGGGAGCTTTCTCAACCAACGAGAATGCCGGCCCTGAACATTAGCAAGAAGAAAACTGAAAATATGACCGCATGAAAAGGGCTTAACCCACCCCATCCCGGCCAATTTTCTGCCACTGACACCCCTGAATCCTGGCAGATTTTGGATTTGATTTTTTTTGGCTCAAACCTCCGCTTTTGGTGAGAAACGATGGCAGATCACAAAGAAAGTGCTTACCTGAGACTAGAAATGGTCAAAACAGGTGAGCCACCGTGCACCTGGTACTGTAAAGGAGCTCAGCTGCTGTCCCGTTTTCTATAGTTGAGGTACGTATTGGAAATCACTCAGAATTGGTAGATATTTACGAATCTGGAACAAAATAACATGTAGTACAAGAAATAATTGGTTTTCACACAAAAATATAGGCGAAATAAGCATCGTTCCATTGAGTGAGCATAGCGAAATCGCCCAAATTGGTCAGATATGATATGCTATGATTGTTGTTTCAACGTACATTTCATTTTCTTTACTTACATAATACTTTTCCACTAACATTATACCAGTTTCCACCTTATAGAACTGTTATCACATATTTACAGGCCTTACGATTATTTCTAGCATAATATTAGCGCATATTTACATAATGAGCAAACTCGCTATGACTTCTTTCAACTTACATTCTTTTTTTTTCAACTTATATAATACTTTTCCACTACCATTACACCCGTTTCTACTTTATAGAACTGTTATCACATATATACAGGCCTTAGGATTATATTTAGTGTAATATTATAGCATATATACAATGAAAGACAAAACTATCTTCCTAGTTCCGTCCAAAGATAATTTACACCTGGCGAAATACAATGAAAAACCAATCTCTACTACTGCATGTTGCAAATGGTTCGATTTTTCCACTATATGTGCGTCAAACCTTGGGAAGATAGTTGTGTCTTTGTACGTAGTGAATAAACTCGCTATGACTGTTGTTTCAACTTACACTCTATTTTTCAACTTATATAATACTTTTCCACTAACATTACACCGTTTCCACTTTATATAATTGTTATCACATACTTACAGGTCTTACTATTATACTTAGCATCATATTATCGCATATGTACAGGCCTTACTTTTACAGTAAGTGTTATATTATCGGAAGCACACACAGTATCAGTAATGTAACAAGGTGTGGTATTCCTTATCAGGGTGGGGAGAAGGGCGTGGTGGGGGAGGTTGAGAAGGTGGAGAGCGGCACCCTTCCCTACTCTTGCTCCTATTCCCTCTCCCTTTTCCTTTCCCCTTTCCCTTCCCTTTCCTTCCTTTCCCCACATCACAGAGCTGTGGGGAGGAAGCACGGGAATATTGCAGGCTAGGGAGCAGCTCCTTCTCGCCTGCCGGCTGCCAACGTACACCACGTGCTAGCACTGCCTCCCTCTCCCCACCACTTTCTCTTTCACCGCTCACTCCCCCCACACCACTTTCCCATTCACCCCTCACTCGCCACACCACTCGTACTTTCCCCAGACAACACAGAAGGACCATACCTTATTTTCCTGCATATATGTACCAAAAATCATGCGTGAAATTTGAAAAATGTGCAAATGACGGACCTTGCACTTTCAAAACATATGGATACATCGTCAGGTGTCACTGTGACAAAACGTGGGAACGTATCCATACGTCATTGGGACGCCTCGGGTTAAAGAGTTTTATCTACAGAATGAATAATTGGACTGAAGGTGTTAATACCGTCACAAGTATATGTTTCATGGGTGGGACAACTATAGTATTCTGCTTCAGATAACTCTTATATTCAGCTAATTCTAGTATTCAGCTATCTCCAGTATACTTCTAACTCTAGTATTCAGTTAACAACTCTGATTCAAGCTAAATAAAAAAAATTCTGGTTAATTATCTTATTTTGGCCCATACTTGACTTGGCGATGAATCTATGGTGCCTTTCTCCTTTGTGTGTGTGTGTGTGTGTGTGTGTGTGTGTGTGTGTGATTCATTTGATTTTTGCCTTCTGTTCTGTCAGACATGACCAGCTTTTGAAATATGCCTCCCCTCCCCCAAATGACTGAATTATAAGCCAGTTTAAGCAGCTGCCAACTCTGACTCCAGTCAAACTTACTGTAAACCCCAAGTTGAGGATTTTAGTCCTAACCAAAAGAAATTCCAAATTTACCTTAGTTATTGGCCTCATATGCTTTCAAAAAAAAAAAAAAAAAAAAAAAAGCAGGTATGGGAGAGCACCTGCTACTTTCTCAGAGGCCAGAAAGTGAGTTGCCAGGTGGCAGTAAAGTAAATCATGTGACTCTTATCAAGGCTGCCAACTGGGAGTTAAAAAATTTAATAATCATTAACTCGCCATGTCCTGGCAGATTTTTCACCAATGACCCCCCTAATCCTGGAAGATTTTGGATTTTTTTTTTTTCTCAAATCTCCGATTTCTTATGAGAAACATTGGAACATACCAAAAAAGTGATCACCTGGGCTTAGAAGTGTGCCATGCAGATGACCCTCCGAACATCTGGAAGGGGAGGGCGATGAGGGTTTGGACACTTAAAATATATATATATATATATATATATATATATATATATATATATATATATATATATATATATATATATATATATATATATTTCTTAAATATTCAGGTTTAAGCGGGAGAGTAATCTGGTGTAAGTTAAAATGTTGCCACATCATTTGGCTCTTTAGGTTGATAATATGAAATTTCGAGACACATGTGATTAAATCGCCCAAACCATCCCTACCAGTGGTGATGGTTTGGACAGAAAGGTGGGATGGTTCGGCCATATGTATTACTCAACATATTCTTAAAATTATGCGAGTTGGATTGGATAAAAACAAACATTTATTAATTCAAAGACATTTCATTTTCCTAAAGTACAATATTAAACTTCAGAACCTAAATGAACCAGTTGATGTTTGTTAAAAATATATATATATATATATATATATATATATATATATATATATATATATATATATATATATATATATATATATATATAATTGAAATAACCTTCACTAGATTTATCAGTAACTGATTTAACATCTTACTTTCTGCTTCAATGTTATGCATAATTAGCCATCTCTCTCTCTCTCTCTCTCTCTCTCCCCCTCTGGAATACTGAATACTGACTTCACTTTTCACTTTCTAGGCCTTATTTCAAACTGACTAACTTACGACTTTTAACGTATATTGCAGCCTGCAAAACTGAAATAGAAATTGTAATACCTCTTCCATCTTCTTACACTTTGAGGAATAGGTTAAATAAACAAAATTATAAATATATATTCCCTGAAAACTGTGAAGATGATGTTTCACTATGTGTTCAATTATAAATGATCAAAAGTAGCATTATCATTTGATAAGTTCATGACTTGGTAGTCGTGGAGGGATAGTTTGGACTGTCCGAACCATCCCTCTCGTCAACTGTCCGAATAATTTCGAATCTATGTAATTAATTGACGGGTACTCTCAAGTTTCACCCGAGAGAGTTTAACATTCGTTTTTCATAGTAACATGTTCTACATGCAACACAGATTCACCCTGATAATGCACAGTTCGATGTCTGGCATATTCATAAAGGTAGAGCTTACAATATACGATCAAATTATTACATGGGAGATGCAAATAAAACATAAAATCTTAACTGCATCAAAAAGTGAGGGGTTTCTAGGTTAGAGGTTCCATGTGGTCGAAGTAAACAAACTCTCCCACTTAAATGCAAGATCACACGGCCCTAGGTCCCATAAGTACCTCAGGGAATGCACCGTCCGAACCCTCCCACTGTCCGAACCATCACCATCCTAGCCTATCGTCTTCTCTGGAGCCGGGCTGCTGCTGTCACACTTTCTATGGTAGGGGTAACTATTGCAAACCGCTCAGTATAGGTAGATATTTGTTAATTTGGTACGAATTTATATGTAGTACAAGAATAGTATAGGCAATACAAGCATTGTTTCACTCACTGAATACATCAAAATCGCCAAATTCTTGCACAGTTGACTCACTATGACTGTTGTTTCAACTTACATTCTATTTTTCAACTTACATTATACTTTTCCACAAATCATTATACCAGTTTCCACCGCATATAACTGTTATCACATATTTTTACAGGCCTTGCTATTTTAGTGAGTGTCATATGTTGCGAGCACATTCAGTATCAGTAATGTACTAAGGTGTGGTATTCCTGGAAACAGGAACACCACACAATCCAACGTTGCATTCAATACACTCGTATCTCGTATCTTTTCTCTGAGTGGTTGGTCTTGCTTCTGAGTGACTGCATACATGACAGCGACCCTCGGGTCTGGGACGGTTCGATTGAGGAGGGATGGTGGTAGGGAAGTGGCGTCTGGAGAGGCGTAGGGGAGTCTGACCAGCAGTGGCGGGGCGTGGCCGGTGGTGGGGCCTGTCCTCTGCATATTTCGAGACTATTTCCTGGGACAGCTCCCTCACAAACCCCTCGAATGTCTCTGAGGCATCTGTAGTCAAGGTGTGGAGGTAGTGGGGGTTGAAGACTGTGATGTCTAGGAGGTGGAAAAATAGCTTTTTGTACCACTTCAGTGTGGACCTGGCACATTCCATATTGGAAATCATGGAGTCAGACTGGTTAACTTGCCTCATGCTGACCTTATAGTCAATTACTGACTCCGGTTTCGAAACGTGGAGCCTCCTCTGCTGCGGTAATCCATGGAGTCAGTGCGGTGTATCAAGGGGCGGTGTATCATCAACAGGAGGAAAACTTCCATGCTGTGGTTCCATACGGTGGTGAGGATGTTATTTGCCTTGAGAAATACCACCTCATTCTTGTCACGCTTCCTTCCAACCCTGATCATATGCCGACAGTTTTTCTTGATTGTGCCACAGACTCCAGTGTTGTGAAGGTGGAGGTACAGAGCAAGAAGGGGGCTCGTGTACCAGCTGTCCAGGTACAAGATGTGACCATGATGAAGGTACTCCTCAGTCATGGTCTTCACCACAGCCCCTGAGAGTCCTATATTCCGATCTTCTGTTATGTCTGTCTGTGCGCTGGTGTACAAGACTATGTCTTGCACATAACCAGTCTTACAGTCACACATTACGAAGATCTTGAACCCAAAACGGTGTCTTTTGCTGGGTATGTACTGGTGAAAAGAAATATTGCCTCTCCACAACACAAGACTCTCGTCTATGACCAGGTCTCTGTAAGGATAGAAAGATGAGTGGAACTTTTCTCACAGGTGACACAAATACCATCCTCATTCTCCTCATTCTTTCAGTGTTATTAGCATTAGAAGGGTCCTCGGCATTGTAAAAGTGGAGGCAGCTCAGAATTTGTTGAAATCTATTACAATCCACTACCTTGCCAAAGAAACGTGTGCTGAACATAGAGTCTGTAGACCAGGATGCCGCAATTTGTTTTTTCCTTACAATACCTATCAAGAGAACCAGCGGAAAAAGGATGAAAATCTCACCTGTGATTACTGGGTAGTCATATTGTTGGGAGTAGCATGCTAGTTTTTCCTTCAAGCTCACTTTCAAGGCACTGGCTGCTAGAGAAAGTGTTTGTCTGATCCACAATTCACTCCACAAACTCCTCACTAAAGTATAGGTGGAGGAAATCCACCCTGGTGGAGCCTGCATGGAGGCCAGGTGCAGTACAACCAGACTGCCACTCTTCCATGAAGTGGTGAATGATGGGAGTGAAATCACTCCCATCTTCCCAGTCCCACGACATACAGCTGTCTCCATCGTCGCCTCCATCAGGGTGGGGAGGAGAGGGTGGTGGGGGTGGTTGGGAAGGTGGAGAGCGGTGCCCTTCCCCACTCGCACTCCTCTTCCCTCTTCCTTTTCCCTTCCCTTTCCTTCCTTTCCCCATATCACTGGGCTCTGGGGAGGAAGCACGGGAATCTTCCTGGGGGAAAGAGGTGCTGGGGCACGGCTCCTCCTCACCTGCTTGCTCCCCAGTTGCACCAAGTGCTTGCTCGGAAGCTGCCTCCCTGCCATCACCACTTTCCCTTTCACTCAAGCCTGGCCCACCACTCATACTTTCCCCAGACAAAGCAGTAGGCCCATACCTTATTTTTCTCTTTGCTACACCTTCAACTCCCCATGGCGAATTCCTCCCCCTCCCCAACCACGAGGGAACACCAAGACCTGTGGCTCCGTCCTCGTCCTCGTCCTTGCCAGATCCTTCGTCCATAGGCTGGAGAGAGGTGCATGCACGTGGTTGGGGTCCAGGTAGGCCTTCCCTAGCCTTACGGTACGTAACATACCGCACATTCCTTGGCAACGGGACCTCGTCATAACTGCTGCTTGTTTCTTTATCTGGCACCAATCGTCATCAGAGAGACCATGGCATGACATGTCTTTACTGGGTCACTGCTAACATGTGAGTGACCAAGACAATGGTGTGCGGGGGTCACGCGGAGTCAGGGAGTGTCCCCGCCTGGCAGCGGGTAGAGGAAGGTCTCCCGCATAAGCTTGCCAGAAATCACCCATGAAACTTGAAAACTGTGCCAATGACGGACCTTGCATTTAAAGAACATACCAGTATGTCGACGGGTCTCAGTGTGAAAAAAAATTCTGATGTACCCATATGTTGACGGGATACAGTGGGTTAGGGAGACATGGGATAATCATATTTGCAGTTTTCTACAGTTTTTTTCTTTACCAAAGCCTTTTGTGTGATTCTTTGAGTATTTTTCAATTTCATTTTCAAGTTTAATTTTTTTAAAATTCTTTCATCAGTGATGAATAACGTATCACATCAACAGTATCGTTTATAAAGTTTCCAATATAACTGCATGCATTGCCCATGGTCACTGAATGGCTGTTCTCCACACTGCTTGATAGTGTTTAAAAAGAGGTCTTTGTATATAACTCCCAATGGGGCAAGGACAGATGGACGCCATCTTAAAATGCCATATTTGGCACAAAGTTCCTTTTATCAGTGCTGGTTTATCCAAACCTAACTTAAATTTTCGTAACTTACCCAGTCTGATTTATCCAAACCTAACGTTATCTACCAAAATTTATCCAAGTCTAATCTGTTTAATGCTAACATAAACAATCATATCAACCTAACCTAACCTTGTTTATTGATGGATCCTCTGCAAGTTTGAAATTGCACTTCTGTACACCTTACAGTTTTATAATAAATTTAAAGCTATATAATTTTATTACAGTAATTAAGAGGTGGTTACACATCTACCTGAGGTACACTAAAAATGTTATTGATTTCCGATGGAAATACCATAAAACAAAGAATGTTTACATAGGGGAGATCTCCCCATCAACTACTGGCATCAGTGCCTCCAATCTCTCCTTGGTGGGACCTCTCGACCATGGTCTCACATCAGCTAACATAGTCCTTCAGTACATCCTTGGATGGACAACTTACCCCTCAAGTCTTTTAGGAGCAAGCACATACTACCTATTCAAGTCATCTGGAAATCCACACGAACAGGTCCTACTTCCCAGCTACTGCAGCATCAGTGGCAGGAGTGTATATAGCGGATCTGTCCCTTTGCCGAGCTTGGTGGTTGGATGGCCTCCATGACATTGTAGTAGCAGAGCTCTTTGCTGTCTGTAAGACCCTTGAAGTCTTTATTTCCCATTTATAGCCTCAGAAGATGATACTCTTCACGGACTGTGTGACAGCTCTTTTCCTCCTCGTTTTTACACGACCTAAAATGGCGAAGTATCTAATTTAAGGCATCCAAGTATTGCTTCAGTGCCTTCTCAGCAGGGACTGGGAGGTCCACATTCAGTGAGTCCTGTCTCATGTTGGCATCAGGGGCAATGAAATCACATATGTCTTCATGGATGGCCTTGTCATCATTCCACCGTACTTCTCTCGGAAGCTATGCACAGTAGTATCAGCTCCTGGCAGTCACCTGCAAAACGGCCTTGGATTCTGACCCAAGGGTTCGCCTTTCTGCCACAACATTGGGGTTATACTGCACGTACCCGTCTCATCATCCATGGGTTTGAGTGTTCTTGTGTACTGAATGTGGCCCTCCCCAGATGGTGCACTGGACATGCTAGCCTAACATCTCATCTCCTCCTCAGACTAGTCCCAGACCCGTATAGCCTGTGGTGCAGGAGGAAAGAGAAAACCATAACCGACTCTGTATTGCACTGCCCACATTTTTACTCCACATACACTAACTCGAGGGACTGTTTTGTTGCCCTCGGAATCACGGACTTCTCCCTCCCATAACTCCCTAGCAAAATGGGCCTAAGCCATCAGCTATGACATGATGCCCTTTGCTTCATGTGCATCTTCCTCAGAAGATCTAGACTACTACACTGCCTCTAAGCAAGAAGTTCTTTGTGTGAACCTCTGGAAAGACTCCTACGGGCCTCCAGCGGGTGACAGCCCTTCAGTCAACAACAAGAATCAATACATAGAGTACTGTAGATCTAACTATAGATAACCTATAAAATAACCAGATCAGTTCTTGGTAGGAACAAAAATAATATCCAGTTCTGTTCAGCAGGAAAGTTCAATATTGTCTCCATTAGCCCTGTCATGGTAGGGACAACTCCTCTGGTAGAGGTACCAATCGGAAGCACATGACTTGCTAACCTAGGGATTAAGTGGCCCAATCTGCCAAACAAACACACCAGTCAAGGTGAGTTTATTGAATATCTCATATTATTTGTACATGGATGACTATAAAAAAATAGATGAGAATTTTAGGCATGAAGTTTGATAGGGAGATATTACTAGACAATACACAGTGGCTGTAGAATGACTAAGACTAGGTTGGGGGGGGAGGGCTAATTACAGGCCTTAACTGACAGTAAGGATAATCCTTAATGAGACATAGGACTACCTCTTAAGAGTTAACCATAATATTCACCTTTGAATTGACTTTTTTTTACTTTGTACAGGAGTACAGAAGTGCATTTTAGTGCATAAAGAGGATCCATTAATGAACAAGAAAAGTATGATCACAAAAAGGATAGGTCAGATTAGGTTGGAATGTTTGGATAGGTTAGGTTAAGTTGGGGTGAGTAAGGTTATAAATTAAGTTAGGTTTGGACAAATAGGCACTGTTAAGGATATTTTTGTTCAAAAATTGCATTCTAAGTTGGCGTCCCTCTGTCTTCGTGCACCACAAGATGCTTTCCGCCTGTCTTCGTGCACCGCAGGATGGCTTCCATCTGTCGTCTGCACAGTTCGGGATTATAAACAAACACCACCTTTTAAGCGTTTTTCATCACTTGTAAAAGAAAAGAAACACAGAAACATGAAAAGGCACACAGAAAATATTCAAAGAGTCCCATGATGGCGAAGTTTAAGAAAATACAGAAGAGAACTGCAAAATAAGCTGGTCTTGTCTCCTAAAGATTTACTAGAGTAAGTCTCAAGAGCCTAAACATGCATGGATCTGGGGAGCATGAGAGGCGTCTTGCCCCTCTATTTTCGGGAAACCAGTGGTTACTTAATATAAAAGAATGATGGTGCATGCCATAGTCTATTTATCTCTACCAAGACACCATAATCCTGTAAGGGATGGGCCGTCTGTCTTTGAGTTAGTTGTTTTACGGGGAGGGGCACTAACCCTCCGCCAATCCACTTGCTGACACGTAGGGAACACGTGCGAGTTGGTTATATGATTAACACTCAGCCTTGTAAATGGTTTCCTGGTTGAAGGGAACCATTAGACTTGTCACTCAGTGAAAAGCCACCTGAAAAATAAAGAAGAGCAATAAGAAGTGGCGGAAAAGTTGAGAGAGAGAGAGAGAGAGAGAGAGAGAGAGAGAGAGAGAGAGAGAGAGAGAGAGAGGCAGACAGAAGAAGAAAGATAACGGTGATGGAAGCAAAAGGCATCACTACATCAAGTGCGTGGATGATGGTCGCCACTACTACTACAATTTACCATAATATATACATTAAATATCTTACAGGACTTGCACTTGCCTATTATATTGGGTGAAACTGTAGGAGACCTCCCATGCATAAAATTTACATTTGTATTTTTGTTCTCAATAAACTGTAATGTAATTATTATTGTGATAGCTTTAAAAGCTGCGGTAATGCGTAACTCTGAAAATATCAACTATAAAACCACCAATTTTACATGCAAACTGTGGCAAGCGGCCACTCGCCATGTTGAACTTTTCGCTTGAAGTCAGTCCGTTATTAATCGTTCGTTCCTGCTGACCTTACCTAATCTAACATAACTTAATACTGTACAGCTCAGCCTAACTTAACATAATTTAACCAAACCCAACTTAATTTAACCAAACATAACTAACGAGCGATTTGGGGATGAGTTTCGAATCCGATTCGACCCATTGCTGTCTGTTGGAGACCATTGCCGACGTCAACAAACCTAACTTCGTGCTCTTCAGTAACACATTGTTTTTGGAGAATGATGAGTGTCATTAATGAATTATGCAATCTTTAGTGACAAATAATGTTTCTGCAGAATCTAGGCGTCCAAAATTCATTTACAAACATGAAAGATAATCCCTGTCAAAAAAAAAAAAAAAAGTGTCGATGGTAGCTCTTATACGGTTTGTCCTTGTATCATTCTATGATTAAATCAAGCAAAATACTCTTTTTTTGTTTTTTTTTAATTCCTTAAGTGCATCAAGGGGTAATTCTGCCAGAAATCACGCATACCTCTCCCCCCCCCTTTTTTTTCCATAGTGTTGGATCCGGCCCTGGTGGGTGTTACTACTGTCCCCATTGACCCTTAGATCGTTAGGTCAAGTATTTCACCCTATTTAAAGTAATTACAAAGTTAAGTGAGAATAAAATTAATAAATCTGACAAGACTCCCGTGTTCATACCGTCACCATTAGCACTTTGATGGTCGAGAAAAATAATTCTTTTATGATAGGTATTCCAGCTGATGCCACATCATGTTATTTAGATGAATGAGTTACAGGAACCTGAGAAAATTAATAATAGGTTATTAATAATGCATTATTGGTCGTAGTGTTGGTTGTAAGGCTGTCACTGAATGGAGGCCTGGAGGAGCCCTCCCAGAGGCTCATGAAGAGAACTATCTAGCTAGACTCTAGTCAGTGGTTCTTAACCTTTTTCAGTGCCCGTACCCCTTGATATCTCAGAAAATTTTCTCGTACCCCCATCCAATATAAATACAATACAAACATATGAAAAGGATTAGTGATACAAACCTTGCTGAGAAATTATTAGATTTTTCAATTACTGAACAAAGGTACTTTTTTATTTCATATGAAGTGTTAATTAGTAGGATGCAATGAATGCACATTATAACAGTAATTATGAGTTATACTACATAGTGCACAACAACACATTTTCAGTGGCTCTTTTGTTGTTGTTTCTCATTAATGATGATGTTCAAACGAGGTTCTTTCTTTGAAAGTGCCAGACGCATATCATCACTTGCATCCATTCGGTTTCTGGCTTTTGTCTTGATGTGTAAGAGCGTTGAAAAACCTACCTCGCATAAGTATGTAGTTGCAAATGGCACGAGGACCTCCAGAGCTCTCCCTGCTAACTGTGGGAATGTTTGGAGTAGTGCACACCAAAACATATCCAGTTGCATTTTTTCGAACTCCATTCGGATTCTGTCATTGGTCTGCAACTCCACAAGATCATCTTTCATCATATCATTATCATCCATGGAATCAAGGTTGAAAAGAAATGGATCCCGTATCCATCTTTGTGCCACAGAACCTTCTTCAATGTGAAAATACCCTTGGAAGGACTGAATCAGTTCTTGCAAATGTTCTTTTACCTCATTCACGATGGGCAGCTCTTCAGCAATAGCAGCCTCATCAAGAGAAGGGAAGTTTGCAAAGTTTCCACTTTCAATGCGCTTTATTCACAGTGGAAGCTTCTTGGTGAGGGCAGATAACTTTTCTCTGGCAGTTATCATATTCATCGCTGTTCCTTGCATAGAGACATTCAGTTCATTGAGGTGCGTGAATATATCTGCCAAATATGCCAGAGACAAATTGAACTCCCTCTTTTCAAAATGGTCAGCAATTTCACTGCCTTGATTTCTAAGAAACTGCATAATTTCTTCATGAAGTTCAAAGACACGTGTAAGTACCCTGCCACGGGAAAGCCATCTCACTTCTGTGTGGTAAAGAAGAACACTGTGCTCAGCTCCAATTTCTTCACAAAAAGATGCAAAAAGACGGTGATTCACTGCCCGTCCTCTGATGAAATTTACAGCATGCACAACAACTGATAAAACAGTCTTCAATTTTTCTGGCAGTGTCTTTGTAGCAAGTGCATGACGATGCAACACACAGTGAGTGACAGTTACATGGGGAACCTCTTTTTTCACCAGGGTAGCAAAGCCTGATTTATTTCCAAGCATGACAGGGGCTCCATCAGTGCAAATTGAACCACACATGTTGAGAGTCATTCCATGTTCCAAGAAGAACTCTTTCACAAGACTGAACACATCAATTGCTTTTGCAGTAGTTTTCAGAGGTTTGCAAAATAAGAATTCTTCTACCACTTCTTTCTCCTTCACATACCGAACAAATGCCATCAACTGACTGCAAAAACTAACGTCAGTCGACTCATCCAGCTGAATACTCACTTTGACAGGACTAGCTTTCAGGTCTGTTATCACCTGCTGCAAGATATCTCGACTCATATCATTAATCCTTGAATGGATAATGTCATTTGACAGAGGTATCTGTTTAAGCTTCTTTTCAGCTTCTGTCCCTATCACTATTTTTGCCATTTCTAATGCACAAGGTTTGACAAGCTCCTCTGCAATAGTGTGAGCTTTTTTCTTCTTTGCACACAAAAGGGCAACTTCATAAGATGCTTGCAACAAAGGTTTCTCAACTGGCACAAAACCTAGCTTTGATAGGGTACCATTTCGATCAAATCGTTCCCGCTTGATCTTCAAGCTGTTTAAGTCATGTCCAGCATCTGTGCCTCCATGCCGATTGTTGAAGTGCTCATTGAGTCTTGATGGTTTGAGATTTGCATTTGCAAATACTGTGCTGCAGAGTATGCACTGTGGTCGTTGAGTTCCATCTGCCTCAGTTGTACAGGTAAAACCATAACGAATGTAGTCGTCTTTCCACTTACGTTTCTTAGACATAGTTACTAGATCTTCATCACACCGATACCTGGAAAGATGCAGGCCTAGATGTAATAACCGTTATAACATATAACATATAATGTTTTTTAGTGTGGTATAACTGTAATATTGTCAAGAGTGGATGTATTGATAAAAGATATATAATATTGAAGATACTGTTATGTGCATGAGGAGGAATATTCACCACCACCACAATACACAGCCCACCATATTCCTCCTCATGCACATAACAGTACCTTCAATAATATATATTTTTTATCAATACATCTATTTTTGACAATATTACAGTTATACCACACTAAAAAACATTATATTGTGACAAATAAAATGATAACACACCAAAAATAACATTTCACAAATCACAAATGCCACACGCACCAGTAATTCACCTCAATAATATCAACCACTCGAACACAAACAAAATGCAGACCCAATTCACACTGTTCACATCGACTCAACTACACACAGCATAGTGCACGTGCAACACGTTTCAAACTTACTTGAGCTATACTCGTTGGCTCCTCTCACTCTCAGTGAGAACCCAGAACACAAGTGACTGAACTGAAGCCAAGGATCAGAGCCAGGACCAACGCTAACACGAACCGTACGATATATCAAGAAAACGTATATGAAACCATAGAAAACGTAAGAAAATTGTTTCCAGCACCAACTTTAAAAAAGTAACTGAGACAAATATAATAACAGGAAAATTAGGAAAACATATGTTTTGCTTTCTCATGGTACAGTACCATTGCACTGGCTATCATGTCTCGTACCCCCAGGTTTAAGGTTTCGTACCCCTTGGGGGTACAGGTACCCCAGGTTAAGAACCACTGAGCTAGAGACAGTGGAGTAGTTTAGAAGTCCTGAGGAAGACACACATGTATAGGACTTAATGTCAGTGCTGATGGCTCAGGCCCATCCCACCAAGGAGTATTGGGAGAGAGAAATCTGTGATTCCTAGTACAGCTAGACGACCCCTCAAATTGATGTGGATGAAGTAGAAGCGAGGGTAGTGCAGTACAACGGCTATGGTCTCCTCTTGGTTGCTGGATCACTGGCAGTAACGGTCAGGGATTAGTCTGAGGTGGTGGAGATGAAAAGCCAGGCCAACGTGCCCGATGCACAATCTGGTGAGTTCCACATCCAAGGCACGGGAAGATGCTAGGGCCCAAGGATATTTTGATGAGTTGTTAAGGCAGGAAGGTTAACAAACATCCAGGTCAGCATCCCAGGCTGCTCTGCAGGCAGAGGCTCCGAGAATGTTGAAGACAAGGCCATCTGTGTGGCGGCATCTGCGATCTCATTGCCCCGATGCCGATATGGGAGGGGATCCACCGAAAGTGGACCTCTCAGCCCCTGCTGAGAAGGCACTGAAGTAAGGCTTGGAAATTATGAACCATACGTCTCACCGACTGAGACTGTGTAAAGAAGATGAGGTGAAGAGCTGCCAAACACTCCGTGTACAGTACCTCCTTCTAAAGCTGGAAGTGGGAGTTGAGGAAATTAAGGGCCTTAACGATTGCAAACAGCTCTGCAACTACATTATCATGATGGGGATCCAACCACCAAGTTGGACAAATGAATGAATCTCCTGTATACACCACTGCCACTGATGCTGCAGTGTTTGGGGAGTGGAAGCCATCCATGTAGATCTCAAGGTGTTCTGCATAGGTGGTGGATGCCAGCTCCAGGAGACTTTGGGGGCCAGATGTCCATCCTGGGACATATTAAAGGACTCCCTGAGTTGATGTGAGACCATGGTCGAGAGGTCCCATCAAGGAGGGAGAGGAGGCACTGACGCCAGAGGTTGACAGGGAGGATGCTGGAGTGGCAGTTTCTGGCATGCTTGAAGAGCCCATATTAACTAGAGTTGTCTGGACTTGACAGGCCAGGTTGGGTCCAAAGGGTTGACCCCCACAGAGACATGGAGAGCTGGTAGTGGGTGGTGAGGGGAAGACTGCTGAATGGCTAAAAAGCATCTGCAGGTAAGTTTCATTTGGATGAGGAGGAGTGGGAGAACATCATTTTCAGCCTGCAGAGACACAGCAGGGGAAGAACAAATCACCTGAAGCTCAATCCTTAGTGCCATATTTTGGAGAGGAGCTTGCTTCCAGAGGTGGGAGTTGGACACTGAGCTATAATTCAGCTTAGCTAGTATGTTATGGTTCTGTAACAGGCAAAAAGCAGGTCACGGCTGGCACCCCAGCGCGACTCTGCCAGGCTCTTCATAACATTGAATCCCTTCATGCTAGAATTCTGCAAATACTCTACATGTTGGCTCCAAATAAGGACTGGGCCATCCAAATGAAGACTTAGAAGGGTGTTCCATGACCATTAGCACCACCTCTGATCCAAACTTGACTGCTGGTTGTGAAGGTAGGCAGTGCAGAATAAGAACCATCACTGCACTTTTAGGGACATTTACCTCCATTCCCCACCTGTGGGACCTTTCCTCGAAGCCAGACACTGCTGACTGAAGATGTCACTAGGCCTCAGCAAGTGTAGCTGCTTGGCTGACAATGGTCACATTATCAGCATAAATCACTCAGGTGGCACCAGAAGAGCAAGGCAGCTTTGACATCATGACATTGAAGAGGGGAGTGTTGACTGGTGATCCTTGAGGTACTTCTAGATCAAATGGGCATGAACTGGAGAGGGCCCCACCAGTCCACAACCTAAAGCTGTGGCTTGACACGAAGTCATGGAAACATGCTAGGCAGCGTTTCTTAACCTTTTCCGACCTCAGCACCCCCTGTAATAAGGTCTCAGTCCAGCCAGCACCACTTTACATCTAGTTACTGGGACTACAGTTGCTACACTACTGCAGGATTAAAGTAAAGTGAAATGAAGTACTGCCTAACAGTTTATTTTATATATTCTCAAAAAAAAAAATCAGGGATAACAATACTAAGTAAATCCAATTAGAAAAAAAAAAAACAATAATGCAGCATTTTCCAGCACCCCCTAAAATTGATTTCAGCACCCCAGGTTAAGAAACACTGTGCTAAAGGGTAGCCAATGAACCCCACTCATGATAGCTTCAGCAGAACACCCAGGTGAGGGGCTGAGTCAAATGTCCCCTTCAAGTCAATAAAGCTGGTGAGCATAAATAACCCTCCACTGTAAGTGTCATGAATCAGGTACTCTATTTGGCACAGGATGTCCATGGTGTCATGGTGAAAATGAAATCCACATTGTCCTCCAAGAACAATGACAGGGATTCCAGCCACCATGAGAGGTGGCACACCACGATCTTTTCCAGCAGTTTTCCCACAGAGGATAGCAGAACTAGGGGTCTGTAGGATGATGGGGTAGTAAGGTCTTATCCTGGTTTGGGGAATTGCAACAGTCCCTCATGAACACCCCTTGACACCAACTGTGGTTGAAGATGCTCAGGAGGCTATACTGTAGCTGAGGAGGAAGGTGATGGAAGAACTCACTGGCCACCACGTCTGGTCCCACAGCCTGGTCAGAAGACAGGGTGGCCAGTGCTCTGGTGAGCCCAAAGGCTTAGAATGGGCAACCCAGATGAGAAGCATATGGTGTTGAGATACTCAACTCAATCTCTTCCCCATAGGTTAATGACAATGGCAAAGCAGGTGGGTGGCTAAACTGAGTTTAATAAAATAATGCTAAAAACTCTGCCTTTGACAAGTCGTCCAGCAGGGTGATACTGATATGACAGAGGGGGAAGGAATACGTGGTCGGGTGGCCAGCCATCGTCTTCACGTACTGCCAAAGCCGGGTGGTGAAACTGGAGAAGAGAGGCTTACACAGAATGAGTTCCTGGCATTTCTCTTCTCGAAAAGATGGTCCAGGTACAGCCGGGGAAAGTTCCGCACTATACACTCACTCACCACTTCGAAACAGTAAATGTGAGACAAGTGTTAAGCAAAGCAGTAGCCAAAATTCATATCTGGTAACTGTGTGAGAAGGATGAGGATGGAGGAGGGAGGGGTAGGAACTATCAGCTCCCCCCATGCCTTCCTCCTCCCTTAACCTCTCCCCTCCCACACAATGCTACCAGACATTTGAGTGTCTGGCTACTGCTTCACTAGTCGTTGTATCAAGCATAACGGTCCGAACTGGCACGCAGGTGTATAAGACTGCCTACACAGAGAAAGCAGGTTGCCTGCACTCTGTTTTCTGGCGCCGACCCGTGCTGGTTACCTGAGTGGGTAGGTGTTCACAAAGGAAGCAGGAAACCAGCTCTGACTCCGCGATGTTAAAGGGACGTTTATACAGTGAAGATGTCAAGCTCATCGTCTGATGAGTTCATGTTGCTTGACAATGTTCACCCAAATATCAACAGGAAAAAAATACCAACACATGAAAGAAACTGCAGGAGAGAACAGCTTGGAGAATATCACCATCTTTTTTGTGATCTTAAAAAGGAGTTATGTTAGTTATTCCCGCAAAAAATTGAGGGAATAACTAATACCCTTTTCATCACAAAATGTTTATATTTCATTATCTTTGTTTCCATACCGATCCTGAGTCCACAATGATTCTGATGAAAAAGGTGGAAAAAAATTATTTCTGCATATTACTGGCGCGTCGCGATCTTCAAAATTCCGCGCCATTACCAGGCTGTACACCTCTACCCACCTCTACCTGTGTGAGTTGAGCGGGCAAAAATGGTCCGAGGATTCCGTAAAGCGGCTTGAAGCAGGCTGCCTGCTTCGACACGCTCGACCCCGCTTCTTCAATGAACACTCCCACTTGTTTGTATGGTTTAATTCTTGGTGCAGGTCGGCGCTGGTGACCCGCGCGGGTAAACCCACTTTCTCTGTGAACGCACCCCAAGGCGGAACTTTCCCCGGATGTACATACAGCGTCCAGGTGGCGATATTAAAATCTATGTGTCGGGGTATGCCACATGGTGCGGCGTGGAGAACGTCGGGGTACACCATACGGCACACTTGACTTACTGCCACTGTTTTGTGTTAAAATTACCACCCTGTGTCTCTGTTGTAATTATTGCACATGCCCGCACTTCCCAACAATGAAAAATTCTAATGGAAGGAGTGCTGTGGTAGTGTGAATAATGAAAATATGAATGTTATCTCTAAGACTCAGTGATTTAAGTGGAATATTGATATAAGTGAATTTCTTATAAGATAATTAGTGAAACAGGTAATTTAGAACATAATGAAACATTTATATTGTCTGCGATTTGTTCAGGAGAAATACATTGAGGTGGTTTGGCCATGTGGTGAGGATGGAGAGTGAGAGACTGACGAGGAAAGTGTATGTGAGTGAGGTGGAGGGGGAGAAAGGGAGGGGAAGGCCAAGGATGAGATGGAGGGATGGAGTGAAGAGGTTATGAGAGAGGGGGTGTGTGAATTGGGAGGAGGGCAGTGAGATGGCGGGGGAGAGGGTGACGTGGAGGTGATTTGTTTGTGGCCACTCCGTATGGGGTTAAGGCGTCTGGCAATAGATAAGATAGATAGATTTTGTAAGTATACATTGCCTGTTTTTGTAAATATGAAAATATTACTGCGTGAAATACAGTATATACTTGAAAATAAAATACCTTATTTTGTAAACAGTGAAAAGGAGTTCGTGATGAGAGACGTGTGGTAGCGCGCTTGTGACCTTGGAATGCAGTGCCCCACCCTCCCTCACACGCACCGCCCTCACCAACCCGCGGCCGCCCATGGGGAGGGAGACAGCTAACACAAGCCTGTTTTCATCACCTTACTTCACACCGCCACTACAGCAGCACTATATGTTAGATGAAGATCATTCTGGTCTCATCTCAAAGCTCCTCCTCCCATATAACCCTCCCTGCCTACCACTTACCCATCCCCATTCCAGATCCTTCTCCCTTCCACCCTTCCTTCATACTTCCCTCTCCCTTTCCCCTCCGTCCATCCTCCTTACTTCCCTCTCCCCTCCACCCTTCCTCCATACTTCCCTCTCCCCTCCGTCTATCCTCCTTACTTCCCTCTCCCCTCCACCCTTCCACCCTACTTCCCCCTCTCCTACTTTCCTTCCTTCTTTTCGTTTATCCGACTCCACCCTCCCCTCTCCCTATTCTCCCTCACTTTCTCCTCCTCCCTTCTTCCCTCCCTTAATCATTCCTCTTCGCTCCCTCCTCCCTTCTCCCCCAACCCCCTCTACCCCTCTCCTTCCTTCGTTTCTTCCCTCCTTCCCCCCCTCTCCCCTATCCCCCACCTCCGTCCCTCCCTTCTCCCTCTCCCCATCCTTCCTCCCTGCCTCTCCCTCTCCTCATCTGTCATATCCCTGCCTCTACCCTCTGCCCTTTCGTATCCCTGGTGGTAGTGGTGGCGGTGAATGTAGAGGTGGTATCGGTGGTAGTGGTAGTGATTGTGTGGTGGTATGCACTGTCAATGCAGTGATGGTAGTGGTGGTAGTATTAGTGGTGGTAGTAGTAGTGATGGTAGTGGTGGTAGCAGTATTGGTGGTAGTTGTAGTGATGGTAGTAGTGATGGTAGTGGTGGTAGTAGTAGTGATGGTAGTGGTAGTGGTAGTAGTGGTAGTGATGATCGTGGTAGTGGACGTGTCTGGAACGGGAATGACAGGTGTGTCAGTAGCAGTAATGATAGCGGTAGTGGAGGTGGATGGTACGGGAATGGTATGTCAGTGGTAGTAGTGGTAGTGCTAGTGGATGTGTCTGGTATTAGAATGGTACCTGTAGGTGTCGATGGTAGTAGTAACAGTATTAGTGGACGGGAATGGTACGGGTCTCAGTGGTAGTGATGACGGGGACAGGATATAATGCCGTGTTGCCAATTCAGCGAAACTTGCGCTAGATTTAACCTACAATAGCGATAGTTTTTGATCGCTTAACTACATCAAGCAATATTTCGTGATTTCACTAAAGTTTTCGCCTTATTCCAGGAATGTTATCTATTTTTTTTTTTTTTTTTTTGCCATTTTCTGGCATTTCATGCGTTAAGCAATACTCTAGCCATGTTAAGCGACATCATCGATCTTGGCTGAGGCAAGAGAATGATCATGTGTTACTGAGTCAATGTAGAAGTGGCTGCCTTTGTGATAGCTGGTGAGGACCTTGGCCACGAACACATCTCGTGAGTTGTTTGTTGCCGCAGAGAATGAACAATAGTATATGGTGGACTAGCTGTTGATAAACATAATATTTGTGTGTGTGTGTGTGTGTGAGAGAGAGAGAGAGAGAGAGAGATGGCCTGGGTTGACGAAGAGGTGGATAAGTAAAATATAATACCAAACTTCTCAGTCCCTCTTCCTTTGCAGTTTATGCATTTTTACACCTTAACAGTTGACAATAAAGAGATTATTGGAAGTTATGTGTGTGGTGTGACAGGAAGGTTATGACCTGAGGGAAAGAAGACGGAAAAGGAGGAAGACGGGAAGGGCGTGGCCATGTTGTATATTTTAAGAGGCATGGGAGGTTTCGTAACACCTCATCCTTAGCGATTTATTTTTCATATTGCTCCCAAATATTCTCATACATTCTGGTTATTCCTATTTTTAAATGAGGGAAAGATGGGGAGCGTAAGGGAGAGGATGACGTGGAGGACTCTGATAGATGTTACCAAGTGCAACGCCTCAAACATCTTTAAGCTTGCTCTCAAAAAGCTTAAAATGTCGATAAACAGACATATCTATAAAAATCACCATACATAAGTACAAAAATTCCAGATATTCTCAAAATTGTTTACAGATCTCTAACAGAACCAGACTTCTTGATGCTAAACATTTAAAAACGCTCGTAAATGGAGGTAAATATCTCGATGTTGAAGTAAGCCATCGCAGGCAATATCAGTGATTGTAATGAGCGAATCGTAAGGATTATATGCATAATTTTTTCGCATTATCAAATTTAGGGATGCAACTTCGTAATGAGATTTATTGTTACACGGAGAAAGCGTGCTTGTAGTTTGTTTAGGGCAGCGGTGGCTAACTTTTAGCATGATGTAATCGACTTCCACAGTTACCCTTGCGATCTACTCCACTCATTTGTACCCATAATATGTATCCTGTATTCTTAAACATGTAAAAGCATATATTCAATTAGGTTTAGCATATTACTGACGAGAACTTGTTGATCATTTCCTGACCAGGAGCTAGCCAGCACCAATCCCATAAGGACGGACGCGAATGCTTCCCGTCAGGTTCCGGTTCCGCCACATAATCGTATAGGGGAGGCGCTGCATAAAGTTTATACATACGTATGGTTCTGATGTTTTCATAATGATGGTATTCGTCGATTATCCCATTAAAATTAATAGTATTTTAAAATATTACCCAAATAATAATGACCGAAAATTTAATATGATTATGGCACCTTATGTATGATAAATCATTAATGAAGTTTAAATTACCGAGACTGCTGAGTCATGCGATCGCTTTCAAAAGGGTTGCGATGGGCTGGTTGGCCACCGCTGGTTTAGGGTATGAGTTGTGGCTGTTGATCATACGTCTGGATACGCTGCAGTGAGGAACGCAGTCGATTTTTTTTTTTTTTTTTTTTTTTTTTGCTATTCTTGCGATTTTAATAACCACTAATGAAACAGTCCTAATACACACACACACACACACACACACACACACACACACACACATATATATATATATATATATATATATATATATATATATATACTGTATATATATATATATATATATATATATATATATATATATATAAACCTGACTAGGGAGATGTTGCTTCGTTCACCCAGTTTGACGGATTATTACTACTTTCAGTAATAATTTAACGTATTTCTGTAATTTCCATTTGGCAACACTGCTGTACCCGTTATTTTATTACTTAAGTCTAAATGAAATAGACACTTTGACGATACTTATGGGTAAGGAGGAGGAGTGGAATTAGAGAGAGAGAGAGAGAGAGAGAGAGAGAGAGAGAGAGCGTAACTGAACAAACAGAAAGGCAGGAGGGTGGCATCTCTGCAGACAGTGTTGCCAGATCTACCGAAATATCGTGAGATCTGAATTTCTGATGGATCTCAAGAAATACCGAATTATTGCTCTAATCTACTGAATTTTGAAAGGTTCTCCAGAAACTTACAGAAATTTTGATTCCCGGCAGTTGAAAATCCATAAAAGCTAAATATAAGAGAGAGAGAGAGAGGGTGGGAGTCCCAGGGGAGGGGTGAGGGTGGACTGGATGGCCGGTGTTGTGACGTTTTCTGTACGTGTGCCACTGCCGACTGCCACCCGTTCGTATTAAACACGTTGGTGTGTACAGGAAGGCAGCGAGACTGAACGCTCGGGGATGAGTTGCAGACAAGGAGGAACACATATCCACGAGACCTAATATAATGGCCTAGAGGCTCAAAATATTTTGTTGATTTACTTGGATGTTAAGTTTGTAAGGTTAACTAGTTAGTAATTCTGCCAATATCGAATCCAGCGCTTTTCTATTGCTTTTTATTTGTAAATATAGTGCCTTGACATAATAATATTTGGCAGCTCTGCTTTTCCTAGTCAGAAATTCGGTACAGTAGTTGGCAGTTGCGCTGAGGACGAGATTAGGTGCAGGGAGATAGACATTAGTGCAGCAAATCTTACGAGTTCCCAGTTGTGCCTCGCCATAATTGAAAGGTGAGAAGTTTTATTAGATCATAATATGTTTTGGGGATATTTTAAAGGAAACAATGGCCTATACTGACTTACTTTATCAGTTCATTTTTGGTGAAAAAAACGATGTCAGAATTACTGTCATTCACGGTCGTTAAAAAGCTACTCAATATTCATTATATTCATTTTCGTAGGGAACACGGGGGTCCTGCTGATTTGCATATAAAAGAATGATTTTGTAATTTTTAGTTTGAAGAAAATTATATTTTGTTTTGTAATATTTCACCATCTATTGTAATAAGATATTAAATATATAAAAAGCTTCTTAATTTCATTAAATTGATTCCAGAAATATATATGTTAAGTACCAATATGGTGCATATATATACTGGTGTGTGTCTACCGAATTTTTACCTATATCTACTGAATTTTTTGGCAATTTTCTCCTGAAATTTCCTCTGCACCATCTGGCAACACTGGCAGACAGACAGGGAGGCAGACAATGGGAGCAGATAGGGGACAAGGCATCCAGACAGTTAGGCAGGCCTGCAGACGGGAAGGCAGACAGAAAGGCATGCAAGCAAGGAGAAAGACTGTTAGGCAGTCAGGAAAGGGAGAGTGGAGGGAGGGAACAAGGGAGTGAGGGAGGTGTGACCTTGAGCCGCTGTAATTCCTTTCTGTTGTGCTTGTTTACTGCACACGTGGTGGGGATGCTAGTGCTGGTGATGGTGGTGGTATTGGTGGTAACGCTGGTGGTATTGGTGGTAGCGTGGGTAGTATTAGTTGTGACATTGGTAGTGGTCATGGTGGTGGTATTGGTATTGATAGTGCTATTTGTAATAGAAATGATATTTTTGGTGGTGGTGATACTGGTGGTGGTGGTTGTGGTGTTGGTGGTGATGACACAGTAGGGTACTGATGAATGTTTCAAGGATGCAAGGAGACATAAATATACAAGTGAGGTAATAGGCCTCAGAGGGTATGGGTCTGGGTGTATGGTATGGTAGTGGGGGTGTGGGTATATGGTATGGTGGTGGGGGTGTGGGTGTATGGTATGGTGGTGAGGTGGGGGTGTATGGTATTGTAGTGGGGATGGGGGTGTATGGTATGGTGGTGGGGGTGGGTGTATTTTATGGTGGAGGGGGTGGGGGTGTATGGTATGGTGGTGGGGGTGTGGGTGTATTGTATGGTGGTGGGGGCGTGGGTGAGAAGTATGATGATGTGGGTGTGGGCTATGGTGGTGTGGGTGTGGGCTATGGTGGTGTGGGTGTGGGGTATGGTGGGGTGGGTGAATTTGTGGGTGTGAGGTTTGATGGGATGAGTGAGGGTGTGGGTATAGGGTTTGCTGGGATGGATGACTGTGGGTTATGGTGGTGCGGGTGTGAGTTATGGTGGGTGTGGATGTAAGCGTGAGATGGTGAGCTTGGTGTGGGGTATGGTGTTTTAAGTGTAGGGTATGGTGGTGTGGGTGTAGGTGAATGATATTGTTTTGGGAGTGTGGGTGTTGGTAGTGGTGTGGGAATACTTGAGAGGTATGATGGTGTGGGTGTGAGGTTTGACGGTTTGGGAGTGAGTGTGGGTGAGAGGTATGGTGGTATGGGTGAGGGGTACGGTGGTGTGGGTGTTAGTGGGGGGTATGATGCTGTAGATTTAGTGTGGGGTATGGTGGTGTGGAGGTTATGGTAGTATGGATGTCAGTGTGGGGTATGGTGGGGAGGCTGAATGTGTGTGGTGTGGGTGTAGGTGAATGATATTGTTTTGGGAGTGTGGGTGTTGGTAGTGGTGTGGGAATACTTGAGAGGTATGATGGTGTGGGTGTGAGGTTTGACGGTTTGGGAGTGAGTGTGGGTGTTGGTAGTGGTGTGGGAATACTTGAGAGGTATGATGGTGTGGGTGTGAGGTTTGACGGTTTGGGAGTGAGTGTGGGTGAGAGGTATGGTGGTATGGGTGAGGGGTACGGTGGTGTGGGTGTTAGTGGGGGGTATGATGCTGTAGATTTAGTGTGGGGTATGGTGGTGTGGAGGTTATGGTAGTATGGATGTCAGTGTGGGGTATGGTGGGGAGGCTGAATGTGTGGGTGTGAGGTTTGGTGAGGCGGGTGAAGGTGAGGGTGTAGGGTTTGTTAGGATGGGTGACTGTGGGTTATGGTGGGTGTGGATGTGGGCATGATATATCGTGAGGTTGGTGTGGGGTATGGTGGGATAGGTGGAGGGTATGGTGGTGTGAGTGTAGGTGAATGATATTGTGATGGGAGTGTGGGTGTTGGGTATAGTGGTGTGCGATTACTTGAGACGTATGATGGTGTGGGTGTGAGGTTTGGTGGTGTGGGAGTAAGTATGGGTGAAGCGTATGATGATGTAGGTGTGAGGTTTTGTGGTCTGGGAGTGAGTATGGGTAAGGGGTATCGTGGTATGAGTGAGGGGTACGGTGGTGTGGGTGTTAGTGGGGGGTATTGTGGTGTGGATGTTAGTGGGGGGTATTGTGGTGTGGATGTTAGTGGGGGGTATGGTGGTGTGGATGTTAGTGGGGGTTATGGTGGTATGGATGTTTGTGGGGGGTATAGTGGTGTGGATGTGGGGCATGGTGGTGTGGGTGTACTTGTGGGGTATAATGGTGTGTGTGGGGGGTTTGGGTATGGGTGAGCAGTATGGTGGTGATTGTTTGGGTTTAGGTGTCGGGTATGACGTGAGTTTTGGTATGTAGTATGGTGGTTTTGGTGTGATGTATAGTGAACGGTGTGGGTGTGGGGTATGGTGGACTGGTAATGGGTATAGGGTATGATGATGTGGGTGTGGGGTTTAGGGAATGGCTATAGCGTAGATTCTCTCCAGTCCCTCAGGAAAACCCCTTGACACCAACTGTGGTTCAATATGTTCACGAGGGTATACTGTAGCTGAGGAGAAAGGTGGTGCCAGAACTCACTGGCCACCATGTCTGGGCCCACAGCCTGGCCAAAAGGCAGGGTGGCCAGTGCCCTGGTCAGCCCAAAGGCTTGGAATGGGCAACCCAGATCAGAGGCAAATGGTGTCGAGATACTCCACTCAATCTCCTCTCCATAGGTAAATGAAAAGGAGAAAGCAGGTGGGCGGCTAAACTGAGTTTGATAATGCACTCAGCCTTTGACAAGTCGTCCAGTAAGCTGATACTGTCGTAACGGAGGGGGAAGGAGTACGTTGTAGGGTGGCCAGCCATCGTCTTCATATACCACCAAATCCGGGTAGTGGAACTGGAGAAGAGAGGCTTGCACAGAATGAGTTCCAAGGGTTCCTCTTCTCTGAAAAGATGGTCGGGGTGCATGTAGTGTCCAGGTGGCGATATAAGGATTATCCTTACCAGGATCCACAGGAAAGCAGATTAACAATAATAGGATACAGGCCGAAAGTGTTATGCCTATAGTAAGAACAAGCATAATGAGATATACCATCTTGAAATTAAAAATAAACAATGTTGCCACAATGATCTGAAAAACGAACTACACAAGAAAACAAGATTACTCAACATTGATGGCTCACAAAATGATGATGATGATGACGATGAAATTATTATTATTCTTACGCTACGAATTTATATAGCTTAGACCTAAATACTATCTGCATCTGAACACCCCCAGATGGATTTTTGTAACATACTTGCAGAAAGTTATCATACGTTCCAAAAGCGGTGATGTCAGGCAGAATTGAATACCTCTCCTCCCTCTTCCATTATTCCCTACCTCCCTCCCTCTTCTTCCTCCCACGTTCCCCTCCCTCCTTCCCACTCACCCATCCCCATTCCAAATCTTTCTTTCTTCAACCATTCCTCCTCATTTCACTCTCTCCCTTTTTTTCCTCCACCCTTCCTCCTTACTTCCCTCTCCCTCCCCCCTCCACCCTTCTACCTCTCCCTCTCCCCTACTTACCTTCCTCCTTTTCCTTGTACCTCCTCCTCCCTCTCTTTCCCCTCTTCTTCCCACAATCTTTCCTCTTCCCCTCTTCCCTCCCTCCCTCTTCCCAATCCCCCTTTCCTCCTTCTCCTTCCTTCCTCTTTGCTTCATCCCTCCCTCTCATTCCTCTTCTCCCCATCCCTCCCTCTCCCTATCCCGCTCCTCCGTCTTTCCCTCCTCTCTTTCCCCATCCTACCTGTCTGTCTGTCTGTCTGTTTGTCTGTCTCTCTTTTGTCATATCCTTGTTTCTCCCCTTCCTCACTCCCTCTCCCTTCTTCCCTTTCCTATCCCTGGTGGTAGTGGTGGCGGTGATCGTAGAGGTGGTAGCGGTAGTAGTAGTGATGGTAGTCGTTTTAGTGGTTGTAGTGGTGCTAGTTGTAGTAATGGTAGTGGTAGTGATAGTGGCAATGGTAGTAGTGCTGGTAGTGGTCGTGATGGTAGTGGAGGTGGTAGTAGTAGTAGTAGTAGTAGTAGTAGTGATGGTAGTGTTGGTAGTAGTAGTAGTAGTAGTAGCAGTGGTGGTAGTAGTAGTGGTGGTAGTGGTAGTGATGATGGGAGTATTGATGGTTTTGATGATGGCAGTATTGATGGTAGTGATGATGGTAGTACTGATGGTAGTGATGATGGTGGTAGTGGACGTGTCTGGCACAGGAATGAGAGGTGAGTCAGTAGCAGTAATGACAGCGCTGGTGGAGGGGCATCGTATGGGAATGGTATGTGAGTCAGTGGTAGTAATGGTGGTGCTAGTGGACGTGTCTGGTATTAGAATGGTACCTGTTGGTGTCGATGGTAGTAGTAAGAGTATTAGTGGACGGGAATGGTACGGGTCTCAGTGGTAGTGATGACGGGGACAGGATATAATGCTTTGTTGCCAATTCAGCGAGTTTTGCGCTAGATTTAACCTAGAATAGCGGTAGTTTTTGACCGCTTAACTTCAAGACATCAAGCAATATTTCGTGATTTCACTAAAGTTTTCGCCTTATTCCAGGAATGTTATCTGTTTTTATTGCCATTTTCTGGCATATCGTGCGTTAAGCAATACTCTATCTGTGTCTTAGGATGTTAAGGTATATTAGCGAATTTGGCTGAGACAAGAGAATGATCATGTGTTACGAGTGGAGTCAGTGTCTCAGTGTTGAAGTGGCTGCCTTTGTGATAGTAGGTCTGATCTCCTTGGCCACGAATACCTATCACGTGAGTTGTTTGTTGCCGAAGAGAAGGAACAACAGGTTATGGTGGATCAGTTGTTGATGAACAGAGTGTTAATATTTGTGTGTGAGAGAGAGAGGCGGGGGTGACGGAGGTCGGTAAGATGTAATACCAAACTTGTTAGCCCTTCTTACTTTGCAGTTTATGCATTTTTACACCTTAACACTTGACAGTAGAGAGATTGTTATGTGTGTGGTGTTATGTGTGTGGTGTTAAAGATAGGTATAACTTGAGGGAAAGAAGATGGAAAGGGAGGAAGACGGGAAGGGCGTGGCCATACCGTATATACTAAGAGGCATGGGAGGTTTCGTAGCACCTCTTCCTTAGCGATTTAATCTGCATAATGCTCCCAAATATTCTCATATTCTAGTTATACCATTTTTAAAATGACGGAATGATGGGGAGCGTAAGGGAGAGGATGGCGTGGAGGACGCTGACAGATGTTACCAAATACAACGCCTCAAACATCTTTAAACTTGCCCTCATAAAGTGTAGAATGTCGATAAACAAAAACATCTTCAAAAATCACCATATAAAAGGGAAAAAAAATCCAGATTTTCTCAAAATTGTTTACAGATGTCTTTAACAGAACAAGACTTCTTGACACTAAACATTAAAAAGCGATCGGAATTGGAGGTAAATATCTCGAAGTTGAAGAAAAAAGTTTCTTTGGCAATAACAGTGATTGTAATGAGCGAATCGTAAGCAATATAATATGCATACTTTTTTCACATTATCAAATTTAGGGATAAAACATCGTGACGAGATTTATTGTTACACAAGAAAGCGAGCTTGTTTGTTTAGGGCAGGGGTGACTAACTTTTTGCATGATGTGATCTATTTCATCCACAGTTACCCTTGTGATTTACACTCATTTGTATCCATAATACCCACATCCAATAATTTTATCCTGTATTTGTAAACATAGAAGCATATACTCATTTAGGTTTAGCTTATTACTGACAAGAACGTATTGAGCAATTTCCTGACCAGGAGCAAGCCAGCACCAACCCCGTGAGGACGGACGCGAATGTTTCCTGTCAGGTCGTGGGTGCACCACATATTCGTATAGGGGAGGCGCCGCACAAAGTTTGTACATACGTATGGTTCTGATGTTTTTGCATTGACAGTGTATTCCTAGATTATCCATTAAGATTATTAATAATAATTTATATTACCCCAATAATTATGCTTTAAAATATTTCTGTATGGCACCTTATGTATGATAAATTATTAAGTTTAACTTACCGAGGCTGCTGAGTCATGCGACAGACTTCAAAAGGGTTGCGATTGACTGGTTGGCCACCCCTGGCTTAGGGTATGTGTTGTGGCTATTGATCATACGTCTGGATACTCTGCCGTGATTAGTGCTGTATGATAGTTATGAGTAAGGAGAGAGAGAGAGAGCAAACTGAAAGGCAGGCTTGGTGGCATCCCTGCAAATAGACAGGGAGGCAGGCAAACGGGTAGCGGACAGGGAGGAAGGCATCCAGGCAGTTAGACATGCAGACGGGAAGGCAGACAGGTAGGCAGGCAAGCAAGAAGATAGACAGACAGGCAGGAAAGGGAGAGTGGAGGCAAGAAACAAGGGTATGAGGGAGGTGTGACCTTGAGGTGCTGTGATTCCTTTCTCCAATGCTTGTTCACTGCACACGTTGTTGGTGGTGCTAGTAGTTGTGATGCTTGTGGTAGTGGTATTTGTGGTAGCATTGGTGGTGACTTTGGTAGTGGTCATGGTGGTGATAGTGGTATTTGTAGTGCTAGCAATGGTATTTCTGGTGGTGGTGATGGTGGTGATAGTGGTGGTGGTGGTGGCGGTTGTGGTAGTGGTTGTGGTTGTGGTAGTGATGATGGTGGTAGTGGTGATGGTGGTGTTCCCCTCCCTCCTTCTCACTCACCCATTTCCACTCCAAATTCTTCTCCCCTCCACCCTTCCTCCCCACTTCCCTCTCCCTCTCCCCTTTTCTCCTCCACCCTTCCTCCTTACTTCCCTCTCCCTCTCCCCTGCTAACCTTCCTCCTTTTCCTTGATCCCCCTCCTCCCCTTCTTGCCCCCTCTTCCCTTCTTCCTTCCCTCAATCTTTCCTCTTCCCTCCCTCCTTCTCTCTCCCCTAACCCCCTCCACCCCTCTCCCTCCTTCCCTTCCCTTCTTCCCTCCCTCCCTCACTCTCCCCTATTCCCCATCTCCGTCCCTCCCTCCCTCCCTCTCCCCTATTCCCCATCTCCGTCCCTCCCTTACTCTCC
The DNA here is from genome assembly GCF_032717465.1 of Coenobita brevimanus. Lineage (NCBI taxonomy): Eukaryota > Metazoa > Arthropoda > Malacostraca > Decapoda > Coenobitidae > Coenobita > Coenobita brevimanus. Next base: position 4,319,001 of record NC_136956.1, read on the forward strand.
CCTATTCCCCATCTCCGTCCCTCCCTCCTCCCATCCTTCCTCCCTGCCTCTCCCTCTCCTCATCTGTCATATCCCTGCCTTTACCTTCTGCCCTTTCGTATCCCTGGTGGTAGTGGTGGCGGTGAATGTAGTGGTGGTGTCGGTGGTAGTGGTAGTAGTGATGGTAGTAGTAGTGATGGTAGTGGTGGTAGTAGTGTTGGTTGTGGTGATAGTAGTGGTGATGGTAGTGGTGGTAGTGGTAGTGATGGTAGTGGTGGTAGTAATAGTGGTGGCAGTGGTAGTAGTAGTAGTGATGATGGTGGAAGTGGACGTGTCTGGAACAGGAATGACAGGTGAGTCAGTAGCGGTAATGACAGTGCTGGTTGAGGTGGATGGTACGGGAATGGTATGTAAGTCAGTGGTAGTAATGGTAGTGCTAGTGGATGTGTCTGGTAATAGAATGGTACCTGTACGTGTCGATGGTAGTAGTAAGAGTATTAGTGGACGGGAATGGTACGGGTCTCGGTGGTAGTGATGACGGGGACAGGATATAATGCTGTGTTGCCAATTCAGCGAGTTTTTGAGCTAGATTTAACCTACAATAGTGGTAGTTTTTAACCGCTTAAGTACAAGACAACAAGCAATATCTCGTGATTTCACTAAAGTTTTCGCCTTATTCCAGGAATGTTATCTATCTTTATTGCCATTTTTTGGCATTTCATGCGTTAAGCAATACTCTAGCCAAGTTAAGCGATATTAGCGAACTTGGCTGAGGCAAGAGAATGATCATGTTTACTGAGTCATTGTAGATGTGGCTGCCTTTGTGATTGCTGGTGAGATCTCCTTGGTCACGAACACATCACGTGAGTTGTTTTTTGCGCAGAGAATGAACAGTAGCATATGGTGGATCAGTTGTTGATAAACATAATATTTGTTTGTGCGTGTGTGTGTGTGTGTGTGTGTGTGTGTGTGTGAGAGAGAGAGAGAGAGAGAGAGAGAGGGAGGGCCGGGGATGACGGAGATGTGGATGAGCAAGATATATAAAACTTCTCAGTCCCTCTTGCTTTGCAGTTTTTGCATTTTTGCACTTTATCAGTTGACAGTAAAGAGATTATTGGAAGGTATGTGTGTGGTGTGAAAGAAAGGGTATGACTTAAGGGAAAGAAGACGGAAAAGGAGGAAGACGGGAAGGGCGTGGCCATACCGTATATACTAAGAGGCATGGGAGGTTTCGTAGCACCTCTTCCTTAGCGATTTAATCTGCATAATGCCCCCAAATATTCTCATATTCTAGTTATACCATTTTTAAAATGAAGGAATGATGGGGAGCGTAAGGGAGAGGATGGCGTGGAGGACGCTGACAGATGTTACCAAATACAACGCCTCAAACATCTTTAAACTTGCCCTCAAAAAGTGTAGAATGTCGTTAAACAAAAACATCTTCAAAAATCACCATATAAAAGTAAAAAAAAATCCAGATTTTCTCAAAATTGTTTACAGATCTCTTTAACAGAACAAGACTTCTTGACACTAAACATTAAAAAGCGATCGGAATTGGAGGTAAATATCTCGAAGTTGAAGAAAAAAGTTTCTTTGGCAATAACAGTGATTGTAATGAGCGAATCGTAAGCAATATAATATGCATACTTTTTTCGCATTATCAAATTTAGGGATAAAACATCGTGACGAGATTTATTGTTACACAAGAAAGCGAGCTTGTTTGTTTAGGGCAGGGGTGACTAACTTTTTGCATGATGTGATCTATTTCATCCACAGTTACCCTTACGTTCTACTCCACTCATTTGTATCCATAATACCCACATCCAATAATTTTATCCTGTATTTGTAAACATAGAAGCATATACTCATTTAGGTTTAGCTTATTACTGACAAGAACGTATTGAGCAATTTCCTGACCAGGAGCAAGCCAGCACCAACCCCGTGAGGACGGACGCGAATGTTTCCTGTCAGGTCGTGGGTGCACCACATATTCGTATAGGGAGGCGCCGCACAAAGTTTGTACATACGTATGGTTCTGATGTTTTTGCATTGACAGTGTATTCCTAGATTATCCCATTAAGATTATTAATAGTATTTTAAAATATTACCCCAATAATTATGCTTTAAAATATTGATCTGATTATGGCACCTTATGTATGATAAATCATTAAAGAAGTTTAACTTACCGAGGCTGCTGAGTCATGCGACAGACTTCAAAAGGGTTGCGATTGACTGGTTGGCCACCCCTGGCTTAGGGTATGTGTTGTGGCTATTGATCATACGTCTGGATACTCTGCCGTGATTAGTGCTGTATGATAGTTATGAGTAAGGAGAGAGAGAGAGAGCAAACTGAAAGGCAGGCTTGGTGGCATCCCTGCAAATAGACAGGGAGGCAGGCAAACGGGTAGCGGACAGGGAGGAAGGCATCCAGGCAGTTAGACATGCAGACGGGAAGGCAGACAGGTAGGCAGGCAAGCAAGAAGATAGAGAGACAGGCAGGAAAGGGAGAGTGGAGGCAAGAAACAAGGGTATGAGGGAGGTGTGACCTTGAGGTGCTGTGATTCCTTTCTCCAATGCTTGTTCACTGCACACGTTGTTGGTGGTGCTAGTAGTTGTGATGCTTGTGGTAGTGGTATTTGTGGTAGCATTGGTGGTGACTTTGGTAGTGGTCATGGTGGTGATAGTGGTATTTGTAGTGCTAGCAATGGTATTTCTGGTGGTGGTGATGGTGGTGATAGTGGTGGTGGTGGTGGCGGTTGTGGTAGTGGTTGTGGTTGTGGTAGTGATGATGGTGGTAGTGGTGATGGTGGTGTTCCCCTCCCTCCTTCTCACTCACCCATTTCCACTCCAAATTCTTCTCCCCTCCACCCTTCCTCCCCACTTCCCTCTCCCTCTCCCCTTTTCTCCTCCACCCTTCCTCCTTACTTCCCTCTCCCTCTCCCCTGCTAACCTTCCTCCTTTTCCTTGATCCCCCTCCTCCCCTTCTTGCCCCCTCTTCCCTTCTTCCTTCCCTCAATCTTTCCTCTTCCCTCCCTCCTTCTCTCTCCCCTAACCCCCTCCACCCCTCTCCCTCCTTCCCTTCCCTTCTTCCCTCCCTCCCTCACTCTCCCCTATTCCCCATCTCCGTCCCTCCCTCCCTCCCTCTCCCCTATTCCCCATCTCCGTCCCTCCCTTACTCTCCCCTATTCCCCATCTCCGTCCCTCCCTCCTCCCATCCTTCCTCCCTGCCTCTCCCTCTCCTCATCTGTCATATCCCTGCCTTTACCTTCTGCCCTTTCGTATCCCTGGTGGTAGTGGTGGCGGTGAATGTAGTGGTGGTGTCGGTGGTAGTGGTAGTAGTGATGGTAGTAGTAGTGATGGTAGTGGTGGTAGTAGTGTTGGTTGTGGTGATAGTAGTGGTGATGGTAGTGGTGGTAGTGGTAGTGATGGTAGTGGTGGTAGTAATAGTGGTGGCAGTGGTAGTAGTAGTAGTGATGATGGTGGAAGTGGACGTGTCTGGAACAGGAATGACAGGTGAGTCAGTAGCGGTAATGACAGTGCTGGTTGAGGTGGATGGTACGGGAATGGTATGTAAGTCAGTGGTAGTAATGGTAGTGCTAGTGGATGTGTCTGGTAATAGAATGGTACCTGTACGTGTCGATGGTAGTAGTAAGAGTATTAGTGGACGGGAATGGTACGGGTCTCGGTGGTAGTGATGACGGGGACAGGATATAATGCTGTGTTGCCAATTCAGCGAGTTTTGAGCTAGATTTAACCTACAATAGTGGTAGTTTTTAACCGCTTAAGTACAAGACAACAAGCAATATCTCGTGATTTCACTAAAGTTTTCGCCTTATTCCAGGAATGTTATCTATCTTTATTGCCATTTTTTGGCATTTCATGCGTTAAGCAATACTCTAGCCAAGTTAAGCGATATTAGCGAACTTGGCTGAGGCAAGAGAATGATCATGTTTACTGAGTCATTGTAGATGTGGCTGCCTTTGTGATTGCTGGTGAGATCTCCTTGGTCACGAACACATCACGTGAGTTGTTTTTTGCGCAGAGAATGAACAGTAGCATATGGTGGATCAGTTGTTGATAAACATAATATTTGTTTGTGCGTGTGTGTGTGTGTGTGTGTGTGTGTGTGTGTGTGAGAGAGAGAGAGAGAGAGAGAGAGAGAGAGAGAGAGAGGGAGGGCCGGGGATGACGGAGATGTGGATGAGCAAGATATATAAAACTTCTCAGTCCCTCTTGCTTTGCAGTTTTTGCATTTTTGCACTTTATCAGTTGACAGTAAAGAGATTATTGGAAGGTATGTGTGTGGTGTGAAAGAAAGGGTATGACTTAAGGGAAAGAAGACGGAAAAGGAGGAAGACGGGAAGGGCGTGGGCATGTTGTATATACTAGGAGGCATGGGAGGTTTTGTAACACCTCATCCTTAGCGATTTATTTTGCATATTGCTCCTAAATATTCTCATACATTCTGGTTATACCTATTTTTAAATGAGGGAACGATGGGGAGCGTAAGGGAGAGGATAACGTGGAGGACTCTGATGTTACCAATTGCAGCGCCTGAAACATCTTTAAACTTGCTCTCAAAAAGTCTAGAATGTCTATAAACAGAAAAGCCTATAAAATTCACTGTATAAGTACAAAAATTCCAGATATTCTCAAAATTGTTTACAGATCTCTTTAACAGAACCAGACTTCTTGACGCTAAATATTTAAAAACGCTCGTAAATGGAGGTAAATATCTCGATATTGAAGTAAAGCGCTTCACAAGGAATAACAGTGATTGTAATGAGCGAATCGTAAGCAGTATATGCATACTTTTTTCGCATTATCAAATTAAGGGATAAAACATCGTCATGAGATTTATTGTTTCACGGAGAAAGCGTGCTTGTTGTTTGTTTAGGGCAGCGGTGGGTGACTTTTAGCATGATGTAATCGACTTCCACAGTTACCCTTACGTTCTACTCCACTCATTTGTAACCATAATACGTATTCCGTATTCTTAAACATGTAAAAGCATATATTCATTTAGGTTTACCATATTACTGACGAGAACTTGTTGATAATTTCCTGACCAGGAGCTAGGCAGCACCAACCTCATAAGGATGGACGCGAATGCTTCCTGTCAGGTTCCGGTTCCGCCACATAATCGTATAGGGGAGGCGCTGCATAAAGTTTATATATACGTATGGTTCTGATGTTTTCATAATGATGGTATTCGTCGATTATCCCATTAAAATTATTAATAGTATTTTAAAATATTACCCGAATAATCATGACTGAAAATTTGATATGATTATGGCACCTTATGTATGGTAAATCATTAAAGAAGTTTAAATTACCGAGGCTGCTGAGTCATGCGATCGCTTTCAAAAGGGTTGCGATGGGCTGGTTGGCCACCGCTGGTTTAGGGTATGAGTTGTGGCTGTTGATCATACGTCTGGATACGCTGCAGTGAGGAACGCAGTCGATTTTTTTTTTTTTTTTCGGTGCTATATCTTGCGATTTTAATAACCACTAATGAAACAGTCCTAATACACACACACACACACACACACACATATATATATATATATATATATATATATATATATATATATATATATATATATATAAACCTGACTAGGGAGATGTTGCTTCGTTCACCCAGTTTGACGGATTATTACTACTTTCAGTAATAATTTAACGGATTTCTGTAATTTCCATTTGGCAACACTGCTGTACCCGTTATTTTATTACTTAAGTCTAAATGAAATAGATACTTTGACGATACTTATGGGTAAGGAGGAGAAGTGGAATTAGAGAGAGAGAGAGAGAGAGAGAGAGAGAGAGAGAGAGAGAGCGTAACTGAACAAACAGAAAGGCAGGAAGGTGGCATCCCTGCAGACAGACAGGGAGGCAGACAATGGGAGCAGATAGGGGAGAAGGCATCCAGACAGTTAGGCAGGCCTGCAGACGGGAAGGCAGACAGAAAGGCATGCAAGCAAGGAGAAAGACTGTTAGGCAGTCAGGAAAGGGAGAGTGGAGGGAGGGAACAAGGGAGTGAGGGAGGTGTGACCTTGAGCCGCTGTAATTCCTTTCTGTTGTGCTTGTTTACTGCACACGGTGGTGGGGATGCTAGTGCTGGTGGTGGTGGTGGTATTGGTGGTAGCGTGGGTAGTATTGGTTGTGACATTGGTAGTGGTCATGGTGGTGGTATTGGTATTGATAGTGCTATTTGTAGTAGAAATGATATTTTTGGTGGTGGTGATAGTGGTGGTGATAGTGGTGGTGGTGGTAGTGGTGTTGGTGGCGATGACACAGTAGGGTACTGATGAATGTTTCAAGAATGCAAGGAGGCATAAATATACAAGTGAGGTAATAGGCCTCAGAGGGTATGGGTCTGGGTGTATGGTATGGTAGTGGGGGTGTGGGTTTATGGTATGGTGGTGGAGGTGGGGGTGTATGGTATGGTGGTGGAGGTGGGGGTGTATGGTATGGTGGTGGGGATGGGGGTGTATGGTTTGGTGGTGGGGGTGTGGGTGTATGGTACGGTGGTGGGGATGGGGTGTATGGTATAGTGGTGGGGTTGTGGGTGTATGGTATGGTGGTGGGGGTGGGGGTGTATGGTATGGTGGTGGGGGTGGGGGTGTGGGTGTATCTTATGGTGGTGGGGGTGTGGGTGTATGGCATGGTGGTGGGGCGTGGGTGAGAAGTATGATGATGTAGGTGTGGGCTATGGTGGGGTGAGTGAATTTGTGGGTGTGAGGTTTGATGGGATGGGTGAGGGTGTGGGTATAGGGTTTGCTGGGATGGATGACTGTGGGTTATGGTGGTGCGGGTGTGAGTTATGGTGGGTGTGGATGTAAGCGTGAGATGGTGAGCTTGGTGTGGGGTATGGTGTTTTAAGTGTAGGGTATGGTGGTGTGGGTGTAGGTGAATGATATTGTTTTGGGAGTGTGGGTGTTGGTAGTGGTGTGGGAATACTTCAGAGGTATGATGGTGTGGGTGTGAGGTTTGACGGTGTGGGAGTGAGTGTGGGCGAGAGGTATGGTGGTATGGGTGAGGGGTACGGTGGTGTGGGTGTTAGTGGGGAGTATGATGCTGTAGATTTAGTGTGGGGTATGGTGGTGTGGATGTTAGTGGAGGTTATGGTAGTATGGATGTCAGTGTGGGGTATGGTGGGGTGGCTGAATGTGTGGGTGTGAGGTTTGGTGAGGCGGGTGAAGGTGAGGGTGTAGGGTTTGTTGGGATGGGTGACTGGTTTATGGTGGGTGTGGATGTGGGCATGATATATCGTGAGGTTGGTGTGGGATATGGTGGGATAGGTGGAGGGTATGGTGGTGTGAGTGTAGGTGAGTGATATTGTGATGGGAGTGTGGGTGTTGGGTATAGTGGTGTGCGATTACTTGAGACGTATGATGGTGTGGGTGTGAGGTTTGGTGGTGTGGGAGTAAGTATGGGTGAAGCGTATGATGGTGTAGGTGTGAGGTTTTGTGGTCTGGGAGTGAGTATGGGTTAGGGGTATCGTGATATGAGTGAGGGGTACGGTTGTGTGGGTGCTAGTGGGGGGTATTGTGGTGTGGATGTTAGTGGGGGGTATGGTGGTGTGGATGTTAGTGGGCGTTATGGTGGTATGGATGTTAGTGGGGGTATAGTGGTCTGGATGTAGGGCATGGTGGTGTGGGTGTACTTGTGGGGTATGATGGTGTGTGGGGGGGGTTTGGGTATGGGTGAGCAGTATGGTGGTGATTGTTTGACTTTAGGTGTCGGGTATGATGTGAGTTTGGGTATGTAATATGGTGGTTTTGGTGTAATGTATAGTGAACGGTGTGGGTGTGGGGTATGGTGGACTAGGTATGGGTATAGGGTATGATGATGTGGGTGTGGGGTTTAGGGAATGGCAATAGCGTAGATTCTCTCCAGTCCCTCAGGAAAACCCCTTGACACCAACTGTGGTTCAATATGTTCACGAGGGTATACTGTAGCTGAGGAGAAAGGTGGTGCCAGAACTCACTGGCCACCATGTCTGGGCCCACAGCCTGGCCAAAAGGCAGGGTGGCCAGTGCCCTGGTCAGCCCAAAGGCTTGGAATGGGCAACCCAGATCAGAGGCAAATGGTGTCGAGATATTCCACTCAATCTCCTCTCCATAGGTAAATGAAAAGGAGAAAGCAGGTGGGCGGCTAAACTGAGTTTGATAATGCACTCAGCCTTTGACAAGTCGTCCAGTAAGCTGATACTGTCGTGACGGAGCGGGAACGAGTACGTGGTAGGGCGGCCAGCCATCGTCTTCATATACCACCAAATCCGGGTAGTGGAACTGGAGAAGAGAGGCTTGCACAGAATGAGTTCCAGGCGTTTCTCTTCTCTGAAAAGATGGTCGGGGTGCATGCAGTGTCCAGGTGGCGATATTAGGATTATCCTTACCAGGATCCACAGGAAAGCTGATTAACAATAATAGGATACAGGCCGAAAGTGTTATGCCTAGTAAGAACAAGCATAATGAAATATACCATCTTGAAATTAAAAATAAACAATGTTGCCGCAATGATCTGAAAAACGAACTACACAACAAAACAAGATTACTCAACATTGATGGCTCGCAAAATGATGATGATGATGATGACGATGAAATTATTATTATTGTTACGCTACGAATTTATATACCTTAGACCTAAATACTCTCTGCATCTAAACACCCCCAGATGGATTTTTGTAACATACTTGCAGAAAGTTATCATACTGTACGTTCCAAAAGCGGTGATGTCAGGCAGAATTGAATCCCTCTCCTCCCTCTTCCATTATTCCCTACCTCCCTCCCTCTCTCCCTCTTCCTCCTCCCACGTTCCCCTCCCTCCTTCCCACTCACCCATCCCCATTCCAAATCCTTCTCTCTTCCACCATTCCTCCTTATTTCACTCTCCCTCACCCTTTTTCTCCTCCACCCTTCTTCCTTACTTCCCCCTCCCTCCCCCCTCCACCCTACTTACCTCTCCCTCTCCCCTACTGACTTTCCTCCTTTTCCTTGTACCCCCTCCTCCCTCTCTTTCCCCTCTTCTTCCTTCCCACAATCTTTCCTCTTCCCCTCTTCCCTCCCTCCCTCTCCCCAATCCCCCTCTCCTCCTTCTCCTTCCTCTTTGCTTCATCCCTCCCTCTCATTCCTCTTCCCTCCCTCCCTCCCTCTCCCTATCCCGCTCCTCCGTCTCTTCCTCCTCTTTTTCCCCATCTTCCCTGTCTGTCTGTCTGTCTGTCTGTCTCTCTCTCTCTCTCTCTCTCTCTCTCTCTCTCTCTCTCTCTCTCTCGTTATATCTCTGCTTTTCTCCCCCTTCATTCCCTCTCGCTTCTTCCCTTCCCTATCCCTGGTTGTAGTGGTGGCGGTGATCGTACAGGTAGTAGTGGTAGTAGTAGTGATGGTAGTCGTTTTAGTGGTGGTAGTGGTGCTAGTTGTGGTGATGGTAGTGGTTGTGGCGATAGTGGCAATGGTAGTAGCGCTGGTAGTGGTCGTAATGGTAGTGGAGGTGGTGGTAGTAGTAGTAGTAGTAGTAGTGATGGTAGTGTTGGTGGTAGTAGTAGTAGTAATAGTAGTAGTGCTGGTGGTAGAAGTAGTAGTAGTGATGGCAGTGGTGGTAGTAGTAGTTGTGGTAGTGGTGGTGATGATGGTAGTATTGATGGTAGTGATGATGGTGGTAGTGGACGTGTCTGGAACAGGAATGACAGGTGAGTCAGTAGCAGTAATGACAGTGCTGGTGGAGGTGGATGGTACGGGAATGGTATGTGAGACAGTGGTAGTAATGGTAGTGCTAGTGGACGTGGCTGGTATTAGAATGGTACCTGTAGGTGTCGATGGTAGTAGTAAGAGTATTAGTGGACGGGAATGGTTCGGGTCTCAGTGGTAGTGATGACGGGGACAGGATATAATGCTGTGTTGCCAATTCAGCGAGTTTTGTGCTAGATTTAACCTATAATAGCGGTAGTTTTTGACCGCTTAACTACAAGACATCAAACAATATTTCGTGATTTCACTAAAGTTTTCGCCTTATTCCAGGAATGTTATCTATTTTTATTGCCATTTTCTGGCATATCATGCGTTCAGCAATACTCTATCTGTGTCTTTGCATGTTAAGGGATATTAGCGAATTTGGCTGGGGCAAGAGAATGATCATGTGTTACGAGTGGAGTCAGTGACTCAGTGTTGAAGCGGCTGCCTTTGTGATAGTAGGTCTGATCTCCTTGGCCACGAATACCTATCACGTGAGTTGTTTGTTGCCGAAGAGAAGGAACAACAGGATATGGTGGATCAGTTGTTGATGAACAGAGTGTTAATATTTGAGAGAGAGAGAGAGAGGCGGGGGTGACGGAGGTGGATGAGTAAGATGTAATACAAAACTTGTCAGCCCTTCTTACTTTGCAGTTTATGCATTTTTACACCTTAACACTTGACAGTAGAGAGATTGTTATGTGTGTGGTGTTATGTGTGTGGTGTTAAAGATAGGTATAACTTGAGGGAAAGAAGATGGAAAGGGAGGAAGACGGGAAGGGCGTGGCCATACCGTATATACTAATAGGCATGGGAGGTTTCGTAGCACCTCTTCCTTAGCGATTTAATCTGCATAATGCTCCTAAGTTTTCTCATATATATTCTAGTTACATCATTTTTTAAAATGACAATGATATGGAGCGTAAGGGAGAGGATGGCGTGGAGGACGCTGACAGATGTTACCAAATACAACGCCTCAAACATCTTTAAACTTGCTCTCAAAAAGTGTAGAATGTCGATAAACAAAAAAAATCTTTAAAAATCACCATATAAAAGTAAAAAAAAATCCAGATATTCTCAAAATTGTTTACAGATGTCTTTAACAGAACAAGACTTCTTGACACTAAACATTAAAAAACGGTTGGAATTGGAGGTAAATATCTCGACGTTGAAGAAAAATGTTTCTCTGGCAATAACAGTGATGGTAATGAGCGAATCGTAAGCAATATAATATGCATACTTTTTTCGCATTATCAAATTTAGGGATAAAACATCGTGACGAGATTTATTGCTACACAAGAAAGCGAGCTTGTTTGTTTAGGGCAGGGGTGACTAACTTTTTGCATGATGTGATCTATTTCTTCCACAGTTACCCTTGTGATCTACACTCATTTGTAACCATAATACCCACATCCAATAATTTTATCCCGTATTTGTAAACATATAGAAGCATATACTCATTTAGGTTTAGCTTATTACTGACGAGAACGTATTCAGCAATTTCCTGACCAGGAGCAGGCCAGCTCCAACCCCGTGACGACGGACGCGAATGTTTCCTGTCAGGTTGCGGTTGCACCACATATTCGTATAGGGGAGGCGCCGCACAAAGTTTGTACATACGTATGGTCCTGATGTTTTTGCATTGACAGTGTATTCCTAGATTATCCATTATTATTAGTAATAGCTTATAATATTACCCCAATAATTATGCTTTAAAACATTTCTGTATGGCACCTTATGTATGATAAATTGTTAAGTTTAACTTACCGAGGCTGCTGAGTCATGCGATAGACTTCAAAAGGGTTGCGATCGACTCGTTGGTCACCCCTGGCTTAGGGTATGAGTTGTGGCTATTCATCATATGTCTGGATATTCTGCTGTGATTAGTGCTGTATGATAGTTATGAGTAAGAAAGTGGAGAGAGAGAGAGAAACAGAAAGGCAGGCTTGGTGGCATCCCTGCAAACAGACAGGGAGGCAGGCAAACAGGGAGCAGACAGAGAGGAAGGCATCCAGGCAGTTAGTTAGCATGCAGACGGGAAGGCAGACAGGAAGGCAGGCAAGCAAGAAGATAGACAGGCAGGCAGGAAAGGGAGAGTGGAGGCAAGGAACAAGGGAGTGAGGGAGGTGTGACCTTGAGGCGCTGTGATTCCTTTCTCCAATGCTTGTTCACTGCACGCGGTGTTGGTGGTGCTAGTGGTTGTGGTGATTGTGGTAGTGGTATTGGTGGTAGCATTGGTGGTATTGGTGGTGATTTTGGTAGTGGTCATGGTGGTGATAGTGGTATTGGTAGTGCTACCAATGGTATTTCTGGTGGTGTTGATGGTGGTGATAGTTGTGGTGGTGGTGGTAGTGGTGGCGGTGATGGTAGTGGTGGTGGTGGTGGTAGTGGTGCTAGTGGTAGTGGTGATGGTTGTGGTAGTGGTGGTGGCTGTGGTAGTGGTGGTGGCTGTGGAAGTGGTGATGATGGTGGTAGTGGTGTTGGTGATGACACAGTAGGGTACTGATGAATGTTTCAAGAATGCAAGGAGGCATAAATATACAAGTGAGGTAATTGGCCTCAGATGGAATGAGTGTGGGTGTATGGTGTGATGGTGGGGGTTGGGGTGTATGGTATGGTGGTGGGGGTGTGGGTGTATGGTATGGTGGTGGGGGTGTGGGTAAGAGGTATGATGCTGTGGGTGTGGGCTGTGGTGGTGTGGGTGTGGGGTATGGTGGGGTGGGTGAATATGTGGGTGTGAGGTTTGATGGGGTGAGTGAGGGTGTGGAATGGATGACTGTGGGTTATGGTGGGTGTGTATGTGGACGTGAGATATGGTGAGGTTGGTGTGGGTTATGGTGGGGTAGGTGTAGGGTATGGTGGTGTGGGTGTAGGTGAATGATACCGTGATAGGAGTGTTTGTGTTGTGTGTAGTGGTGTGGGTGTAATTGAGGGGTATGATGGTGTGGGTGTGAGGTTTGGTGGTGTGGGAGTGAGTGTGGGTGAGGGGTATTGTGGTATGGGTGAGGGGTACGGTGGTGTGGGTGTTAGTGGGGGGTATGGTGCTGTAGATTTAGTGTGGGGTATGGCGGTGTGGACGTTAGTAGGGGTTATGGTGGAATGATTGTTAGTGTGGGGTATGGTGGTATGGGTGTTGGATATCGTGAGGTGAATGAATGTGAGGTTTGGTGGGGCGGGTGAAGGTGTGGGTGTAGGTTGTTTTTGGATGAGTGACTATGGGTTATGGTGGGTGTGGAAGTGGGCGTGAGATATGGTGAGGTTGGTGTGGAGTATGGTGGGATAGGTGGAGGGTATGGTGCTGTGGGTGTACGTGAATGATATTGTGATTTTAGTGTGGGTGTTGGGTATAGTGGTGTGAGATTACTTGAGACATTATGGTGTGGGTGTGAGGTTTGGTGGTGTGGGAGTAAGTATGGGTGAAGCGTATGATGGTGTGGGTGTGAGGTTTTGTGGTCTGGGAGTGAGTATGGGTTAGGGGTATCGTGGTATGGGTGAGGGGTACGGTGGTGTGGGTGTCAGTGGGGGGTATGGTGGTGTGGATGTTAGTGGGGGGTATGGTGGTGTGGATGTTAATGGGCGTTATGGTGGTATGGATGTTAGTGGGGGGTGTAGTGGTGTGGATGTGGGGCATGGTGGTGTGGATGAGCAGTATGGTGGTGATTGTTTGGGTTTGGGTGTTGGGTATGATGTGAGTATGGGTATGCAGTATGGTGGTTTGGGTGTGGGGTATAGTGAGTTCGGTGTGGGTGTGGGGTATGGTGGAGTGGGTATGGGTATAGGGTATGATGATGTGGGTGTGGGGTTTTGGGAATGGCAATAGCGTAGATTCTTTCCAGTCCCTCAGGAAAACCCCTTGACACCAACTGTGGTTCAAGATGTTCACGAGGGTATACAGTAGCTGAGGAGGAAGGTAATGCAAGAACTCACTGGCCACCATGTTTTGGCCCATAGCCTGGCCAGAAGGCAGGGTGGCTAGTGCCCTGGTCAGCCCAAAGTCTTGGAATGGGCAACCCAGATCAGAGCCAAATGGTGTCGAGATACTCCACTCAATCTCTTCTCCATAGGTAAATGAAAATGAGAAAGCAGGTGGGCGGCTAAACTGAGTTTGATAATGCAAAAAACTCAGCCTTTGACAAGTCGTCCAATAAGCTGATACTGTCGTGACGGAGGGGGAAGGAGTATGTGGTAGGGTGGCCAGTCATCGTCTTCATATACCGCCAAATCCGGGTAGTGGAACTGGAGAAGAGAGACTTGCACAGAATGAGTTCCAGGCGTTCCTCTTCCCTGAAAAGATGGTCGGGGTGCATGCAGTGTCCAGGTGGCGATATTAGGATTATCCTTACCAGGATCCACAGGAAAGCTGATTAACAAAATAAAGGATACGGGCCTGAAGTGTTATGCCTAGTAAGAACAAGCGTAATGAAATATAACATCTTTAAATTAAGAATAGACAATGTTGCCACATTGATCTGAAAAACGAACTACACAACAAAACAAAATTACTTAACATTGATGGCAAGCAAAATGATGATGATTGCGATTAAATTATTATTATTCTTACGCTACGATTTTATATAGCTTAGACCTAAATACTCTCTGCATCTAAACACCCCCAGATGGATTTTTGTAACATACTTGCAGAAAGTTATCATACGTACCAAAAGCGGTGTTGTCGGGCAGAATTGAATCCCTCTCCTCCCTCTTCCATTATTCCTACCTCCCTCCCTCTCTCCCTCCTCCCACGTTCCCCTCCCTCCTTCCCACTCACCCATCCCCATTCCAAATCCTTCTCCCTTCCACCATTCCTCCCCATTTCACTCTCCCTCTCCCCTTTTCTCCTCCACCCTTCCTCCTTACTTCCCTCTCCCTCTCCCCTCCACCCTACTTCCCTCTCCCTCTCCCCTACTTACCTTCCTCCTTTTCCTTGTAGGCTACCCCCTCTTCCCTCTCTTTCCCCTCTTCTTCCTTCCCACAATCTTTCTTCTTTCCCTTTTCCCTCCCTCCCTCCCTCTCCCCAATCCCCCTCTTCTCCTTTCCTTCCTTCCTCTTCGCTTCTTCCCTCCCTCTCTCATTCTTCTTCCCCCCCCTCCCTCCCTCTCCCTATCCCTCTCCTCCGTCTCTCCTCTCTTTCCCCATCTTCCCTGTCTCTGTCTGTCTGTCTCTTGTCATATCCCTGCTTCTTCCCTTCCTCACTCCCTCTACCTTCTTCCCTTCCCTATCCCTGGTGGTAGTGGTGGCGGTGATCGTACAGGTAGTAGTGGTAGTAGTAGTGATGGTAGTCGTTTTAGTGGTAGTAGTGGTGCTAGTTGTAGTGATGGTAGTGGTGATACTGGCAATGGTAGTAGTGCTGGTAGTGGTTGTGGTGGTAGTAGTAGTAGTAGTAATAGTGATGGTAGTGGTGGTAGTAGTAGTAATGGTAGTGATGGTGGTAGTGGACGTGTCTGGAACAGGAATGACAGGTGAGTCAGTAGCAGTAATGACAGTGCTGGTTGAGGTGGATGGTACGGGAATGGTATGTGAGTCAGTGGTAGTAATGGTAGTGCTAGTGGACGTGTCTGGTATTAGAATGGTACCTGTACGTGTCGATGGTAGTAGTAAGAGTATTAGTGGACGGGAATGGTACGGGTCTCAGTGGTACTGATGACGGGGACAAGATATAATGCTGTGTTGCCAATTCAGCGAGTTTTGAGCTAGATTTAACCTACACTAGCGGTAATTTTTGACCGCTTAACTACAAGACATCAAGCAATATTTCGTGATTTCACTAAAGTTTTCGCCTTATTCCAGGAATGTTATCTATTGTTATTGCAATTTTCTGGCATTTCATGCGTTAAGCAATACTCTAGCCAAGTTAAGCGATATTAGCGAACTTGGCTGAGGCAAGAGAATGATCATGTTTACTGAGTCAGTGTAGGTGTGGCTGCCTTTGTGATTGCTGGTGAGATCTCCTTGGTCACGAACACATCACGTGAGTTGTTTCTTGCGCAGAGAATGAACAGTAGTATATGGTGGATCGGTTGTTGATAAACATAATATTTGTTTGTGAGAGAGAGAGAGAGAGAGAGAGAGAGAGAGAGAGAGAGAGAGAGGGCCGGGGATGACGGAGAGGTGGATGAGTTAGATGTAATACCAAACTTCTCAGCCCCTCTTGCTTTGCAGTTTATGCATTTTTACACCTTAACAGTTGACAGTAGATTGTTGGAAGTTATGTGTGTGGTGTGAAAGAAAGGGTATAACTTCAGGGAGAGAAAACTGAAAGGGAGGAAGACGGGAAGGATGTGGCCAAACTGTGTAAGAGGCATTGGAGGTTTCGTAGCACCTCTTCCTTAGCGACTTATTTTGCATATTGCCCCTAAATATTCTCATACATTCTGGTTATATCGTTTTTTAAACGAGGGAACGATGGGGAGCGTAAGGAAGAGGATGGCGTGGAGGACGCTGACAGATGTTACCAAATACAACGCCTCAAACATCTTTAAACTTGCCCTCAAAAAGCTTAGAATGTCGATAAACAGAGTAATCTATAAAATTCACCATATAAAAGTACAAAAATTCCAGATGTTCTCAAAATTGTTTACAGATCTCTTTAGCAGAACCAGACTTCTTGACGCTAAACATTTAAAAACGCTCGTAAATGGCTGTATCTCGAGGTTGAATAAAAGCGCCTCGGAGGCAATAACAGTGATTGTAATGAGCGAATCGTAAGCAATGCAATGTATATGCATACTTTTTTCGCATTATCAGATTTAGGGATGAAACTGTGACGAGATTTATTGTTACACAAGAAAGCGTTGTTGTTGTTTGTTTAGGGCAGGGCTGGCCAACTTTTTTGCATGATGTGATCTACTTCTTCCACAGTTACCCTTGCGATCTGCTCCACTCATTTGTACCCATGATACCCACATCCAATAATTTTATCCCGTTCTCTTAAACATATAAAAGCATATACTCATTTAGGTTTAGCTTACTAATGACGAGAACTTGAGTAATTTCCTGACAAGGAGCAGGCCAGCACCAACCCCGTGTGAACGAACGCGAATGTTTCCTGTCAGGTTCCGGTTCCGACACATAATCGTATAGTGGAGGCGCCAAGGCAGAGGCGCCGCACAAAGTTTATACATACGTATGGTTCTGATGTTTTCATAATGACATTCTGTTCCTAGATTATCCCATTATTAATAATTATTTATAATGATACCCCAATAACTATGCTTTAAAATTTAATATGATTTCTATATGGCACCTTTTGTATGATAAATCATTAAGTTTAACTTGCCAAGGCTACTGAATCATGCGATATACTTCAAGGGTTGCGATCGACTGGTTGGCCACCCATTGCTTAGGGAGTTGTGGCTATTGATCATACGTCTGGATACGCTGCAGTGAGGAGCGCTGTCTTGAATTTTTGTTTATCAAGCAATTTTAGTTAAAATTAATGATACAATTCTAAAATTACAGTATATATATATTTATACACACACACACACACACACACACACA
The DNA here is from genome assembly GCF_032717465.1 of Coenobita brevimanus. NCBI lineage: Eukaryota > Metazoa > Arthropoda > Malacostraca > Decapoda > Coenobitidae > Coenobita > Coenobita brevimanus. The sequence continues at coordinate 4,336,211 of NC_136956.1, forward strand.
CACACACATATATATATATATATATATATATATATATATATATATATATATATGTATTTCCTGACTAGCGAGGTTTTCCTTAGTCCACCCAGTTTGGCAGATTTTACCACTTTCGGTGTCAATTTAGCGGATTTCTATAATTTCCATTTGGCAACACTGCTGTACCCGTTATTTTTATTGCTTAAATCTACATGAAATAGATAGATAGTTAAAGGTAAGGAGGTGGAATGGAATTAGAGAGAGAGAGAGAGAGAGAGAGGAAACGAACAAACAGAAAGGCAGGAGGGTGGCATCCCTGCAGGCAGACAGGGAGGCAGACAAACGGAGCAGACAGGGAGGAAGGCATCTAGGCAGTTAGGTAGGCATGCAGACGGGAAGACAGGCAAGGAGATAGACAGGCAGGCAGGAGAGTGGAGGGAGGGAACAAGGGAGTGAGGGAGGTGTTACCTTGAGGCTCTGATGCGTTTCTCCAGTGCTTATTCACTGCACACGGTGGTGGTGGTGGTGGTCGTGGTAGTGGTATTGATGGTAGCATTGGTGGTATTGGTGGTTACATTAGTGGTCATGGTGGTAATAGTATTGGTGGTGTAGTGGTATTGGTGGGGGTAGTGGTATTAGTGGTAGCATTGGTAGTTTTGGTTGTGGTGATGGTGGTGATAGTGGTGGTGATAGTTGTATTGGTGGTAGCAGTGGTATTTGTGGTGGTAGTGATGGTGGTGGTAGTGCTGGTGGTGGTGGTGAGTGGTGGTGGTGACAAATATACGAGTGAGGTGTATTTTTGGTGGTGATGATCGTGGTGATAGTGGTGGTGGTGGTGGTAGTGGTATTGGTGGTGGCAGTGGTATTTATGGTGGTGGTGGTGATAACAGTGATAATGGTAGTGGTGGTGGTGACAAATATACGAGTGAGGTGTGATTGTAAATGGCCTCAGAGTGTATGAGTGTGGGTGTTGGGTATAGTAGTGTGGGTGTGGTATCGTGATGAGGGTGAGAATGAGGGGTATGGTAGTGTGGGTGAGGGTGTACAGTAGTATCTTGGTGGGGGTAAGAGTTAGAGGTATGGTGGTGTGTGTGTGGGTGTGGTATTGTGATGAGAGTGAGAGGTATGGTGGTGTGGGTGTAGGTTATGGTGGGTGTGGGCATGAGATATGGTGAGGTTGGGGTGGGGTATTGTGGTGTGGGTGAGGGGTATGGTGGTGTGGGTGAGGGGTATGGTGGTGTGGGTGAGGGGTAGTAGTGGTGATGGTGTGAGTGAGAGATTTGGGATGGTGCGTGTGGGTAAATGATATCGCGATGGGGGTGTGGGTGTCGGGTATGGTGGTGTGGCAGTGGTTGAAGGGTATGGTGGTATGGGTATGGGTGTTTGGTATTGTGGTGGAGGTGCGGGTGTGTGTGTGTGTTTTTTTTATTTATGTAAGGAAGAAGGAACCAAAGGCAACAAGCCCGCAAAACTGTTCCTTCCAAGAGAAAAACAAAATACAAGGGAGAGCCAAATTCAAGATCCGATTTTTTCAAGATGCCTAGACACACTGCGTTTGAAAAACTGGAGATCATAGGAAGCAGGAAATACAGACAGAGGAGACAGTTCCAAAGTTGACCTGTTGCATAAATGAAGGACTGGGAGTAACGGTTAACTCTTGCATTAGAGAGTTGGACAGAAAAGGGATGAGAGTTTGCTGCTAGACGGGTGCTACGCGCCCGTCGTAGAGGTGGAGGAATGCTTGCAGACAGTTCAGAGGAGCAGTGACCATTGAAGTAGGGATAGAAGAGAAATAAAGATGCAACAATGCGGCAAAGAGACAGAGGTTGAAGGAAGTCAGTAAGAGGAGGAGAGTTAATGAGACGAAAAGCCTTTGACTCCACCCTATTGAGAAGAGCTGTTTGTGTGGAGCCTCCTCATACATGAGAGTTGTACTCCACGCAGGGGCAGATAAAACCTCTGTATAGAGTCAACAGTTGTGCAGGGGTAAAGAAGGAACGGAGTCGGCTTAGCACGCCCAATCTCTTGGAAGCAGATTTTACAAGAGATGTAATATGATCTTTCCAAGATAAGCCCCAAGTTTGGTGGTATGGAGGTGGGTGTGGGTCAGGGCTACGATGGTGTGGACATTAGTGGGGGGTATGGTGGTGTGGATGTTAGTAGGGGTATGGTGGTATGGATGTAGGTGTGGGTATGAGTGAAGGGTATGGTGGTGATTGGGTTCGGGTATTAGGTATGGTGTGGGGTGTGGATATGGAGTATGGTGGTGTTGGTTTGGGGTATAGTGGGGTGGGTGTAGGTGTGGGGTATGGTGGACTGGGTATGGATATTGTGTATGAAGATGTGGGTGTGGGGTATCCTGGTGTGGGTATCGGGTATGGTTGTATGGATGTAGGGTATGGGGGTGGTATGGATGTGGGTGTAGGGTATAGTGGGGTGGGTGTGGGGTATGGTGGTGTGGGTGTGGGAGGGTATGGTGGGATGTGTGTACAGTAGGTATGGGGTATGGTGGGGTGGGTGTGGGGTATGGGGTGGGTGTGGATTGTAGGGTATGGTGATGTGGGTGTGTGGTATGGTGGTATGAATGTGGGCGTGGTGTATTGTGGTGCTGGTTTGGGGTATTTGGAGTTGATGTGGGTGTGAGGTGTGGTGGTGTGGGTGAGGGATATGGTGGTATGGGTGTGGCATATGGTGGTTTTGACGTGGGTATGATGGTGTAGTAGGGTATGATGTGATGAGTGTGGGATAAGGTGGTGTGGATGTGGGTGTGGGGTATGGTGGTGTGGCTGTAGTATATTTTGGGGTGGGTGTGGGGAATGGTTGTTTGGTTGTGGGTGTGGGATATGGTGGGGTGGGTGTGGGGGATGGTGGGGTGTGTGTGGGTGAGAGGTATTGTGGTGTTTGTGTAGGTGAAGGGTAAGGTAATGTGGGTGTGTTTGTGGGGTATGGTGGTATGGTTATGGGTGTGGGGGATGGCGTTATGGGTGTGGGTGTTGGGTATGCTGGGGTGGGTGTGGGTTTGGGGTATGATGGGGTGGGTGTGGGTGTTGTGCATAGTGGGGTGGTTGTAGGTGTGGGGTGTGGTGGTTTGGGTGTGAGGTTTGATGAGATCAATGTTGATGTGGGGTATCATGATGATGGTGTGGGTGTGACATGATGGTATGGGTGAGGGTGTGGGGTATGGTGGTGTGGGTGTAGATGTGCAGTATTGTGGCGTGGCTGCGCGGCATGATGGTGTGGGGCTGGGTGTGAAGTAGGCTATGGTGGTTTGGGCAAGGGAAATGGTTGGGTGGATGTGAGTGTGGGGCATGGTGGGGTGGGTGTGGGTGAGTTATGATGGTGTTGCTGTGTGGTATGGTGGTGTTGGTCTGGGTGTGATGTATGGTGGTGTGGGTGTCGGTGTTATTTATGGGTTCTAGGTGTGGGGTATGGTGGTGTGGGTGTCGGTGTTATTTATGGGTTCTAGGTGTGGGGTATGGTGGTGTGGGTGTCGGTGTTTTTTATGGGTTCTAGGTGTGGGGTATGGTGGTGTGGGTGTGCGTGAGGAGTATACTGGTGTTGGTGTAAGGCATGGCGTTTTTTTTTTTTAATGCAAGATAGAAGGAACCGAAGGTTAGGGGCCCGCAAACTGTTCCTTCCAAGAAAAAATACAAAAACAATACAAAAGAGAGCCAAATTCAACATCCGTTCGTTTCAGGATGCCTGGACACACTGCGTTTGAAAGACTGGAGTTCATAGGAAGTAGGAAATACAGACAGAGGGAGACAGTTCCAGAGTTGACCTGTTGCATAAATGAAGGACTGGGAGTAACGGTTAACTCTTGCATTAGAGTCTAAGAGTTGGACAGAAAAGGGATGAGAGTTTGTTGCTAGACGGGTGCTACGTGCCCGTCGTAGAGGTGGAGGGATGCAAGCAGACAGTTCAGAGAAGCAGTGACCATTGAAGTAGCGATAGAAAAGAGATAAAGATGCAACAGTGTGGCAGAGACAGAGGTTGAAGGGAGCCGGTAAGAGAAGGAGAGTTGATGAGACGAAAGGACTTTGACTCTTCCCTGTTGAGAAGAGCTGCGTGTGGGGAGCCTCCTCACACATAAGAGTTGTACTCTACACAGGAGTGAATAGAACCCGTGTATAAAGTCAACAATTGTGCAGGGGCAAAGAAGGTATGGAGTCGGCTTAGCACACCTAATCTCCTGGAAACAGATTTTACAAGAGATGCAATATCTTTCCAAGATAAGTTCTCAGTGAATGAAACCCCAAGCATGCTCAAGGATGATGCAGGATTGAGCTGGATATTATTAAACATTAGTGGGTACACCTGTGGAAGATTGTGTTGGGTTGATAGGTGTAAAAACTGAGTTTGTGATGCATTAATAACAAGGTTATTTTTACCCCACCCAGAGATACGAGCCAAGTCAGACATTAGGTGTGCCATAGCCTCATCCTTTGTTTGTTGAAGTAACTGTTGAGATAGACGTTGCGGAAACCGAATAGAATGGTGAAGGGTGGAATCATTAGTGTACGAGTGGATGGGGTTAGATGTACAGCTTAGAAGGTCATTGATGAATAAAAGGAAAAAAGTCGGTGATAGGACAGAGCCCTGAGGAACACTACTGTTGATAGTTCTAGGAGAAGAACGATGGCCATCTACAACAGCGGCTATAGAACGACCAGAATGGAAGCTATAGATGAAGGTAGAGATAGAAGGATAGGAACTGTAAGAGGGCTGTTTGGAAGTTAAAGATTTATGCCAGACTCGATCAAAAGCCTTTGAGATGCCAAGTGCAATGGCAAAGCTTTCGCCAAAGTCCCGAAAGGAGGATGACCAGGAGTCTGAAAGGTAGGTGAGAAGATCGCTGGTGGAGCGTCCCTGACAGAACCCATACTGATGATCAGAAAGAAGGTTGTGACAGGAAAGATGCTTTAAAATTTTTTCTGTTAAGAATTGACTCAAGAACTTTTGAGACAGGATTTTAAAGCAGTTGGACGAGAGTTGGAGGGTTGGGAATGGTCACCCTTCTTTGGGACTGGCTGAATGAGAGGAAACTTCCAGCAAGAAGGAAAGGTACAAGTTCACAGACAGAGGCGAAAGAGTTTACCTAGGCAGAGTGTAAGCACAAAAGCACAGTTCTTGAGGACAACAGGAGGGACTCCATCAGGCCCATATGCCTTGTTAGTATTAAGGCCAGTGATAGCAGAAAATACATCAGCTGAAGACATTTTAATGTCAGCCATGAGGAAGTCAGAGGGGGGAAGAGAGGGAGGAACAGCACCGGAATCGTCTAAGGTGGAATTGGAGGAGAAAGTCTGAGCAAAGAGATCTGCTTTATCAGTAGAAGATATAGCTACAAAGCCATCAGAATAGAAAAGAGGAGGGAAGGATGATGAGGTAAAGTTGTTAGAAAGGTTTTTGGCAAGGTGTCAGAAGGAGCAGGAAGAATTCAAGTTGGAGAGTTGAGAGCATTTAGTACGGATGAAATTATTTTTAGCAGAGCGATGAATAGACTTAAAATGATTCCGGGCAGAAACACAGTCAAGATGTAATTCAGGGGTGGGTTGGTTCTGGTACCATTTATAGGCCCTCTCCTTGTTGCGGACAGCTTTAGAACAAGTGTGATTAAGTCAAGGCTTTCTTGCATTAGTCAAAGGATATGAGAAGGGACTGTATGCCTCCATGCCCGAGGGAATAACCTCCGTAAAGTGCAATGCACACTGAGATAGCTCCCGGCCATGGAAGCAATGATCATTCCAGGGAAAATCAAAGAAGTACTGCCTGAGGGCCTCGCAATCCGCAGCGCCAAATTGCCACAGTCGGCGGTTCTTTGGAGGGTCCACAGGCTGTACCAGAGCAATAGGACAGGTCAAGGTAATTAGGTTGTGATCGGAGGAGCCCAATGGAGAGGAAAGATTAACAGTGTAAGCTGAAGGATTTTTGTAAGAAAGAGGTCAAGTATGTTGGAGCTCTTTCCAAGGCAGTCAGGGATACAGGTAGGGTGCTGTAAAAGCTGCTCTAGGTCATTAAGGATAGAGAAGATGTAGGTTTGTTCACCAGGTGGATCAGTGAAAGGAGAAGAGAACCAAAGGTGGTGGTGAATATTGAAATCTCGTAGAATGGAGATTTAAGAGAAAGGAGAAACGGATAGAATGTTTTCCATTGCAGAAGTAAGATAGTCGAAGAATTTTCATGGTAGAATTAGGAGATAAGTAAACAGCACACATATATTTAGTCAGAGAATGACAGAAAAACCGAAGCCAGAGAGTAAAGAATTCAGTAGAATCATGCTCAGGAACATGAGAGCAAGATAAATCGTTTCGTACATATACACAACATGTACCTTTGGCTTTGAAATGAGTATAGAGAAAGTAGGAGGAAACAGAGAAGGGTTTGCTGTCAGTTGCCTCAGACAGCTGAGTCTCAGATACGAAGAGAAGGCGAGGTTTAGAGGAGGAGAGGTGATATTTGACAGAAAGTTAGAGGGAAGGCTGCGAATGTTGCAGAAATGAAGAAGTGAGTCAGACATTGGTTCCAGGCATCTCTCTGGAGTCGTCACCGGGAGACGAGCGGATGGTGGGTGTGGTTGTGAGGTATAGTGGTGTGGTGTGGGTGTGAGGTTTGGTGGTGTGCGGGTGTGAAGTATTATGGTGTGGGTGTGAAGTATGGTGTTTTGGTGTGGGTGTGAGGTAGGGTGGTGTGGTGTGGGTGTGAGGTATGGTATGGGTGTGGTTGTGATGTATGGTGGTGGTGGTGTTGTGTGGGTGTGGTTATGAGGTATGGTGGTGGTGGTGTTGTGTTGGTGTTTGGTATGGTGGTGTGGGTGTTTGTTTGGGGTATGGTGATGTGGGTGGATGTGGGTATGAAGTATGATGGTATGGGTCTGGTGTATGGAGGGTAGGGTGTGAGTATTGGGTATGGTGGTTTGGTGTGGGTGAGGGGTATGCCGGTGTGGGTGTGATGTATGTTGGTGTGGGTGTGGGATAAAGTGGTGTGGGATTGGGGTAAACTGGTGTGGGTGTGGGGTACCCTAATTATTGGCTTGGGGTAAACAGGTGTGGGTGTGGGTGATTGGTATGGTGTAAGCTATGGTGGTGTGGGTATGGGTGATTGGTATGGTGTAAGCTATGGTGGTGTGGGTATGGGTGATTGGTATGGTGTAAGCTATGGTGGTGTGGGTATGGGTGATTGGTATGGTGTAAGCTATGGTGGTGTGGGTATGGGTGATTGGTATGGTGTAAGCTATGGTGGTGTGGGTGTGAGATATGGTGGTGTTTGTATGGGTGTGTGGAATGGTGCTGTGGGTGTGGGAATAGGGTATGGTGGTGTGCGTTTGGATGTGGGGATCTTAGTGTGGGTGTGGGGTATGATAGTGTGGGTTGGGGTATGGTGGTGTGCGTGCGGGGATTGGGGAATTGTAGGATTGGTTTGGGTGTAGGGTATGGTGGAGTGGGTCTGGGATAGGTTGTGCGGGTTTGGGGTATGGTGGTGTGTGGTTGTGGGGTATGGTGGTTGTGGGGTATGGTGGTGAGTGTAGTTGTGAAGTATGATGGTGCAGGTATGGGTGTGGGGTATGTTGGGTCAGGTGTGGGTGTGGGATATGTTGGGTTAGGTTTGGGTGTGGGGTATGTTGGATGAGGTTAGGGTGTGGGGTATGTTCGGGTAGGTTTGGGTGAGGGGTATAGAAGGTTAGGTGTAAGTGTCGTGTATGGTTGGTTAGGTGTCGGTGTGGGGTATGTTGGGATGGGTATGAGTGTGGGGTATGGTGCTGTGGGTGTACGGCATGGTGTTGTGGTGTGGGGTGTGGTGGTGTGGAACATAGTATCGTGGGTGTGGGTGACAGGTATGGTGTGGTGAGTGGGTTTGGGGTATGGTGGGGTGAGGTTTTTGTGGGTTATAGCGGGGTGTATGTGAGTGTGGGGTATGGTGGTATGAGATATTATGGGGTGAGTGTTGGCATCGGTGTGGGGTATGGTGGGGTGGGTGTGGAAGGGGTATGGTGGTGCTGGTGAGGGAAATGATGGTGTGGGTATGATGATGTGGGTGTGGGGTATTAATGTGGGGTATAGTGGTTTTCGTGTGGGGTAGGGCGGTGTGGGGCATGGTGGTGTGTGTGTGTGTGTGTGTGTGGCTATGGTAGGGTGGGTGCGGGGTATGGTGGTGTGTGTGTGTGTGAGGGGTATGGTGGAGTGTGTGTGTGGGGGGGTATGGTGGGGTATGTGTGGGGGGGATATCGTAGGTTGGGTGTGGGTGCGTGGTGTGGTGAGGTGGGTTTGGGTGTGGGTTATGGTTGACTGGGTGTGAGTGTGTGGTATTTTGAAGTGGGTGTGGGTGTTAGGTATGGTGTTAGTGGGTGTGGGGTATGGTGTGTATTTTTTGGTGGGTGTGGGTATGGTATGGTAGGTGTTAGGTATATTGGGGTGGTTGTGGGTGTGAGGTATGAGTTGGGTGTGGATGTAGAAAATAATTGGGTAAGTGTGACTGTAGGGTATGGTGGGTTGGGTGTGGATGTAGGATAAAGTGGATTGGGTGTGGGTGTAGGGTATGGTGGGGTGGGTGTGGGTGTGACGTATGGTATGGTGGGTGTGGGAGTAACGTATAGTATGGTGGGTGTGGGTGGGGTACCGGTATCGTGTGGTGGGTTTGGATGAATGGTATGGTGGGATGGGTGTGGGTTTAACATATGGTGTGGTGGGTGTGGGTGGGGTTTGCTGTTAGTGGTTGTGGGGTATGGTGGGGTGGGTGTGGGTTTAACATGGCGTGGTGGGCGCTGGTAAGGTATGGTGTTAGTGCGGGTGTGGGGTGTGGAGGAATGGGTGTGGGATATGGTTGGTTGGGTGTGGGTGTGTATGGTTGGGTTGGTGTAGGTGTGGGGCACGGTCGATTGGATGTGGGTGTGGTGTATCGTGGGGTGGGTGTGGGGTATGGTGAAGTGAGTGTGGGTGTTGGGAATGGTGAGGTGGGGGTGGGTGTGAGGTACAGTGGAGTGGATGCGGGATTATGGTGTTAGTGGGTGTGCGTTTGGGTTTATGATTTGGTGAGGTGGGTGCGTAAGGCTTGTTTGTTTGTGGGAGCATTTAGTATAAAGTATAATTAAAATAAGTTCACAATCCTTCTGCTTCTGGTACTGTATTGAAGGAGTTTGTGCTATTATATTTGAATACCATGGTGTCTTGTACAGTGGTGTGTAGGTAATAGTGCAAACTTGTCAGCCACAGTGTGTATTCTTGTGGTCTGTGTTATAGGCTAAAGCAGTGTAGTGTATGGTACTGTTGAACATTGTTACCCTGATAAACAAGCGATCTGTAATGAAACAACATAATATGTCGCACCAAAACCCATCATAATACACCCCACAGTACCAAAGAATACCAAAACACATCACAGCATGTATACCACACAGAACCGCAGACAGCACATCACAACACATAACACACCATAGCACATGACCACATGACAAAGAAAAACACACACACACACACACACACACACACACACACACACACACACACACACACACACACACACACACACACACACACACACACACACACCCACACACATCACCCCACATTACACCACAACACAAAACAACGAGAACATAACACAACACACTACACGACTACAAACCTCGCACTATAACAGAAAACAATAGCCTACAGCACAATATAAGATAACATAACCCACCACAACATAACAGACCTCCGTAAACATGTACACATTTCCAGATAACATTGGGGCTGCTAAATAACACATTCACGTGTGATAATGTGTATGTTTAAACACACACACACACACACACACACACACACACACACACACACACACACACACACACACACACACACACAAGAAATATTGACAGGTGTTTGTTTACGTTACCCCTTCACGACAGTGCTATCTATTTCTGTGTACAGTTTATATGATGCTGTACAGTGGAGATAATTTTTTGTTGCAGGAGCTGTTAGAGTTAACCCTCATTAACTCCAGTGTACAGTAGGGCTGTCCTATAACCAAGAAAATCATGTGACTGGAACCATGACATACTATAAAATGACGTCGTGGTATTGAAGCCCTTAATACAGAGTTCTTTAACCAATAAAACCATGTCACTGCAACCACAGTCTAAATGGTAGTCATGCTGTGTCTGTGCGTTTGTTTGCTTCTTTCACAAGAACGATAATAGATATCGACGTAATTGTTTTTGCATTAGGTCGGGGAAAGTCCAGGGAGTGCAAAAAAAAAAAAAAAAAAAAAAAAAATCTGGTGATCGCGCGCAACGGAACAGAGCGAAATTATTGGAAATCGCGGCGGGCGAAGATATGTGACTATCATTTTTTCAACTTTCTGGTCAGAATTGTTCGTTGTAGGCTCAGCAACAGTATGGTAAAAAGATAGTTATATTTGCAGACTTTTTTGATGGAAAGGCTATTTGTTAGTCCTGCAAATTTTTGTTCACAAACACTAGTATACAGTATAATGACATCATGGTAGTGAAGTCCATAATACTGGAATGGATCTTATACTGTAATGGGTAACTTAAACCTATGGAAGAATTTACTTTTCTTATATTTTACCAGGTCACCAGTCACGGTAGAATCAACAGTGCCGCCACTACAAATATGGTGAGTTCACTGTTAAACTGCTCACAGTACACGGTCTGTGCTTTTATTACTTAAGGCAATGAGAAACACACACACACACACACACACACACATTCATTCATTCTGCTGTACTTTACAAAGGTTGTTACGTTCGGGAGTAGTGTACAGAGTTTTTTATTTCATATGTTGTTGGACATGCAGTTTGTAGATAAAAAGATCAGTATTCACTACGGTACTGTCTCTCACTATTAATATTAGTGTTACTGTACATCTTACAGATACAGGCCATATTCTTTTATGGCATTTTCACATTACTGTCATTAGCCCACCACTTGTACAGTATGGTAAAGCTCATGTTATTGCCTTCTCTCTTGTCATTAGTGAGTTATGAATTTTAAAACTCCCATTTAGTTTGTAAGGTCAGCAGTGTGTTACTTGTAAGGAATTAATGTTATTGTTATTGCACAGAACAATCCTGAGGAGTGCAGTGTGTGCTGCATCCCTTATGATGTGAGTGAGCGCCGACCACGCACTCTGCCATGTGGCCACTCCTTCTGTTCGCCATGCATCTTAGAGTTGACCATAGACAACCAGCTGACCTGCCCCAGATGCCGTGTCAACCACCCTGCCCCCTCCCTGCATGATTTTCCTGTAAGCTACGGAATGGAGGCATTTATCAAAAGGCTTAAGAATGTACAGCTTGTACAGGAAGCAGGTGCAGCTGGTGAAATGCCAAGTGTAAATCTTGCATCAGAAAAAGAGATGTCAGTGAAAACAGGAAGTGACACAATAAAGAAGAGACCCAAGGGGATGAGCAAGAAGCTTTGGTCCATGGTGGAGGAACAGAAGAGCAGTACTGGGAACGTGGTTACTGGATGCCAAGAGACCCAGTCCCAGATGGACCAGTACCGGACCCGGCTGGCCAACTGGAAAGAACAGCACCTTCAGCATCTGAAAAAGCTGGAGGAATTAAAACACGACAGTGCCACAGTTGTGACACTGATAGAGGAGGAGGATGCCAGAGTGGTGGCCATGAAGCAAGAAGGACAGGAAGGAGAGAAGCAACTGGAGGCTAGATTGGAGTGTCTGCAGAACGCCAACACACCACAGGAGGTCATCACAGCCATTCACCACAGTGACCTATGCAATATGGAGGTTGAAGACTGGAGGCAGAAGTGCCAAGAATTGTTCCCGGATGTCAACACTGTCACCACCAGCATGAAGGTAGGCAGTTGCTACCTTCTACTTGTACCACCAGGCTTCTGTAGCAACATGAACATACTTATACTGACATAATATTATTAACTTTTGATGTGTGACCTGTACATTAGCTCATAGTTAGCAGGGCCTCCAGCATTAATGTTTCTCTTGGTTTGGACAGATGCGTGAGGTCATCAGGACGGCCCTGGACACATTGCCAGCAGAGACTGATGCCACTCCTCCTCCCACCTTCCTACCACTCCCAGACCCGACCTCCACCATCATGGAGAAAATCAACACCATCACAGAGATGACAAAACGGCCACAGCAAGTAACAGTTAAGTTACCCCTTACTCTCCCGACTCAATATACCCCCACCAGTGTTGTCCCCATGTAATAATAATAATGTATTGGTATCGTCCATATGTACCGTATAATATATTGACACTGTTGACATGTAATAATGAATTGAAAGTATCCACACGTACTACTATACGGACACTTTCCACATTTGCTAATGTACTGTTACTGTCCACAGGTTGAGAACCTCCTGGAGATGAGTCAGCGCATCAAGACGATGGTGAAGGATGGCCTAGTATTTGCCGTCCAAGAAGATCAAGATCGCATTCGCCCCATCAGGACAACCCTAGAAAATGACCAGACGTGCTTGTACTGCCTTTGGGTTGATCCCCCACTACCTTCACGCCCACACACTGCAGGTAACTCCACCATTCTAACATATACCATCAATTCTTTCACCTGTCTGAACCTGTCAGGGTGACCCGATGGCACTTTCACAGGGCAGACTGGGACGGATTTAGAAATTATCTTGCTGATATTCCATGGCAGTCTTTCTTCTCTAGTGATCCCAATTCTACCCAGTCCCACATTTGCGACTTAATACTAGCTGGTATGGATTTATTCATACCAAGTCAACAATTCACTAAAAGATCCAACTCTCCAAAACGGTTTGATGGCAGTTGTGCCAGAGCAACAGCCCAAAAGTCATTAGCATATAACTCTTACTTAAAATCAAAAACATCTGAATCACTCTCCCAATTTAAAATTGCTAGAAATCATGCAAAATCTGTATTAAACCTATCTAAATCAAACTTTCTTCAAAAGCAAGCATCAAAACTACTTAACAACCCTAATGACAATAGAATATTCTGGTCAACTCTTAATTCTTTCAATAATAACTTTAACAAGTCATCATCCATTCCCCCACTAAAATCTTCAGATGGCAATATTACAAATGACCCACGTGGGAAAGCAGATATCTTTGCTAGTACCTTTGCCAGAAACTCTACCATAGATGATACCAGCCAGAATGTCTCAGTACTGGAACTTGATTCTCCCGAAATTGCCCCACTTAAAATACAGACAAGATACGTAAAATCCATCCTAGACAATTTACCTACCAACAAAGCTCCAGGCCCAGATGGAATTCCGCCAATTGTTTTGAAAAAGTGTTCCCCTGAACTTGCCTCTGTCCTAGCTAAATTATTCAGACTATGCATACGTACTTCTTTATTCCCAAATTCATGGAAAGAAGCCAATATCCACCCAGTTCCGAAGAAAGGAAGTTCGTCTGACCCCTCCAATTACAGACCAATAGCTGTCACATCTTCTCTTGGTAAGGTATGTGAAACTTTAATTAATAAGCATATTGTTAAACATCTTGAATCCAACAACTTAATTAGTGATAGACAATACGGTTTTCGCCACGAAAGATCCACCATTGACATACTCAATCTCTTAACTCTTACCATCCATCAATCAATTGATCTTTTTGGAGAAACTCATGCAGTAGCTCTTGATATCTCTAAAGCTTTCGACAGAGTATGGCACCGTTCCCTGCTGTCCAAACTCCCTTGCTATGGACTAACGTCTTTTGTTCCTTTGATTTCTTCTTATCTTAGTGACAGGAAAATAAGAGTAAAAGTAGATGACGTATATTCGAATTTCCACTCAGTTAACGCTGGCGTGCCGCAGGGATCAGTTCTGGCGCCAACCCTATTTCTGGTTCATATTAATGATCTCTTATCTGTCACTCATATGCAGATGACTCAACACTACATAGTTCATTCACACTCAGACATCCATTTACAAAGTCTAATATCTCTACCTCTCAACTCAGTACAGCCATCTCCATAAATCAAGATTTATCTACAATCAGTGAATGGGGACAAAACAACCTTGTCTCTTTTAATGCTAGTAAAACTAAATATATACAGTTTACTAATAGACAGATATTGCCAGATTCGTACATTACCTTCAGTGCTACTAATATTCCCATCTCCAAAAGTATTGAAATTCTTGGTGTCTCACTTAACAGTGCCCTAAGCTGGACCTCTCATGTCAGATCACTTGCTAAAACAGCCTCAAAGAAACTTGGATTATTGTACAGAGTCCGTAACTTCTGCGCTGATGAGCAGTTAGCTATAATTTATAAGAGTCATGTGTGCTCTCAGCTTGAATATTGCTCACCCTTGTGGAATGGTTGTTGAGAGGTTGCATTAAGACAACTAGACAAAATTCAGAATAAAGCTGTTAGAATCATTAACAACCCTGCCATTACATATAAACTACCTCCCCTGCAAGTAAGAAGGAATGTTGCCTCCCTTGCATTATTTTACAGATATTTTTTTGGCAAATGCTCAGACGAAGTTGCGTCCATGGTGCCACCTCTCTATGCCTTCCCTCGTGCTACACGGGCATCTGGTAGCGCTCATGACTGGAATGTCACTCAACCATATTGCAGAACTTCTGCCTATCAGAATTCTTTCATTCCCCGAACTGCATCTCTCTGGAACTCGCTTCCCCAGAGTTGTTTTCCTCCAAATTTCAACCCACAACTGTTCAAGTCTAATTGTAACAGATATTTTATGAACAGAGGACACCAGTAATCTGGTGTATGGATTATTTTTTTTTTACCCATTTGTTTTTCCTTCCTCCGTTCTGTTATTTATTAAAAAAAAAAAAAAAATGTAGTGGTATTAGAGGTAAATTGTGAAATAATGTTGATTTTGTGTATACAGCGTGTCGGGGACAGCATGCAGAGATTGCCAAGTGTGAAAGGACTAAACACACTGGAGACTTTTCGATTGTGTGGAAGAATTTAGTTGACATGTTACACGCTGTAGGTGGGGGCTGGAGCTAGTTCTCTGGCAAGGGTAAGGAGTGGTTCGAGGAAGTTCAGGGAGCTGTTGCCTTGCCTGACATTAAGAGGATTCTCCTTCCATGCTGAGGGGCCTTTGCGTACACCATATTTTTGAGCATAATGCTGTAAGATAATGAGACCTGGGAAGTAAAGGGAGAGAATATTCGTAGGCTCATACATACAGCAACGATAGTGATCAGATGGATGTGTAGTGCGTCCTTTGTAGGTTAAGAGTTGAGAGGAAGAGTGGGACTTGAATAAAATTACATTAGCGTTGTGATGAGAAAGGGTAGATTGATATGGTTTGGGGATGTGGAAGAGGATGGAGAATGACAGCTGGGTGCTGAGGGTGAAAGGCGTGAATACTGGGAGCAGAGTTGCGAAAGGGAGACCGAAAAGACCTGGGAAGAGGTCATAGATTGCGACAGTGTGACCTCAGGGATAACGGACTAACTAAGAGGTTGCTAGAGATCAAGCACCGTAGACAGCCGCCATGAAGTGACCAAGAACTACGCATGCAAGCATGTTGGAACCTTTATGCAGGAAAGAATAAACGAATTATCAGTATAATATGACTACTTACAGTAATGACTAAATCTGAAGTTAGTTTTGTAGCTCATTTCCTTTTGTCTATTTTTTTTTATATTTAATTTTGCTCTTGTTTCCAGTTCTGTCTCTCCCTCTTTCTTAACCAGATTTCCTTGTCTCCCAGTTTCATTATATCCCCCCCCTCCTGCCCTCTCTCCCTTATTTCTCTCAGCTTGCTCTTCACTTCATCTTACACTTTCTCGTTCTTCCCCTCCTTCTTCACTTGGCAGACCTCATACTTTGTACCCCTTCTTGTTGTTCTTATTTTCTTCCTTTTCCTCTTCTGTGCATGGCGTTTCCCGCGTTGTCTTTGCAGTTCACTACTTCCTACCAGTGTCCGTCCTTTTCTCACTTCTCTGAGTCCTCTATAGGAGTACTAGTATATTTCATTCCCATTTCTCCACATCTTCTTTTCTTTCTTTCCCCTCTCGGTCCGTCTCTTTCCTTTTATATCCTGCCTTATATTTCTGTATTTATCTTATCTTTCAAGCAGTCACTTTATCTGTCTATATATCTGTCTGTCAACCTGTATAACTATCTGCCTACCTATCTATCTATCTATGTCTGTCTATATACATATACATATTTCGAATCACTTGTTTCCCAAACCACCACATCCATGTCTGTATATCTATCTCTTAATATACATATACATATTTCAAGTCTGGCGGCTTTCCCAAACCACCGTATCTATCTGTCTCTGTCTATCTGTTTATCCATCTATCTATCGATCCGTATGTACAAATACACATTTCTAGTCACCTGTTTCCCATACCACCATATCTGTGAATCAGTAGGTCAGTCTGTCTATCCATCTATCTATCAATAGCTATCCATCTGTCTATCTGTCTGTCTATCTATCTATCTATCTATCTATCGATATAAGGAACAGGAACACTACCGTAGGTCAGACCCACATCATGTTTATTTCTGACAAACGTTTCGAAATATAAACGTTTCATCATCAGAGCCTGTACACAGGAAATAGCACCATTAAAATGAAAGACGAGAAACATTATGAATCATATATACCTAAACATTAAAGTTACACACACACACACACACACACACACACACACACACACACACACACACACACACACACACACACACACACACACACACACACACACACACACACACACACACACACACACACACACACACACACACACACACACACACACACACACACACACAGAATTTCAAGGTAATTTCAAGGTGAATGTAGGGAAGAGCAAAGTTATAGTCTTCGAGAGAAATGAAGCCACTGAATATACAGTGAGGTTGAAGGATGAAGAAATTGAAAATGTGAGTGCATTGAAATACTTGGGTAGTGTGATGAGTAAGGATGGAAGTTTGGAGGATGAAGTGCTTGAAAGAGCACAACAGGAAAGAAAGGTTGCTAGTTCTTTGAATGCAGTGATAAGAAATAGGGGAACGAGCGTGGAAGTACAAAAGTTGCTGCATGATAGTATTGTGACACCCACTCTAACGTATGGAAATGAAGCTTGGACGTTGTTGGAAGGACACAAGTCAAGAATGAGAGCAGTGGAAAGAGAGTTATTAGAGAGGAGCATGTGGAGTTACATGGAGAGACAGTCAAATGAGGAAATGAAGGAGCGTTGTGGTGTGAAGGTGGCTGTGATCGAAAGCCATAGGAGAAATACACTGAGGTGGTTTGGCCATGTGGAGAGGATGGAGAGTAAGAGACTAACGAGAAGAGGGGTATATGAGTGAGGTGGAGGGGGAGGCCAAGGATGAGATGGAGGGTTGTAGTGGGGAGGTATATGACAGAGGGGGGTGTGGGCTGGGAGGAGGGCAATGAAATGGCTGGGGACAGGGCGACATGGAGGCGATTTGTTTGTGGCCACTCCTTACGAGATTAAGGCGTCTGGCAATAGATAGATAGATAGACAAACATAGATACATGTGCTGATATCTGCAAGGAAAAGGAAACACAAAATATCCCGAGGGCTCTTCCCTCAAGATGTGAATACACGAAAGCGCTCGGGATATTTCGTGTTTCCTTTTCCTTGTGGATATCAGGATATCTATGAATCACTTGTTATTTAATGATTTAATTGCTCATACATACATATACTTACATACACACTCCTATTCCTTGTCGCTCATCATACTCCCCTTCTCTCTAGTCTGTTTTTTCTTTCCCGTGTTACAAAATCTCTACTGCTCTTTTTCGTCTCCCACACATTTATTCTTTTTCTTTCTTCCATCCTTCTCTCCTGCCTTTTGCTTCCCATCCCCTTATTCCACTGTTCTTCATCTATTTTCTTTCTTCGCCTTCCTCCATTATTATTTCTCTCCGACCATTCTGGTTGCCTTGCCTCTTTCCTACCTACCCGTCACTCACACCCTCTCAGAGTTTACTTCTTTCTTAAATCCTTCCCTTATCTGAGTACGCACCACATGATATTGGTAATATACAGTACACTACAGTACACCATGTGATCGCCTGCTAATCCACTGAGGTATGCGGTGCAACTACTCAGTCCTCCCTAAGCTGGAATAACTTCGGCTAACCGGCTGACAAGTGGGTGAAACTCGCTCACCTTCGGCTGTGAAGTGACTGCTAGATCCCAGGAGGGATCTTTACCCCTGCACAATTGTTGACTCTATACAGAGGTTTTATCCGCCCCTGTGTGGAGTACAACTCTCATGTGTGGGGAGGCTCCCCACATACAGCTCTTCTCAATAGGGTGGAGTCAAAGGCTTTTCGTCTCATTAACTCTCCTCCTCTTACTGACTCCCTTCAACCTCTGTCTCTTCGCCGCACTGTTGCATCTTTATCTCTTTTCTATCGCTACTTTAATGGTCACTGCTCCTCTGAACTGTCTGCTTGCATTCCTCCACCTCTACGACGGGCGCGTAGCACCCGTCTGGCAGCAAACTCTCATCCCTTTTCTGTCCAACTCTCTAATGCAAGAGTTAACCGTTACTCCCAGTCTTTCATTTATGCAACAGGTCAACTCTGGAACTGTCTCCCTCTGTCTGTATTTCCTGCTGCCTATGATCTCCAGTCTTTCAAACGCAGTGTGTCCAGGCATCTCAAAATGATCGGATCTTGAATTTGGCTCTCTATTGTATTTTGTTTTTCTCTTGGAGGGAACTGTTACTGCGGGCCGTGGCCTTTGGTTCCTTCTTCCTCGCATAAAAAAAAAAAAAAAAAAAAAAAAAAAGTTAAGTCCATTACCAGTCTTCAGGTGACTGCCAACTTCCAGAAGGGATTAGCCATAATAAAAGCACAGACTCGCACACACATTCAGCTCACTACACTCTCAGTCACTAAGTCACACGATGTGGTACTGCCCTCTCCCACAATATACTCTTGTAACATAAAATATGTTGTAGTGCATCAATAATATACGACGTAGACCCTATGACACAGTGTTTGATATAGTCATTGGACAATTCCAGGCATCCCGGACCCCAGCCGCCCCAGTTCCAGCCGACCCGGTCCCAGCAGCCCAGGCCCAAGCAGCCCCGGTCCCAGCAGCCCAGGCCCAAGCAGCCCCGGTCCCAGCAGCCCAGGCCCAAGCAGTCCCGGTCCCAGCAGCCCAGGCCCAAGCAGCCCCGGTCCCAGCAGCCCAGGCCCAAGCAGCCCCAGCCCTAGCTTAGAAGCTCCAGCCTGGCCCAGCAGCCATTGTCCTGGTCCAGCAGTCCCAGCTTTGGCCCTCCAGGACTACCAGGTCCCCCTTGTTTGAGAGGGACCCCCGGTGCCCCTCGCCGCCCCACCGGGCCTTGGCCCGGCAGCTAATCCCTGGCCCAACAGCCCCAGTCCTGGCCGAGCAGCCCCAGCCTTGGCCCAGCAGCCCCAGCCCTCGCCCAGTGCCTTGCCCCCAGCAGGTCCGGTACCAGTAGGCTACCCTGGCCCCATACCACCCTTCCCCCTCCCTGGCCCCTCTGCGGCCGGTTTTGTTCAGCCTCCCCATTAGATCACTCCCTTCCCAATTTAAAATGTTCAGTACTGTATGAAATATGCTGATATGCTAGGTGTAACCGTGTTTTATGCTCCCCTGTTAGTTAACTACTGTTGTACAGTACAGTAAACATTTATTTTCCTTTATTTCATTACTGTACATCACTTATGCCATATCCATATTCCTAGCCTACCACTCATGTTACACATTTACTCCCCACTTCCATGTACAGCTGGCGGCATAAATTCGCGTTAGGCCAGCAGGTATGATATGGGCCCGAGTGCCTGGCAATACTGTATGAAGAAGAGTTGGGATATGCATTTTAATGGCCAGTGTCTATGCTTAACATTCGGATATATGCTCGGAACAATATTATGTATGTACTGTAGGTAATGATCACCTGCAATGCAGAATGCAATAAACTCATGAAATGTGGTATGAAAATATACTATACTCTCGGTGTTAATTCCTTTCTGGTCACTCTCCTCTGCACCTCCCTGTGTCCCTCCCCTCCAATCTGTCTTCCCCCTTACCTCATTCCCACCCCCAAATTGTTATCCCTTCCCCTCCTTCTTTTCCTCTCATTTTCTATCTCTTTCCCCATACCATCTCCCCTGCAACCTCTGTTGAAAAAAACTCATTTTTTAAAACATCACCATGCTTGTTGCACCGTATTCCTTTATTATTCGCGACACATTTAATATTCTATATCAATACGATATTTGGTGTCATTATCATCGCTGCTGCAACCATGCTTCATCATTATTATTCCCCTTTCATTGCCATGCTGTTGTCTCCTTTCTCATCCCCTTTTCTAGTCCCCCCTCCGTTATTCCTGATACTCCCGAGATACAGGTAGCCTTGGAGTCTGGCATTAGAGTTGCATTCTAATGCTAATCTCTGTCAGCATCTCATTCAACCCGTCTTCCCAATTCTTCTTCCTGGCACACTCTCACCGCTCCCTCTACCTCTCCTTGGCATGGGTGTAATGTCATGTTCTGGGTTATATTGTGTAAGCAGTCACTCATCCTTGCATATGTATCGGAGTCTAGATATTGTCAGATGAGTCCGTTCCTAAAGGCTCAGCAATACCTGTTTTCGTGGTGCACTAGCAAAGTGAGTTCTCATGCCCCACGTAATATACATATATGCCACCAGTGGTAGCTTGATTGTTGCATGCTCATGACTTTCGTGCAGTATGAAGGAATAGCAGCAGGGGTGCTTTTTATGGCAGGACAGTTGCGCTGGATTCGAACTTGCATCAGAATTACCATTTCAGTACCATGACCAACCAGCCACAAGTCCCCCTGCAGCATATACTACAAAATCTTGCGCGAGGCGTATAGTTGAAGTAAACATATTCATTCATTTCCCACTGTTTACTTCAGGTATGTTCCATGTGTATGACGCAATATTTGCAGCTTCTATGTGAAGTGTCACAGTAGCTGAATATCCTTACCGAGGTGTCAGTCAGTTTCGTAAGTAATCATGGTTTTAATACCAATAACCGAGGTATCGGTATGAAGATATCTGTCAGTACTGTATTTTTCTTCTTGAATTGTTTGCTTGTGTAGTCTGTTGTCATCCTCTGAAAACCTGGTTTTAACATGGGTCATCACTACTAAAGGAATGATTTGTAAAGAGGATAATGGCACCGTAGAGTGATAAACGGGGCTAGCGAAACCAAGGGAGAGGAGGGATTATAACGGTAGAAAAAAAAAGAAAAGAAGGGAGAGACGGTAGGGATAGAGGGAGTGGGGAGGGCTGCGGTAGGGAAGGAAGAAGACCGTGGATGGGAGGGGTAGGGAAGATAAACCAGAAGGGAAGTAGCACCGAGAAAATAATTATGATTTCATATGGCATTTCAGAGCATATTAGTAAGTTTACTGCATTTTGCATTTCAGATTATTACATACAATACATAAAGTAAATTGTGTTCCGAGCATAACTCCGAATGTCAAACTTAAACAAGCAATTAAAATGCTTACCTGTCAAATCATCTCAATACAGTATTGCCAGACACTCGAATATCATGCCTGCTGCTTAACGCGAATTCATGCCGCCAAGTACCGGCTGCACATCGTATTCTATGTATCCGTAATAGAATTTTTGTAACTGTATTACAGGGGTGTGCTTGATTATTATTATTATTTTTTTTATGTTAGTTTCCTCAGATTTTTTTTATTCTATTTGTGTGTGTGTGTGTGTGTGTGTGTGAGAGAGAGAGAGGGGGAGTAATGTTACGTACCAAATAATACTGCTAACATACGCCACATGGTCGCCTGCTAATCTGCTAAAGTATGCGGCGTGACTGCCCACGCCTCCCTAAGGTGGATAAACTATGGCTAGCCGGCTGACAAGTGGGTGAAACTCTCACAGGTAGCTAAGTCCACCACCAGTTGTCAAGTGACTGCTACTGTAACTCTCAGATGGGATTAGCCATAATAAAAGCACAGACTTGCACACACATTCGGCTTCCTGCACTCATTAAGTCACAGGGCGTGGTACTCCCCTCTCCCACAACATACCCATTTAACTTACAATATGTTGTAGCGCATCAATAATATATGACCTGGACCCTATGGCAGAGTGTTTGATATTGTCCTCTTTGGTAGTATGACACTCGTTCTACTACATCTGTGTATCGTCTTCCTCACTCTCACATTTTCTCTTTTTTTTTTTTTTTCCATTATCATGTACTTTTCTCCATCCCGTCACCTCTGTTCTCTTTTGTTCCTTTTTATTTCTCTCCTTCTTTGTCATTTCACATTTGTCTAAATCTGTTTCTTTTCTGTTTTCCTATTTTTCTATTTTATTTACATTTTTCTCGTTTTCTCCACACTCGTTTTCCATATCCCTTTTCAAATGTTTACATTTACATGAAAGACGGACACGGAAATTGTTTGGGTTGAAATTAGTAACATCTGGGAGAAATTACTCTTAGGAGCTATTTACAGTTCTCCGAAATTAAGTACAGTAGATAGTAAATACCTTTGAGAGGAGGTGAGGAAAGCGTCACAATCCAGCTTAACAATAATTGTGGGGGATCTTAACCTGCCAAGGATAAATTGCTGAAATCTGACTGGGGATGCAGAATCAAGGGAATTTCTAGAGGTGGTACAACATAATTTCCTTTATCAGTATATCAGGGAGCCCACCAGAGGTAATAATATACTAGATTTGGTGTTATCTACCAAAGAAAACGTCATTTGTGATACAGAAGTTGGTGGACGACTTGGTAATAGCGATCATGAAGCAATTAAGTTCAATTTTATTTGGGATGTCATAGCTACTGAAAATCCCTTGACCGTTCCTAATTTTTGTCTATGAGATTTTGATGGATTAAAAGCTCATTTTAGAACTGTCGCATGGAGAAACTAGATACCTTACGGAGAGTAAGGTCACGGGGGAACCCCGGGTCATATGAGAGGGGCAGTAACTGGGTGGGAGTATGTGCCAGGTCACTGGGGAAGCTCAGGTCATAGGTGAGGTACAGGATATAGGTGGGAGGGTGCATCAGGTCATAGATGAGGGACAGGATATATACTGTAGGTGGAAGTGTAGTTCAGCTGATAGACATAAACTCAGGTCCGGTACCAAGCAGCCGTTCGGCCAGTGAGAAAATTTCTCGCTGGCCGAACGGCTGCTTGAATATGAGTTAGTAAATGTAACACACAGAGGCCAAGATAAATATATCCCTTACCGTTTAGAACGAATAATTTAGAACCAAGATGGTTAAGCAACAGATTGAAATCTCTCATAGGCCATAGGAAAGGAATATATAGCTAAATAAAAAGTGGGAAGGAACACTTACGTAACTGGTACGCGATTATGAAGAGAAGTAAAGAGGGAGATACAGAAAGCAAAGCGAGGCTATGAAATTAAGGTTGCTAGTGAATCAAAAGAAAACCTGAAGAGTTTTTACCAAATGTAGGCCACCGTACGAAAAATAAAGATAGGATAGGACCTCTCAGAACAAAACCAGGTAACATTACCAAAGAAAATTTAGACCTGGTCCCTCAAGCAGCAAATATTTACGGTGATATAATACGGAAAATATTCTTAGTAAAATAATCATTAGTAAAGAGGACGTATTGAAAGGAATTAATAAGTTAAAAAAAAAAACCAAATCGCCAGGTCTGCACGACATATATGCAAAAATTATAAAGGAAACCAAAGATGACATATCAGCCACTTTTACGTATTTTAATGATTCTTTAAATTCAGGAGAAGTTCCAGAGGCGTGGAAGACCATAAACGTAGTGTCCACTTCTTAAATTCGTGACATAGCAGTTGCGTCGAATTATTGTCTGATAAGTCTAACGTCAATGGCAGTGTTAAGTCCCCGTCCCACAGTGCCACGAGCTCCAACAGCAGTAGTTCAGTAAAGGAAGGACGTTGCCCAGTGAGTTGTTCTTAAAGGCAGCCTTTTGGTGTGCATCAACGAGGTCAGCTAAGGTGTAGCAAATGAACAATGGCTTCTTAAGTTCAGTGTCTTTATTTTCTTAATAATTACACTTAATGCTTGCTAACTTCACTGGGGTGGCTCAGTCGGTAGAGAGGTGGCCTGCAGTTCTAACGGACCCAGGTTCAAATCCCCGCTGGGGCAGGGAACATTTTAAGGATTTGAATTTCATAATAGCAGGCTTTACTGATCTACCAGGAGACCCGCCGACATGTCATAAAAATACCCCCGCTAATACCAATACACCAGTCCTGTATGAGACAGCCCTAGCATGTATTCAATATGGACGGTGGGTGTTAGCGCCGAAGTGGTGACATGTAGATGTGTATGGTATGTAGGAGGACTACTGGGCCTTGGGAACAGGCTGTGAAGCCTATGCCCAGAGTAGGTCACAAAAAAAAAAAAAAAACTGCAATTACACTTAATACTTGCCAACAACACTTCACTGTTTTCACAAGTACTGGAGCTATACAATATGTGGTTACACTGCATTGATACTGAACTAAACTCAAACTGAACTGAAGCTGCTTAAGTTTCTTCCCCATCCGTATATAAGCTTCCTATATTCTAGAAAAATCTACTATATTCTCGAGGAAGCAACCGTTATCAAACCGGAGGCATCCAAAATATCCAGAGTTTTCTGACACAATATAACACTCTGAATTATTTAGCATACAAACTGAGATAAAATTACATAACTTTACAAAGAATCACATAAAACATTATAGAGAAAAAGAGCACAAAAATTAATGTACAATGTTACAAAATACCTTCTCTCACAAATAGCAGCCTAACTGGCAACTCTAATATGTAGCGGAAAACTTTGAGAATCATTAGGAATACTCCAGCACTACCTAACTGGCAAATCCTGCTTCTCAACACTACCCCCTCCCTAGTCCTTTTGTTGACCCGACAAAACTACATAGTGTATGCAAACATAATCCTTAATCCAAACTTAACATCTAATTATACACAAAATAATCCTTCAACTTATCAGGGTGTCTCCTATGCCGCGTCTGATGATGTTCCTGCGCCTCCACACAGTCCACTCCTCCTGGAATGTCTTTGTACTCATCTTGATGCACTTCTCCCGCGAAACTGTCACAAACCTCTTGTACTGCAGCTCCTTGGTCCTCAACATCCTCGGCTGCGGGAGAGCACGATTCCTCGGAGACATCCTAGCTGTACTATAATATCACTATCATGAAGCGACTTTTTTTACATTTACTTTTTTACACTCATGCTCACTTTCTTATTTCTTATCACTGCTTTCAAAGAACCAGCGACTTTTCTTCCTTGTTGTCCCCTTTCAAGCACTTCATCCTCCAAACTTCCATCCTTACTCATCACATAACTCAAGAACTTAAATGCAATCACAGTTTTCATTTCATCATCATCCAACCTCACTGTACATTCAGTGACTTCATTACTCCTGAAGACCATAACTTTACTCTTCCCTACATTCACCTTTAGTTTCCGTTTCTTACACACTCTCCCAAACTCATTCACCAAGCCTTCCAGTTCCCCTTCGTCTTCTCAGTACAGTATCATCCGCAAACAAAAGTGAAGGAAGTTTCGAAACGCTGTACTTTCTCATTAGGGACACTCCAACATCCATTGCCCTCCCTCGTATTTTATAACCCCATTCATATACAGATTGAACAACCATGGAAACATGACACATCCCTGTTTCAATGCAACCTTCAGATAAAAAAAAAAAAAAAATTCACTCAGCTCACTGTCCACACGCACTGCAGCCTTAGCATCCTCCTACATACTCTTCACAGAATTCAACAACTTCCATTGACTCCATAATCATCCTTAATATTTTCCACATTTCTTGTCTATCCACCCTATCATAAGCTTTATCCAAATCCATGAAAGCCGCATACAACTTCTTTCCCTCCTCTAGAAACTTTTCCACTAAAGACCTAAGAATGAATAATCTGATCTACACAACCTCTTCCCTTCCTAAAATCTCCCTGTTCTCCTCTAACTAATTCCTCTGTTATTTCCCTGACTCTGTCAACAAGTATCTTACTTAAACTTTTCCTATTTCAGTTAGAACACAAATGCCTCTATGATTATTACACACTTCTATTTCCCCTTTTCCTTTGTCTGTCTATCTATCTATTGCCAGATGCCTTAATCCCTTATACGGGGTGGCCACAAACAAATCGCCTCCACGTCACCATGTTTCCCGCCAATTTACTGCCATGCTCCCAATTCACACCCCCCTCTCTCATATACCTCTCCATTACATCCCTCCATCTCATCCTTGGCCTGCCTCTCCCTCTTTCCCCCTCCACCTCACTCATATACACTTTCCTTGACAGTCTCTCACTCTCCATCCTCTCCACATGGCCAAACCACCTCAGTGTGTTTCTCCTAATGCTTCCTATCATATCCACATCCACATCACAACGCTCCTTCACATCCTTATTTGTCAGTCTGTCTCTCCATGTGACTCCACAGGCTTCTCTCAAATAAATCATTTCCACTATTCTCACTCTTGACTTGTGTCCCTCCAACAACATCCAAGCTTCATTTCCATATGTCAGAGTTGGTATCACAATACTGTCATGTAATAACATTTTCACTTCCATGCTCACTTCCCTGTTTCTTATCACTGCCGTCAAGGAACCAGCAACCTTTCTTCCTTGTTGTACCCTTTCAAGCACTGCACCCTCCAAACTTCCATCCTTACTCATCACACTAACCAAGTACTGTACTTAAACCCACTCACATTTTCCATTTCCTCATCATCCAACCTCACTGTACATTCACTAACTTCATCTCTCTCGAAGACCATAACTTTACTCTTCCCTACATTCACCTTTAAATTCCGTTTCTTACACACTCTCCCAAACTCATCCACCAAGTATTGCAGCTCCCCTTCGTCTTCACTTGACAACACAGTATCATCTGCAAACAACAGTACAGGGAGCTTCCAAACACTTCCCTCTCTCATTAGGGCCACTCCAACATCCACCACCCTACCTTGTATCTCTTTTATGACCCCATCCATATACAGATTGAACAACCATGGAGACATGACACATCCCTGTTTCAACCCAACCTTCAAATAGAAAAACTCACTCAGTTCACTATTCACACGCACTGCAGCCTTAGCACCCTCATACATACTCTTCACAGCATTCAACAACTTCCCATCTACTCCATATATTCTTAGTACAATTCTTGTCTGTCCACCCTGTCATATGCTTTCCACAAATCCATGAAGGCTGCATACAACTTCTTTCCGTTCTCTAGACACTTTTCCACTAAAGATCTAAGAAGGAATATCTGATCTACACAACCTCTTCCCTTCCTAAAGCCTCCCTGCTCTTTTCCAACTAATTCATCGTTATTTCCCTAACTCTGTCAATAAGTATCCTACCGTATACTTTTCCTATTACACGAAGAAGACAAATGCCTCTATGATTACCACACACTTCTTTTTCCCCTTTCCCTTTGTATAAGGGAATAATTATACCTGACTTCCAATCATCCGGGACTTTACCTTCCTCCCAGGCCAATCTGCACATCTACATACATTCTACTACTATCTCTCCCCCATACTTCAGCATTTCACCACACACTCCATCAATTCCTGGGGCTTTCCCCATTTTGACTTTCTTCAATGCTTCCACAACTTCTATCCTACTGATATCTTGCTGTCTTCTCACCTCCCTCCTTCTCTCAGCCATTCCCCAGCCACTTATACGTGCATTACTTTCATTCTCTATGTTCAGCAATTTCTTAAAGTGTTCTCTCCATCTGGTCACTTTTTCTCCCTTCTCAACTAGTAATCTACCATTTTTTCTTTCACTCTCCTACTAACTTCATTACCACCCTGTCTGACTCTCTTTACCTCTTTCCAGAACATTTTCTTACAGTCCCTCCACTTGACACTGAAATTCCTCCCAAATTCCTCATCCACTCTCTTCTTACTCTCTCTCTTACTAATCTTTTCACTCCTCTCTTCCTTTCTACATATAACTCTGTCTTCCATCTCTCAGCTTCTTCCACGCCCCTGTTTCTCATCCATTCGTTATTTGCTTTCTTCTTTTGTGTTTTGTGCCATAGCCTGTCTCACCTCTTCATTCCACCATGCTGTTCCTTGCACCCCCTTTCGTCTTCTCTTCACCTCAGAGATCACCTCACATGCTGCACATATTTCCTTTGTGAACATCTTGCACACACCTTCCACGTCCCTGATCTGCTCCAGTTCATATTTACCCAATCGTTCCTCCACCTCTCTCTTATATTCTGCCTTTTTCTCATCCTCTTCTTACCTTTCAACTCTCTTTACATCTACTTCTTCCTCCTGTCCTTCTCTTCTTCTATTTCTCCATTTTACTTGGACCTTGATTCTGACCACCACAAAGTGGTGGTCAGAAACTCCAGTCCCCCAGCCTCTATATGCTCTTGCATCCATTACACATCGTATCTTTTCATCCACACACAGATAATCAATTGTTGCCTTCCCTTCATTCAGTTCACCATCCACCCTTCTCATCACTCGCCATGTATACCTGTGGATCATTTTGTACCTGAAGAGGGTATTAGCTCTCACCAACCCCCTCCCGGCACGAATGTCCACTAAAGCACTGGCATTCTCATCTATCTCAGCAGGCACACCCCACTCACCAACTGCTCCATCCACCTTCACATTCCGTACTTTACCATTCGTACCACCAATCAAAAACACCGTCTCATTCCTTTCAAACTTTTCCGTGCACACTTCCACATTTGTCCAGAACTCTTCTCTCAATCTGCTTGCACGATCTTGCATTGGCACATACACGCACACAATCGCCCACGTTTGTAGTCCAACTTTCAGTCTTACCCACACAATCCTTGAGCCAACTGATCCATACTCTCTTAAATTCGCCTTCCATCTGTTACTTAAAACAATACACACTCCTTTTGCCCTCTCATTCTCACCTACTCCTGCCCATATACCTCATCCATACTCCCATTCTCTCGCACACTCACCTCTCCATTTAGTTTCAGTTAATCCACATACATCCACTTTCGCACCCTCAAGCACCTGGACAATTTCTCTCTCTTTCACCTCATGATTTGCACCCCTTACGTTCCAGGTCGCTATCCGTATAATGTAATTTGTACCTTCCTCCCAGGTCAATCTGCACATCTTCCACATCCATTCTACTACGTCTATCTCTCCCCCATGCTTCAGCATTTCACCACACACTCCATCAATTCATGGGACTTTCCCCTTTATGACTTTCTTCATTGCTTCCACTACTTCCATCCTATTGATCTCTTCCTCCCTTCTCATTTCCTCCTTCTCCCAGCCATTTCCCGGCCACTTATACTAGCATTATTTTTATTTTCTATGTTTAACAGTTCCTTAAATAGCTTTCTCCATCTGATTACTTTTCTCCCTTCTCCACTATTAATCTGACATTTTTATCTTTCACTACCCTGCTAACTTTTTTATAACCCTGTTTAAATCTTTTTACTTCCCTCCAGAACATTTTCTTACATTCCCTGCAATTTACACTAAATTTCCTTCCAAACTCCTCGTCCACTTTCTTCTTACTCTCTTATTAATCTTTTCCTCTCTACATGTAACCATTTCTTTTGCCTCTCAATTTCTTCCATGCCTCTACTTCCCATCCACCCTCTGTATGCTTTCTCCTTTTATGACACAGCTTGTCTAACCTCTCCATTCCACCTTGCTCTCCTTGCACCCCCTTTTGTCATCTCTCCACCCCACACACCACTTCACATGCCACACTGCTCTCTTATGTGAATATCTTGCACACACCTTCCACCTCCCTCATCTGCTCTGTAAGATACACTGCTGAATTTAACAATGTTCTCTGTAGGTTTTCTGTCAGTTAGAAATCCTACACCACAAACTCTTTCATTTTGTCTTCCTCTGTAGTAAAATAGGCGGTTTCTGTCTTGGAGCTGAATAAATTTTTCTTCTTTTCTGTGAATCTCTCTCAAACCTACGATATCTCAAATAATGTTTTCTAATTCAGTCATGAAGTTGTCAAGTTTGTAACCTTCTGTGAGGCTTCTTATATTGTACATATTGATCTTCAAGGATTTCTGTTTAATGTCCCGGTCTCTGATTTTCCTAAACATTGCCCACCCACGTTCAGTGGCACACTGCCTGTAAGCTCTGGAGGCAGTGCGATTGGATCTTTAGTAGACGATGATCCAACAGTAACGCCCGTGTAATCATTAACAGTACACTTCATGTTTTGTTGGGTGGTCTCTGGCAAATAACCTCACCTCCCTGCCAGATAGTTTCTGGTGAGATGTAATTTTTTTTGCCATCTTATTCAGTATATTCGATGGAGCCCTATATATCTACAAGGAGTTCCGTGGCCTGCGCTGTCTAAGACGGTACCTCGTGTATCTACAAGGCCTTCCTCTACCTGCCATCTGGGAATACGCCAGGTAGCAGTGGGATCCTGCCCCTTGATTTAATATATATATATATATATATATATATATATATATATATATATATATATATATATATATATATATATATATATATATATTTTATGTTTACTTTGTTCTTTTTTTTGGGAGGGGGGAGAGAGCAATGCTGGTCGTCTTGCTTTGACAACTCTCATACCGTTTTCCTCAGCATCAACTGGATTGTCTACCCCATTAGCGGTAAAAACACAAGGTCATTCTAAAATTGATGTAAAACATGATCTTTGGAGAACTGTCTTTTTCAGTCAGCCAAAAACACAGTCTACAGTATAGTGATAAAGAAATGATGTGAAGTTTTACGGTACATTAAACTGCTTGCTCCTTTCTCCTTGTTTCTTTTCTTCAATCTTCTTATCTTTGTCTCAACTTTCTTTCCTCTCCCCTCATCCACGTTCTCTCATTTCTCCCTTCCCTTCCAAACTCTTTCCTTTCATTCAAGCTTCCGTGAGAACAGAATTTTCTGTTGTTGCCCTTTTTCTGTAACAGTCCATATATACTTTTTTTTTTTTCTCACCCTTACCCCCTTTTTTCACAAATTCTTTTTCCTTATTCGGCAGGAAGAATATGGTTATTTACGAAAATTAATAGAAAAAATATAGTAACGGATAACGACGTATTATAGGGTGTTCCTATTGTTTTCTGTTGGCTCTCGCTAGTACTGTTTTCTAATCATGTTTGTGATCGAATTTGATGTCTCATCGAAAAAAAGAAATGACTTACAGTGGGGTGGCCCACATATAAAGCATGCTTGTTTAAGTGCCAAAACAAGAAAAAAAGAAAGGTTAAAAACCACTGCACTAGACCATGAGGAGTCCATTTGGTTATATGATTACAACCCTTCGTTGTAAATTGATTCCTGAGTTACAGGAGACCATTGTCTTGTCATTTAGTGCAGAGGCATGTGAAGGTTACGCAACACTGAGCGTGTTTTCTGTTCTCCTACTTACCACAAAGATTAATTTGGAGGAATACTAATATAGTTTATGCGTTGGGAAAAACAGCATACAGTTAATCTAGTGCAGATAGTACTCTCCTTGTTATTTTACATACCAGTGAAATAATTCAGAAAATGGCATTTTATTTTGTTAATATTTTCTAGGCTATTTCCCACTATCCGATAGGAGGAAAGATGGGTTGGGATGATCATGATATTGATTCCGTGCTATGAGAGGATTTAGGAAATTCTTTATAGATGCAGGCGGCTTTTATATGTTTAGTTTGCTTCTGTGAACAGTATCAGTCTGAAGCAGGATTAGCCAGGCAACAAGTCAAGCTGTAAATGGAACCACGGAAGCGGAACAAATCGGGCTTCATCCGTATATTCCAAACAAAGGAAAGCGTTAAGACCGCCCGCTAACTGAACTGTTTTTTTTTTTTTTTTTTTTTTTGTAACGAAGATGAACATAGAAAATAAAAATAAATTAAATACAGAAAACATCCATACACCATACCACGGGTGTCTTCCTTTAATAATAATAATAAAAAAAATCAGTAACAGTCTTTAACTGCTGTGCAGGGGCGCACCCAGGAATATTTTTCGGGGGGGGGGGGCATAAAAATGAAAATTGTGGCTAGAAAAAAAAAATCTTATAATCATGATTTTTTAAAGCGACTATTAGTGTATTTCGTTTCTTACAAGGAAGGAAATTTCGGGGGGGAGGGGCATGGCCCCCTTGGCCCCCCCCTGGGTGCGCCCCTGCTGCTGTTGACTGAAGTCTGAGAGAGAGAGAGAGAGAGAGAGAGAGAGAGAGAGAGAGAGAGAGAGAGAGAGAACTATTAGGCTGTGGTGTTTGTGATGGTGCTGCAGGGTGGTGGTAAGGTGAGGCACTAAGGATAACTTTTAACGTAAATGTTAGTACCTCCGCCAAAAAGTTGGAGGAGGTTATGTATTGACGTAGGTTTGTTTGTTCGTTTGTCCACACGATGTCTCCAAAAGTTCTCAATGAATTTCAGTGAAATTTTTGTGGAAGGGTAAGCCATGGGCCAAGAAAGAATTGATCAAATTTTGGACAGATCCGTATCTGGATCTGGATCCGGATCCTATGTATCCAGCTTCCAAAAGTTCTCAATGAATTTCAGTGAAATTTTGTGGAAGGGTGCGCCATTGGCCCAGAAAGTACTGATTAATTTTGGGGACCGATCAGGATCCTAATCCGGATCCTATGCATCCAGCACAATGACTCCAAAAGTTTACAATGAATTTCGATACAATTTTCTGGAAGAGTGGGCCATGGCTCAAGGAACAATTGGTTAAATTTGGGGGCGGATCCGGATCCCATGTATTCCTCACAATATGTCCACGGATCCGTATCCGGATCGTTTTTTATGGCAATGGCATTGGAGGAGGTATGTGCTCTCTAAGTGCTTTCTAGTTGCTCTTTAGCCCAGCACTGAATCATTATCTCTCTCATTCTTTTCTTGTGTCCTGCCGTTGTCATTGTTTCCCTCTCTTCCCCATCATGTTCTTCATATTTGTTAAGCAACAGATGTCACTAGGGACAGTTTTTTGCGATAAGAAATTTAGTACACCGGAAATAAAGGAAAAAACGTGAGAAAGTTACGCATAAAACTGCAGGTCAACTCTCGAACTGTCAGCCTGTATTTCCCCATTTTCTATGACTTTTTTTTTTTCTTTTTTGAACAGCGTCTCCAGGCATCTCGATGTCAGCAGACGTCGAATTTGGCTATCCATAGGTCAGTCATTCATGGAAAGAAAAATCATCCTTTTCAACCCGTGACTGTCCTTTTCTTAATAAATGAAGGCTTCCTATTCTTTTTCTCTTACATGAAATGAAAGCCCACTTCCATCAACTGGTTCTTTCTTTCTCGCCTAAAAGTATGCTGCCTTCCAACTTTTAGTTCTTGTTTCTTCCTTGCATTAACGTCGCAGAACAAACAAGCAGACCACTCAGAAAGCGCATACCTCCGTGAACGCCAATACCAGCCAACTCAGATCACCACCAAAATTTAAAAAATTCTTCCTTGTCCCATGACCTTCATACCCACAAAATTTTAATCAAAATCCATCAATAACTTTTTTAGATATCTTATGGATAAGCAGACAATTAAGGGTGAATACATAACTTCCTCCTTTTGGTTGCGGAGGTAATAACGAATTCCAGATACAGTATGTCACATTATATACGTGTCAACATGCGGTATAAAATGCTCGTACATGTTATATTTGCGAGTAATGTTTAACATTTTCTTTTCTTTATCTCATGTTATGGAATAGCGAAAGCTGACATCCGTTTTCATTCAATCTTGTAAGTTTCCATTTGACTGGTTTTCATTATGGTTGGCGTAAAAAATTACTGGTAGTTACCACAGAATTTATTATTCTCATCTGCTTATTTTAATAAAATCTGTTGTCCGATTACGAGGCAATATTTGAGGCATCACATCAGCACAATACGGTGGGTGTGTCATGTCAGATTAGAATAAGGCGTGATACGTAAAAGGAGCATAAAATGGGAGTCATAGGAAGAAAACTTAAGAGGCAGGGAAAGACGGGGGGGAGGGGGGGAAAGAGAACGACAATGTGAAACAAACAGGAAAAGAGAATCAAAGGGAGATAGGGAAAGGCAAAAAGAGGTAGAGAGGTGCAAAGTGTGTACAGATCAGGGCAAGTATTTGGCCGGGATGTATCTGTGGCCACATTCTAAAGTTAACCAGCTGGGTCATCTTAACAGGGAAGGGAGATAAGGAGAGGCAAGGAGAGGAATGGAGGAACAAATGAATGCTGGAAGAAACCCGGAAAGTAAGGAGAAACATTGGCAACGCTTCGCTGATGCAACCCTCCACGTGACCAAGCACATACCCACACCTCCCTGCATACCTAACCAAGCGTATGACGGCCCTCGCCCCTTCCCCTCTGTATAACACAAATACATTAAAACTTAAAAAAAAATTCAGTAGTTTATCCATAGTAATAAACAGCCATTTGTATGATTACCATTAAGATTCCATGCGCAGATCTGAGATACTTTTTTTTTTTTTCATTATTTCGAAAAACTACTTAAGACAGAATTCTGCCTCTCAAAAGGCACCAGTTTACTAGAAGACACATAACTATGTGAAATTTCATGACTCTACTATGAATACTTTCTGAGTTCAGGCCCTATTTTTTGTGTCATCGACAAATTTGCTAATAATGCTAGTGATTTTTAAGTCTAGATCATTCATATATATAATATATAATAAGGGACCGAGTACTGATCCCTGTGGTACACCGCTAGTTACTAATCCCTGGTTGGACTTAGTTCCATTTATTAAATCTATGCTTTCATCTCTTCAGCCAGCATCCTATTCTTTTTAAACAGCCATTTTTATGATTACCATTAATATTCCTTGCCCAGATCTAAGATATTTTTCTTCTTTTCATTATTTAAAAAAAAAAAAAAACTACTTAAGACATCATTCTACCTATCAAAAGGCACCAGTTTACAGTAAGACACAAAACTAGGTGAAATTTCATGACTCTGTTGTGAATACTTTATGGGTTCTGGTCCGGAAACGAAAATCACTGCGCCACCTATGTTGTTCATCCCAGCGATAACAATACCCTCCACTGACTTGTTCAGGTGGAGGGTAAAAATGGAAGATGGGAAAGATGAGAGAGTTACAAGTCAGAGTGTTTGCAGGAAGGTCAGGGACAGCCAGATAGATACAGGTACAATGAAGGGGCAACAGAGAGAAACAGAGGTGGGTAGTGAGAAACAGTGGAAGGGGCCGAGAAAAGGAGAGGACTAGAAAAAACAACTTGAGCCAGGGGAAGAAACCGTAACGTATGTAAAGAAGTGAGTCATGCAGTGAGCCATGGAGAGACAGAGCCGGATAGTTTCAACCTGACCTTCCCATAAAGTAAATAAAACACTGCAAGCTTGGACAGAGGAAACGGTTGAGGAGAGGAAAACAGAGAGAGATGAGATGAAAGAAGAACGGCTAGGGCAAAGAGAGAGAGAGAGAGAGAGAGAGAGAGAGAGAGAGAGAGAGAGAGAGAGAGAGAGAGAGAGAGAGATTTGATATGGAAGTAGAAAGAGGTGGAAAAAGAGAGAAGGATGGAAGAAAACAGAGGAAGACATTGAAAGAAATGGAATAGAAAGAAAAAATGTAAGAAAAAATTAGGGAGAGAAAGGCAGACAGTACTAGGATGGGAAAGAAAGGGAACTAGAGGAAAATAAAGAGAGAGTATAGGCAGAGAGATAAAGAATAAAAGGGAAACGGAGGGAAAGCAAGGCAGAGTTGGGTAAGGGAAGACAAAAAGCGGACCACAAGCAGAGGAGTCAGAGGGAGGAAGGAAGAGAAAGTGAGACAGAGGAATGTACAGGCGAGGAAAGATAAAACATAATACAGTGACAGACGGAGAGAAAAGTTGAGAGGCAGAGGAGTATAGCATTGAAAGAGACATAAATCAGAATCAGAAGGAGTAACAGGGGAGAGGCACTGATGCAGGTAAGAAAGGAAACTAATAGAGGTAGGGAGGTAAGGAGACAAATACATCTAATAATGTGGCCCTCAATGTATGTACTTCCTTTGCTTTTCATATATCACAATTTTTTATGGAGCAAGATGAGAGAGGGAGGGAGGGAAACAAAGATGGGAAGAGTGGTTGGGAAAAGGAAAGAGAAGGAGAGTAAGTGAAGAAAAAAGGGACGAGCTGGGAGAGACATAATAAGGCAGGGTGTTAGGGAGATATGGTGGAAAGTCGAGAGAGGGATGGGAAGGTGTATGGTGAGATGAACGGAGGAAGGGAAACAGGGACGAGGAGATACGGGAAAAGGGAAGGAGAACAAGGAAAAAAAAGAAAATAAAAGACAAAGGGAAGATTTACTTGTAAGAAGAAGGGGAGGTAGGAAATATTTACGAAAGAGAAAGAGAGACAGAGAGAATAAGACAGAAGTAGTTCGAGGAAGAAAAGGAAATGGAGAATACAAAGACGTAAGACAAAATGATAATTGCAGAAGGCCCGTTGACCCACACTGAAAAACTCCTTTATTAGAGGCTGGCTGAGCTGTGTAAGACTAGAACAGTGAAGAGTAAGACTCTCCCTCTCCTAGCATGTCCTGACGCACTAAGTGGCAAAACTAAGGTGAGAAGCACACCATGAAAAATATAAAATACTGACCTTGAATGTTTAAAGAAGACTCAAAGGGGCAAATATTACTGCACTGTAACTTGAAAGTATAGTGGCTCGGTGATGTACTGTTCGCCTTACGATGGTCAGAGTTCGATATCAGGCTTTGGCAGCACTGACAGTGGGTACAAGTAAAATATCTTATTACTAACTAAATGGCTGCACACTGCCCGTTCATACCAGTGATGTGCAGACCATGACAAACTTATCAGCGAAAAAAAATCAATTACATCATCAATATATATTTTTTCTTTAATACCCCGTCCAAGGAGATGTTGTGATGGTGCAGTCAGCATCTTATTAAGTGAATGAGATACAGAGAATAACAAGAGGGATATAGGATACACGGAAAACAGGACGGTGGAGAAGTGAATGGAAAAAGGACAAACACAAAAAAATGTATTTTGTAGAGAGAGAGAGAGAGAGAGAGAGATTAAAACACACACACACACACACACACACACACACACACACACATAAATATACATATATATATATATATATATATATATATATATATATATATATATATATATATTGTTACATAGCCTATGATTTCATCATCCTTTGTGTAATTTTAACGCGCAGTGTGCTGCATGTTTGATCACGAGCGTGTTCTACCTCAGTCCCCCCCTTCTACCGTTATAGTAGAGTAAGTCGTCCTTTCTGTTATTCAGTGCGGGATTGTCAACTCTTTGTCCCCATGGCTTCATTTGCGCGTCCTTCTTACAAATTGTATCAAGCTCTGCTGGCCCCTATATAATGAGCTCAGTCTCTGCATCATTGCAACTTAGATCTACCCCTCATTTTGTACACATCTCTGTCCTCCCCTGTACAGTTATTATTGTGAGTTCTCAGGAAGTCTCCAACCATCTAGCAGCTGTGTAATTTGAGTATAACTGTTATTGCATTTTGTTCTTGTACTGTATAGCACAAGGTTAATTCTTAGGCCTGGAAAGTTTTTGTAAATTGTGTAGAATTCATTTTGTCGCCAGTGGTAATAATAGTTTGTATCTGTAATTATTTATCTTGCATTAACTGAGCATTACCCAGTGTTTTTCATTTCATCAGGGCTGACTTACATAAATTTACTCATGCTAATTTCGTGTTAATAGAGGCTATTGCAGTTAACCATATATTTAACCTGTTTTTGCCATTACATTATCCTTATGAGTCCTGAATGCTTTGTTGTTAGTTTGAGCATTAAACTTTAACTTGTAATTTTACCTAACTCTTTTGTTTTGAACCTGGAACTTTACGGGACAGTAGTGATTTTTTAGTATTCTCACTTAAAGTGTATATTATCTTTCTCTGTTCCGTAACATAAATTTGGCGACCTCATATCAGGATATTCAGGATATTATCATAAGGATATTGCTTGATATTTTGTGACTGTGATTTATTCATGATGTCTACTATTTCTACACTTGATGAAGCCAAAGATTTTTTGTCAAATGTGCAAACAGTGTGTGATATAGAAAACAGAACAAAGAATGAACTTAAGCTCGTTGCTCAACAATTGGGAATTGCTGTTCGCTCTCATCATTCTAAAGATCAAATTGTTGACATGATTAATGAAAGCTTGTTTAATGTAACTCCTCCAAATGAGCAAACGCAGATTGAATTAGCTAAGTTACAGCTAGCCCTGCAGGAGGCTCGTGTGAAGGAAGCTGAATTTCAAGCACGTGCTAAGGAGGCTGATGTTAAGGAGGCAAATGCTCGTATTCAAGAGGCACAGGTACAGGCTCAGACACAAATTGAACTTGCTAGAATTCAGGCAGACCATGAGTATCGCATGAAACAAGGTGGAACTGGATCATCTAGCTCTGATGATTTTGATGTGGCTAAAAATGTTAAACTTGTCCCTCCTTTTAATGAATCTGATTTAACTAAGTATTTTCAGTTGTTTGAGAGGGTAGTTACAGGTTTTAATTGGCCCAAGGAGTATTGGCCAGTACTCCTTCAAACTGTTCTCACCGGTAAAGCTCAAGTAACTTATGCATCTTTGCCTCAGGATCAATCTGATAATTATGATGTAGTTAAGAGCTTGATTCTTAAGGCCTATGAGCTTGTTCCTGAAGCCTATAGAGTAAAATTTAGGACAACCTACAAGCAAGATAAGCAATCCCATGTTGAGTATGCAAAAATCAAAGAAGATCTGTTAGAGCAGTGGTTAAATTCTAAGAATGTGGATTCTGATTTTGGTAAATTTAAGCAGATGATTTTGCTGGAGGACTTCAAGAGGTGTATTTATAAAGATGTAAGCCTATATCTTGATGAGAAAAGAATAGATAATTTGTCTGATGCTGCAGTTTTAGCTGATGAATATGTTCTCACTCACAAGAGATATTCTAAAGAAAAAGGGAAAGCTGAGAGTAAGTACGTTGCCTCTACTCAGAGTACAGGTAACAGGAAAGAGAATAAAGGAGATGTTTCTCAGGAAGTAAATACCAGCTTCACCTTTAGATTTCAGAAAAGTAAATGTACTTATTGTAGTAAGCTTGGTCATACTACGGAGAAATGTTTCAGGAGACAGCGTGATGTGAACAAAAAGGAGTCTTTAAATATTCAGTCAATTGGTCTAGTGTCCACCCTTGAGAGTTCCCAGAATTCTTTAACTGAATTAACTGAACCTGCTTTGAGGGGTAACTTAAATTCTCATGATGGAGCTCCTCTTTTGAGCAGTAACGTGGGTGACACTCTCAAGAGTTCATGTGCTAATTTCCTGTCTGATGGTTTTGTCAGTCCTCTGGACAGTAATGACAGGAAATCAGTTAAAATATATCGTGACACAGGTGCTTGCCAATCCCTTATGCTGACCAGTGTTCTAGGCTCTAATGTTAATTCCTCTGATGAAACTGTAATCTTACAAGGTGTAGGGAATAATTACTTCTCTGTCCCTCTGTGCAGAGTGAATTTAGAGTCTGGTTTTGTTAATGGTTCCGTTATGGTTGGGTTGGTTGAGACACTCCCAATGTCAGGTGTAACTTTCTTACTTGGAAATGATATTGGTGGAAGTCAAGTGTGTCCAGCTCCTCAGTTGTCTAGTGAGCCAGTGGCTGCGTCCCAGGATTGTGATGTCCCTGATGTGTTCCCTGCATGTGCTGTCACTAGGGCTAAGTCTAAAGTTACTGGTGATTTAGAGGATAATGATGATGATGATGTTATCCTAGCTGACACTTTTCTTGCTAATTTGGACCACTCACCAGATGAGGCAGTACCCCGTAGTGTTGATAATTTGTCTCGTCAAGAGTTGGTTGAGTTGCAGGTTGCTGACCCTGAGTTGAAAGGTCTAGCTAACTCTGCTTACAGTGAAGAAGAGTCAGCCGGTGCTTCTACTTGTTATTATGTAAAGTCAGGAGTACTTATGAGGAAGTGGAGACCCCCAACAGCATCAGCCGACTGTGAATGGGAGGTTGTACATCAAGTTGTCATCCCTCGTGTTTGTAGGCAGGATATCATTAGAGTGGCTCATGATTCCAGTTTGGCAGGACACCTTGGAGTGAGGAAGACTGTGGCACGCATTTTGAAACACTTCTACTGGCCAGGTATCTTCAGGGATGTTTCCTGGTATTGTAAGTCTTGTCACACCTGTCAGGTTGTGGGGAAGTGTAATCAGACCGAAAAGGTTGCACCTCTAGTTCCCATTCCTCCTTTTGAGGCGCCTTTCACCCGTGTGTTGGTGGATATTGTGGGCCCTCTTCCTAAGACTTCTTCAGGATTTTCTTATGGGTTGACCCTGATTGATATGGCTACTCGTTATCCTGAAGCCATTCCACTTAGAAATATCTCAGCAAAGAACGTGGTTAAGGAAATGCTAGGGTTCTTCACAAAGTTTGGTCTGCCCAAGGAGGTACAGTCAGACCGGGGAAGTAATTTCATGTCAAATGTTTTCAAGCAGTCTCTGAAAGAGTTGGGCATCACCCAGATCACGTCTTCAGCTTACCATCCCCAGACCCAAGGAGCGTTGGAGAGATATCATCAAACACTCAAATCGATGCTCAAGAAATACTGTTTGGAACATCAGAAAGACTGGGATAAAGGTCTTCCATTCGTTGTGTTTGCTGCAAGAGAATCTCCAAATGAATCACTGGGCTTCTCACCATTTGAACTACTGTTTGGCCATGAAGTAAGAGGACCCCTTAAGCTACTCAAGGAATGCTGGCTGTCGGAGGAAGATGACGTCAACCTGCTGGAGTATGTGATGAAGTTCAAAGAACGGCTGTCCACTGCTTTACAGCTGGCGAGAGAGAATTTAGGAGCTGCTCAGGAGAAGATGAAGACTTGGTATGATAAGAAGTCCAGGTTACGCCACTTTCAGCCAGGAGATCAGGTTTTGATTCTGCTACCAGTACATGGGCAACCTCTTCAAGCCAAGTTTAGTGGTCCTTATTTCGTGGAGAAGAAACTCAGTGATGTCAACTATGTCATCGCCACACCAGATCGTAGAAAGAACAAGCAACTATGTCACAACAACATGCTAAAGTTATATCACAGGCGGGACGAAAATAACCCAGTCTGCACTGTAGCTGTTCCACCCGAGTCTGCAAGTGAAGCTCTCCCATGCAGTATGAGCCTGAGTGATAGTTTGGGGAAGAATCCTGATATCATGAATGATCTCCAGACTAAGCTTTCTCATCTACCTCCCGAGGAAAGGCAGGAGTTTTCGG
Organism: Coenobita brevimanus; assembly: GCF_032717465.1. Lineage (NCBI taxonomy): Eukaryota > Metazoa > Arthropoda > Malacostraca > Decapoda > Coenobitidae > Coenobita > Coenobita brevimanus. The sequence continues at coordinate 4,377,437 of NC_136956.1, forward strand.
CATTACTGCTGGAGTACCCGCAAGTGTTCCATGCCACTCCAGGAAGAACCACTGTGTTGATGCATGATGTCGATGTTGGAGACGCAAAGCCAATTAAACTGCCTCCTTACCGTGTGAACCCAGTGAAAGTTCCTCTCATCGAGAAGGAGCTTGGCTACCTGTTGGACCACATGATGATTGAGCCCTGTCAGAGCGAGTGGAGTTCTCCTGTCACTCTAGTCCCTAAGCCAGGTGGGTCACAGCGGCTTTGCATTGACTACAGACGTGTTAATCAGATAACCAAAACAGACACTTACCCTCTCCCTCGCGTGGAAGATTGCATAGACAAGATCGGAAAGGCTAGGTACATAAGTAAGTTTAATTTGATAAAAATCAGAGATACTGACAAGTACCTATGACTGAACTTCTTCAGGAGTATTCATTAGACATACAACATGTCAAGGGGAAAGAAAATGTTATTGCAGATTGTTTATCTAGACTTTAGACAGATTGTTTTAGAGTAATAAGAAATTTCCTTTGTAAATTTCTTTTTCTTTGTGGGGAGGTGTTACATAGCCTATGATTTCATCATCCTTTGTGTAATTTTAACGCGCAGTGTGCTGCCTGTTTGATCACGAGCGTGTTCTGCCTCAGTCCCCCCCTTCTACCGTTATAGTAGAGTAAGTCGTCCTTTCTGTTATTCAGTGCGGGATTGTCAACTCTTTGTCCCCATGGCTTCATTTGCGCGTCCTTCTTACAAGTTGTATCAAGCTCTGCTGGCCCCTATATAATCTCAGTCTCTGCATCATTGCCACTTAGATCTACTCCTCATTTTGTACACATCTCTGTCCTCCCCTGTACAGTTATTATTGTGAGTTCTCAGGAAGTCTCCAACCATCTAGCAGCTGTGTAATTTGAGTATAACTGTTATTGCATTTTGTTCTTGTACTGTATAGCATAAGGTTAATTCTTAGGCCTGGAAAGTTTTTGTAAATTGTGTAGAATTCATTTTGTCGCCAGTGGTAATAATAGTTTGTATCTGTAATTATTTATCTTGCATTAACTGAGCATTACCCAGTGTTTTTCATTTCATCAGGGCTGACTTAGATAAATTTACTTATGCTAATTTCGTGTTAATAGAGGCTATTGCAGTTAACCATATATTTAACCTGCTTTTGCCATTACATTATCCTTATGAGTCCTGAATGCTTTGTTGTTAGTTTGAGCATTAAACTTTAACTTGTAATTTTACCTAACTCTTTTGTTTTGAACCTGGAACTTTACGGGACAGTAGTGATTTTTTAGTATTCTCACTTAAAGTGTATATTATCTTTCTCTGTTCCGTAACATAAATTTGGCGACCTCATATCAGGATATTCAGGATATTATCATAAGGATATTGCTTGATATTTTGTGACTGTGATTTATTCATGATGTCTACTATTTCTACACTTGATGAAGCCAAAGATTTTTTGTCAAATGTGCAAACAGTGTGTGATATAGAAAACAGAACAAAGAATGAACTTAAGCTCGTTGCTCAACAATTGGGAATTGCTGTTCGCTCTCATCATTCTAAAGATCAAATTGTTGACATGATTAATGAAAGCTTGTTTAATGTAACTCCTCCAAATGAGCAAACGCAGATTGAATTAGCTAAGTTACAGCTAGCCCTGCAGGAGGCTCGTGTGAAGGAAGCTGAATTTCAAGCACGTGCTAAGGAGGCTGATGTTAAGGAGGCAAATGCTCGTATTCAAGAGGCACAGGTACAGGCTCAGACACAAATTGAACTTGCTAGGATTCAGGCAGACCATGAGTATCGCATGAAACAAGGTGGAACTGGATCATCTAGCTCTGATGATTTTGATGTGGCTAAAAATGTTAAACTTGTCCCTCCTTTTAATGAATCTGATTTAACTAAGTATTTTCAGTTGTTTGAGAGGGTAGTTACAGGTTTTAATTGGCCCAAGGAGTATTGGCCAGTACTCCTTCAAACTGTTCTCACCGGTAAAGCTTAAGTAACTTATGCATCTTTGCCTCAGGATCAATCTGATAATTATGATGTAGTTAAGAGCTTGATTCTTAAGGCCTATGAGCTTGTTCCTGAAGCCTATAGAGTAAAATTTAGGACAACCTACAAGCAAGATAAGCAATCCCATGTTGAGTATGCAAAAATCAAAGAAGATCTGTTAGAGCAGTGGTTAAATTCTAAGAATGTGGATTCTGATTTTGGTAAATTTAAGCAGATGATTTTGCTGGAGGACTTCAAGAGGTGTATTTATAAAGATGTAAGCCTATATCTTGATGAGAAAAGAATAGATAATTTGTCTGATGCTGCAGTTTTAGCTGATGAATATGTTCTCACTCACAAGAGATATTCTAAAGAAAAAGGGAAAGCTGAGAGTAAGTACGTTGCCTCTACTCAGAGTACAGGTAACAGGAAAGAGAATAAAGGAGATGTTTCTCAGGAAGTAAATACCAGCTTCACCTTTAGATTTCAGAAAAGTAAATGTACTTATTGTAGTAAGCTTGGTCATACTACGGAGAAATGTTTCAGGAGACAGCGTGATGTGAACAAAAAGGAGTCTTTAAATATTCAGTCAATTGGTCTAGTGTCCACCCTTGAGAGTTCCCAGAATTCTTTAACTGAATTAACTGAACCTGCTTTGAGGGGTAACTTAAATTCTCATGATGGAGCTCCTCTTTTGAGCAGTAACGTGGGTGACACTCTCAAGAGTTCATGTGCTAATTTCCTGTCTGATGGTTTTGTCAGTCCTCTGGACAGTAATGACAGGAAATCAGTTAAAATATATCGTGACACAGGTGCTTGCCAATCCCTTATGCTGACCAGTGTTCTAGGCTCTAATGTTAATTCCTCTGATGAAACTGTAATCTTACAAGGTGTAGGGAATAATTACTTCTCTGTCCCTCTGTGCAGAGTGAATTTAGAGTCTGGTTTTGTTAATGGTTCCGTTATGGTTGGGTTGGTTGAGACACTCCCAATGTCAGGTGTAACTTTCTTACTTGGAAATGATATTGGTGGAAGTCAAGTGTGTCCAGCTCCTCAGTTGTCTAGTGAGCCAGTGGCTGCGTCCCAGGATTGTGATGTCCCTGATGTGTTCCCTGCATGTGCTGTCACTAGGGCTAAGTCTAAAGTTACTGGTGATTTAGAGGATAATGATGATGATGATGTTATCCTAGCTGACACTTTTCTTGCTAATTTGGACCACTCACCAGATGAGGCAGTACCCCGTAGTGTTGATAATTTGTCTCGTCAAGAGTTGGTTGAGTTGCAGGTTGCTGACCCTGAGTTGAAAGGTCTAGCTAACTCTGCTTACAGTGAAGAAGAGTCAGCTGGTGCTTCTACTTGTTATTATGTAAAGTCAGGAGTACTTATGAGGAAGTGGAGACCCCCAACAGCATCAGCCGACTGTGAATGGGAGGTTGTACATCAAGTTGTCATCCCTCGTGTTTGTAGGCAGGATATCATTAGAGTGGCTCATGATTCCAGTTTGGCAGGACACCTTGGAGTGAGGAAGACTGTGGCACGCATTTTGAAACACTTCTACTGGCCAGGTATCTTCAGGGATGTTTCCTGGTATTGTAAGTCTTGTCACACCTGTCAGGTTGTGGGGAAGTGTAATCAGACCGAAAAGGTTGCACCTCTAGTTCCCATTCCTCCTTTTGAGGCGCCTTTCACCCGTGTGTTGGTGGATATTGTGGGCCCTCTTCCTAAGACTTCTTCAGGATTTTCTTATGGGTTGACCCTGATTGATATGGCTACTCGTTATCCTGAAGCCATTCCACTTAGAAATATCTCAGCAAAGAACGTGGTTAAGGAAATGCTAGGGTTCTTCACAAAGTTTGGTCTGCCCAAGGAGGTACAGTCAGACCGGGAAGTAATTTCATGTCAAATGTTTTCAAGCAGTCTCTGAAAGAGTTGGGCATCACCCAGATCACGTCTTCAGCTTACCATCCCCAGACCCAAGGAGCGTTGGAGAGATATCATCAAACACTCAAATCGATGCTTAAGAAATACTGTTTGGAACATCAGAAAGACTGGGATAAAGGTCTTCCATTCGTTGTGTTTGCTGCAAGAGAATCTCCAAATGAATCACTGGGCTTCTCACCATTTGAACTACTGTTTGGCCATGAAGTAAGAGGACCCCTTAAGCTACTCAAGGAATGCTGGCTGTCGGAGGAAGATGACGTCAACCTGCTGGAGTATGTGATGAAGTTCAAAGAACGGCTGTCCACTGCTTTACAGCTGGCGAGAGAGAATTTAGGAGCTGCTCAGGAGAAGATGAAGACTTGGTATGATAAGAAGTCCAGGTTACGCCACTTTCAGCCAGGAGATCAGGTTTTGATTCTGCTACCAGTACATGGGCAACCTCTTCAAGCCAAGTTTAGTGGTCCTTATTTCGTGGAGAAGAAACTCAGTGATGTCAACTATGTCATCGCCACACCAGATCGTAGAAAGAACAAGCAACTATGTCACAACAACATGCTAAAGTTATATCACAGGCGGGACGAAAATAACCCAGTCTGCACTGTAGCTGTTCCACCCGAGTCTGCAAGTGAAGCTCTCCCATGCAGTATGAGCCTGAGTGATAGTTTGGGGAAGAATCCTGATATCATGAATGATCTCCAGACTAAGCTTTCTCATCTACCTCCCGAGGAAAGGCAGGAGTTTTCGGCATTACTGCTGGAGTACCCGCAAGTGTTCCGTGCCACTCCAGGAAGAACCACTGTGTTGATGCATGATGTCGATGTTGGAGACGCAAAGCCAATTAAACTGCCTCCTTACCGTGTGAACCCAGTGAAAGTTCCTCTCATCGAGAAGGAGCTTGGCTACCTGTTGGACCACATGATGATTGAGCCCTGTCAGAGCGAGTGGAGTTCTCCTGTCACTCTAGTCCCTAAGCCAGGTGGGTCACAGCGGCTTTGCATTGACTACAGACGTGTTAATCAGATAACCAAAACAGACACTTACCCTCTCCCTCGCGTGGAAGATTGCATAGACAAGATCGGAAAGGCTAGGTACATAAGTAAGTTTAATTTGATAAAAATCAGAGATTGACAAGATGGAGTCTACTTCTTCAGGAGTATTCATTAGACATACAACATGTCAAGGGGAAAGAAAATGTTATTGCAGATTGTTTATCTAGACTTTAGACAGATTGTTTTAGAGTAATAAGAAATTTCCTTTGTAAATTTCTTTTTCTTTGTGGGGAGGTGTTACATAGCCTATGATTTCATCATCCTTTGTGTAATTTTAACGCGCAGTGTGCTGCCTGTTTGATCACGAGCGTGTTCTGCCTCAGTCCCCCCCTTCTACCGTTATAGTAGAGTAAGTCGTCCTTTCTGTTATTCAGTGCGGGATTGTCAACTCTTTGTCCCCATGGCTTCATTTGCGCGTCCTTCTTACAAGTTGTATCAAGCTCTGCTGGCCCCTATATAATCTCAGTCTCTGCATCATTGCCACTTAGATCTACTCCTCATTTTGTACACATCTCTGTCCTCCCCTGTACAGTTATTATTGTGAGTTCTCAGGAAGTCTCCAACCATCTAGCAGCTGTGTAATTTGAGTATAACTGTTATTGCATTTTGTTCTTGTACTGTATAGCATAAGGTTAATTCTTAGGCCTGGAAAGTTTTTGTAAATTGTGTAGAATTCATTTTGTCGCCAGTGGTAATAATAGTTTGTATCTGTAATTATTTATCTTGCATTAACTGAGCATTACCCAGTGTTTTTCATTTCATCAGGGCTGACTTAGATAAATTTACTCATGCTAATTTCGTGTTAATAGAGGCTATTGCAGTTAACCATATATTTAACCTGCTTTTGCCATTACATTATCCTTATGAGTCCTGAATGCTTTGTTGTTAGTTTGAGCATTAAACTTTAACTTGTAATTTTACCTAACTCTTTTGTTTTGAACCTGGAACTTTACGGGACAGTAGTGATTTTTTAGTATTCTCACTTAAAGTGTATATTATCTTTCTCTGTTCCGTAACATAAATTTGGCGACCTCATATCAGGATATTCAGGATATTATCATAAGGATATTGCTTGATATTTTGTGACTGTGATTTATTCATGATGTCTACTATTTCTACACTTGATGAAGCCAAAGATTTTTTGTCAAATGTGCAAACAGTGTGTGATATAGAAAACAGAACAAAGAATGAACTTAAGCTCGTTGCTCAACAATTGGGAATTGCTGTTCGCTCTCATCATTCTAAAGATCAAATTGTTGACATGATTAATGAAAGCTTGTTTAATGTAACTCCTCCAAATGAGCAAACGCAGATTGAATTAGCTAAGTTACAGCTAGCCCTGCAGGAGGCTCGTGTGAAGGAAGCTGAATTTCAAGCACGTGCTAAGGAGGCTGATGTTAAGGAGGCAAATGCTCGTATTCAAGAGGCACAGGTACAGGCTCAGACACAAATTGAACTTGCTAGGATTCAGGCAGACCATGAGTATCGCATGAAACAAGGTGGAACTGGATCATCTAGCTCTGATGATTTTGATGTGGCTAAAAATGTTAAACTTGTCCCTCCTTTTAATGAATCTGATTTAACTAAGTATTTTCAGTTGTTTGAGAGGGTAGTTACAGGTTTTAATTGGCCCAAGGAGTATTGGCCAGTACTCCTTCAAACTGTTCTCACCGGTAAAGCTTAAGTAACTTATGCATCTTTGCCTCAGGATCAATCTGATAATTATGATGTAGTTAAGAGCTTGATTCTTAAGGCCTATGAGCTTGTTCCTGAAGCCTATAGAGTAAAATTTAGGACAACTTACAAGCAAGATAAGCAATCCCATGTTGAGTATGCAAAAATCAAAGAAGATCTGTTAGAGCAGTGGTTAAATTCTAAGAATGTGGATTCTGATTTTGGTAAATTTAAGCAGATGATTTTGCTGGAGGACTTCAAGAGGTGTATTTATAAAGATGTAAGCCTATATCTTGATGAGAAAAGAATAGATAATTTGTCTGATGCTGCAGTTTTAGCTGATGAATATGTTCTCACTCACAAGAGATATTCTAAATAAAAAGGGAAAGCTGAGAGTAAGTACGTTGCCTCTACTCAGAGTACAGGTAACAGGAAAGAGAATAAAGGAGATGTTTCTCAGGAAGTAAATACCAGCTTCACCTTTAGATTTCAGAAAAGTAAATGTACTTATTGTAGTAAGCTTGGTCATACTACGGAGAAATGTTTCAGGAGACAGCGTGATGTGAACAAAAAGGAGTCTTTAAATATTCAGTCAATTGGTCTAGTGTCCACCCTTGAGAGTTCCCAGAATTCTTTAACTGAATTAACTGAACCTGCTTTGAGGGGTAACTTAAATTCTCATGATGGAGCTCCTCTTTTGAGCAGTAACGTGGGTGACACTCTCAAGAGTTCATGTGCTAATTTCCTGTCTGATGGTTTTGTCAGTCCTCTGGACAGTAATGACAGGAAATCAGTTAAAATATATCGTGACACAGGTGCTTGCCAATCCCTTATGCTGACCAGTGTTCTAGGCTCTAATGTTAATTCCTCTGATGAAACTGTAATCTTACAAGGTGTAGGGAATAATTACTTCTCTGTCCCTCTGTGCAGAGTGAATTTAGAGTCTGGTTTTGTTAATGGTTCCGTTATGGTTGGGTTGGTTGAGACACTCCCAATGTCAGGTGTAACTTTCTTACTTGGAAATGATATTGGTGGAAGTCAAGTGTGTCCAGCTCCTCAGTTGTCTAGTGAGCCAGTGGCTGCGTCCCAGGATTGTGATGTCCCTGATGTGTTCCCTGCATGTGCTGTCACTAGGGCTAAGTCTAAAGTTACTGGTGATTTAGAGGATAATGATGATGATGATGTTATCCTAGCTGACACTTTTCTTGCTAATTTGGACCACTCACCAGATGAGGCAGTACCCCGTAGTGTTGATAATTTGTCTCGTCAAGAGTTGGTTGAGTTGCAGGTTGCTGACCCTGAGTTGAAAGGTCTAGCTAACTCTGCTTACAGTGAAGAAGAGTCAGCTGGTGCTTCTACTTGTTATTATGTAAAGTCAGGAGTACTTATGAGGAAGTGGAGACCCCCAACAGCATCAGCCGACTGTGAATGGGAGGTTGTACATCAAGTTGTCATCCCTCGTGTTTGTAGGCAGGATATCATTAGAGTGGCTCATGATTCCAGTTTGGCAGGACACCTTGGAGTGAGGAAGACTGTGGCACGCATTTTGAAACACTTCTACTGGCCAGGTATCTTCAGGGATGTTTCCTGGTATTGTAAGTCTTGTCACACCTGTCAGGTTGTGGGGAAGTGTAATCAGACCGAAAAGGTTGCACCTCTAGTTCCCATTCCTCCTTTTGAGACGCCTTTCACCCGTGTGTTGGTGGATATTGTGGGCCCTCTTCCTAAGACTTCTTCAGGATTTTCTTATGGGTTGACCCTGATTGATATGGCTACTCGTTATCCTGAAGCCATTCCACTTAGAAATATCTCAGCAAAGAACGTGGTTAAGGAAATGCTAGGGTTCTTCACAAAGTTTGGTCTGCCCAAGGAGGTACAGTCAGACCGGGGAAGTAATTTCATGTCAAATGTTTTCAAGCAGTCTCTGAAAGAGTTGGGCATCACCCAGATCACGTCTTCAGCTTACCATCCCCAGACCCAAGGAGCGTTGGAGAGATATCATCAAACACTCAAATCGATGCTTAAGAAATACTGTTTGGAACATCAGAAAGACTGGGATAAAGGTCTTCCATTCGTTGTGTTTGCCGCAAGAGAATCTCCAAATGAATCACTGGGCTTCTCACCATTTGAACTACTGTTTGGCCATGAAGTAAGAGGACCCCTTAAGCTACTCAAGGAATGCTGGCTGTCGGAGGAAGATGACGTCAACCTGCTGGAGTATGTGATGAAGTTCAAAGAACGGCTGTCCACTGCTTTACAGCTGGCGAGAGAGAATTTAGGAGCTGCTCAGGAGAAGATGAAGACTTGGTATGATAAGAAGTCCAGGTTACGCCACTTTCAGCCAGGAGATCAGGTTTTGATTCTGCTACCAGTACATGGGCAACCTCTTCAAGCCAAGTTTAGTGGTCCTTATTTCGTGGAGAAGAAACTCAGTGATGTCAACTATGTCATCGCCACACCAGATCGTAGAAAGAACAAGCAACTATGTCACAACAACATGCTAAAGTTATATCACAGGCGGGACGAAAATAATCCAGTCTGCACTGTAGCTGTTCCACCCGAGTCTGCAAGTGAAGCTCTCCCATGCAGTATGAGCCTGAGTGATAGTTTGGGGAAGAATCCTGATATCATGAATGATCTCCAGACTAAGCTTTCTCATCTACCTCCCGAGGAAAGGCAGGAGTTTTCGGCATTACTGCTGGAGTACCCACAAGTGTTCCGTGCCACTCCAGGAAGAATTACTGTGTTGATGCATGATGTCGATGTTGGAGACGCAAAGCCAATTAAACTGCCTCCTTACCGTGTGAACCCAGTGAAAGTTCCTCTCATCGAGAAGGAGCTTGGCTACCTGTTGGACCACATGATGATTGAGCCCTGTCAGAGCGAGTGGAGTTCTCCTGTCACTCTAGTCCCTAAGCCAGGTGGGTCACAGCGGCTTTGCATTGACTACAGACGTGTTAATCAGATAACCAAAACAGACACTTACCCTCTCCCTCGCGTGGAAGATTGCATAGACAAGATCGGAAAGGCTAGGTACATAAGTAAGTTTAATTTGATAAAAATCAGAGATACTGACAAGTACCTATGACTGAACTTCTTCAGGAGTATTCCTTAGACATGCAGCATGTCGAGGGGGAGGAGAATGTTAATGCAGATTGCTTATCTAGACTTTAGACAGATTGTTTTAGAGTAATAAGAAACTTCCTTTGTAAATTTCTTTTTCTTTGTGGGGAGGTGTTACATGGCCTATGATTTCATCATCCTTTGTGTAATTTTAACGCGCAGTGTGCTGCCTGTTTGATCACGAGCGTGTTCTGCCTCAGTCCCCCCTTCTACCGTTATAGTAGAGTAAGTCGTCCTTTCTGTTGTTCAGTGAAAGGATTGTCAGCTCTTCGTCCCCATGGCTTCATTTGCGCGTTGTATCAAGCTCTGCTGGCCCCTATATAATGAGCTCAGTCTCTGCATCATTGCCACTTAGATCTACTCCTCATTTTGTACACATCTCTGTCCTCCCCTGTACAGTTATTATTGTGAGTTCTCAGGAAGTCTCCAACCATCTAGCAGCTGTGTAATTTGAGTATAACTGTTATTGCATTTTGTTCTTGTACTGTATAGCATAAGGTTAATTCTTAGGCCTGGAAAGTTTTTGTAAATTGTGTAGAATTCATTTTGTCGCCAGTGGTAATAATAGTTTGTATCTGTAATTATTTATCTTGCATTAACTGAGCATTACCCAGTGTTTTTCATTTCATCAGGGCTGACTTAGATAAATTTACTCATGCTAATTTCGTGTTAATAGAGGCTATTGCAGTTAACCATATATTTAACCTGCTTTTGCCATTACATTATCCTTATGAGTCCTGAATGCTTTGTTGTTAGTTTGAGCATTAAACTTTAACTTGTAATTTTACCTAACTCTTTTGTTTTGAACCTGGAACTTTACGGGACAGTAGTGATTTTTTAGTATTCTCACTTAAAGTGTATATTATCTTTCTCTGTTCCGTAACATAAATTTGGCGACCTCATATCAGGATATTCAGGATATTATCATAAGGATATTGCTTGATATTTTGTGACTGTGATTTATTCATGATGTCTACTATTTCTACACTTGATGAAGCCAAAGATTTTTTGTCAAATGTGCAAACAGTGTGTGATATAGAAAACAGAACAAAGAATGAACTTAAGCTCGTTGCTCAACAATTGGGAATTGCTGTTCGCTCTCATCATTCTAAAGATCAAATTGTTGACATGATTAATGAAAGCTTGTTTAATGTAACTCCTCCAAATGAGCAAACGCAGATTGAATTAGCTAAGTTACAGCTAGCCCTGCAGGAGGCTCGTGTGAAGGAAGCTGAATTTCAAGCACGTGCTAAGGAGGCTGATGTTAAGGAGGCAAATGCTCGTATTCAAGAGGCACAGGTACAGGCTCAGACACAAATTGAACTTGCTAGGATTCAGGCAGACCATGAGTATCGCATGAAACAAGGTGGAACTGGATCATCTAGCTCTGATGATTTTGATGTGGCTAAAAATGTTAAACTTGTCCCTCCTTTTAATGAATCTGATTTAACTAAGTATTTTCAGTTGTTTGAGAGGGTAGCTACAGGTTTTAATTGGCCCAAGGAGTATTGGCCAGTACTCCTTCAAACTGTTCTCACCGGTAAAGCTCAAGTAACTTATGCATCTTTGCCTCAGGATCAATCTGATAATTATGATGTAGTTAAGAGCTTGATTCTTAAGGCCTATGAGCTTGTTCCTGAAGCCTATAGAGTAAAATTTAGGACAACTTACAAGCAAGATAAGCAATCCCATGTTGAGTATGCAAAAATCAAAGAAGATCTGTTAGAGCAGTGGTTAAATTCTAAGAATGTGGATTCTGATTTTGGTAAATTTAAGCAGATGATTTTGCTGGAGGACTTCAAGAGGTGTATTTATAAAGATGTAAGCCTATATCTTGATGAGAAAAGAATAGATAATTTGTCTGATGCTGCAGTTTTAGCTGATGAATATGTTCTCACTCACAAGAGATATTCTAAAGAAAAAGGGAAAGCTGAGAGTAAGTACGTTGCCTCTACTCAGAGTACAGGTAACAGGAAAGAGAATAAAGGAGATGTTTCTCAGGAAGTAAATACCAGCTTCACCTTTAGATTTCAGAAAAGTAAATGTACTTATTGTAGTAAGCTTGGTCATACTACGGAGAAATGTTTCAGGAGACAGCGTGATGTGAACAAAAAGGAGTCTTTAAATATTCAGTCAATTGGTCTAGTGTCCACCCTTGAGAGTTCCCAGAATTCTTTAACTGAGTTAACTGAACCTGCTTTGAGGGGTAACTTAAATTCTCATGATGGAGCTCCTCTTTTGAGCAGTAACGTGGGTGACACTCTCAAGAGTTCATGTGCTAATTTCCTGTCTGATGGTTTTGTCAGTCCTCTGGACAGTAATGACAGGAAATCAGTTAAAATATATCGTGACACAGGTGCTTGCCAATCCCTTATGCTGACCAGTGTTCTAGGCTCTAATGTTAATTCCTCTGATGAAACTGTAATCTTACAAGGTGTAGGGAATAATTACTTCTCTGTCCCTCTGTGCAGAGTGAATTTAGAGTCTGGTTTTGTTAATGGTTCCGTTATGGTTGGGTTGGTTGAGACACTCCCAATGTCAGGTGTAACTTTCTTACTTGGAAATGATATTGGTGGAAGTCAAGTGTGTCCAGCTCCTCAGTTGTCTAGTGAGCCAGTGGCTGCGTCCCAGGATTGTGATGTCCCTGATGTGTTCCCTGCATGTGCTGTCACTAGGGCTAAGTCTAAAGTTACTGGTGATTTAGAGGATAATGATGATGATGATGTTATCCTAGCTGACACTTTTCTTGCTAATTTGGACCACTCACCAGATGAGGCAGTACCCCGTAGTGTTGATAATTTGTCTCGTCAAGAGTTGGTTGAGTTGCAGGTTGCTGACCCTGAGTTGAAAGGTCTAGCTAACTCTGCTTACAGTGAAGAAGAGTCAGCTGGTGCTTCTACTTGTTATTATATAAAGTCAGGAGTACTTATGAGGAAGTGGAGACCCCCAACAGCATCAGCCGACTGTGAATGGGAGGTTGTACATCAAGTTGTCATCCCTCGTGTTTGTAGGCAGGATATCATTAGAGTGGCTCATGATTCCAGTTTGGCAGGACACCTTGGAGTGAGGAAGACTGTGGCACGCATTTTGAAACACTTCTACTGGCCAGGTATCTTCAGGGATGTTTCCTGGTATTGTAAGTCTTGTCACACCTGTCAGGTTGTGGGGAAGTGTAATCAGACCGAAAAGGTTGCACCTCTAGTTCCCATTCCTCCTTTTGAGGCGCCTTTCACCCGTGTGTTGGTGGATATTGTGGGCCCTCTTCCTAAGACTTCTTCAGGATTTTCTTATGTGTTGACCCTGATTGATATGGCTACTCGTTATCCTGAAGCCATTCCACTTAGAAATATCTCAGCAAAGAACGTGGTTAAGGAAATGCTAGGGTTCTTCACAAAGTTTGGTCTGCCCAAGGAGGTACAGTCAGACCGGGAAGTAATTTCATGTCAAATGTTTTCAAGCAGTCTCTGAAAGAGTTGGGCATCACCCAGATCACGTCTTCAGCTTACCATCCCCAGACCCAAGGAGCGTTGGAGAGATATCATCAAACACTCAAATCGATGCTCAAGAAATACTGTTTGGAACATCAGAAAGACTGGGATAAAGGTCTTCCATTCGTTGTGTTTGCTGCAAGAGAATCTCCAAATGAATCACTGGGCTTCTCACCATTTGAACTACTGTTTGGCCATGAAGTAAGAGGACCCCTTAAGCTACTCAAGGAATGCTGGCTGTCGGAGGAAGATGACGTCAACCTGCTGGAGTATGTGATGAAGTTCAAAGAACGGCTGTCCACTGCTTTACAGCTGGCGAGAGAGAATTTAGGAGCTGCTCAGGAGAAGATGAAGACTTGGTATGATAAGAAGTCCAGGTTACGCCACTTTCAGCCAGGAGATCAGGTTTTGATTCTGCTACCAGTTCATGGGCAACCTCTTCAAGCCAAGTTTAGTGGTCCTTATTTCGTGGAGAAGAAACTCAGTGATGTCAACTATGTCATCGCCACACCAGATCGTAGAAAGAACAAGCAACTATGTCACATCAACATGCTAAAGTTATATCACAGGCGGGACGAAAATAATCCAGTCTGCACTGTAGCTGTTCCACCCGAGTCTGCAAGTGAAGCTCTCCCATGCAGTATGAGCCTGAGTGATAGTTTGGGGAAGAATCCTGATATCATGAATGATCTCCAGACTAAGCTTTCTCATCTACCTCCCGAGGAAAGGCAGGAGTTTTCGGCATTACTGCAGGAGTACCCACAAGTGTTCCGTGCCACTCCAGGAAGAACCACTGTGTTGATGCATGATGTCGATGTTGGAGACGCAAAGCCAATTAAACTGCCTCCTTACCGTGTGAACCCAGTGAAAGTTCCTCTCATCGAGAAGGAGCTTGGCTACCTGTTGGACCACATGATGATTGAGCCCTGTCAGAGCGAGTGGAGTTCTCCTGTCACTCTAGTCCCTAAGCCAGGTGGGTCACAGCGGCTTTGCATTGACTACAGACGTGTTAATCAGATAACCAAAACAGACACTTACCCTCTCCCTCGCGTGGAAGATTGCATAGACAAGATCGGAAAGGCTAGGTACATAAGTAAGTTTAAAGATAAAAATCAGAGATACTGGCAAGTACCTATGACTGAACGTGCTAGGGAGATCTCATGTTTTGTAACATTCAAGGGGAAAGAAAATGTTATTGCAGATTGTTTATCTAGACTTTAGACAGATTGTTTTAGAGTAATAAGAAATTTCCTTTGTAAATTTCTTTTTCTTTGTGGGGAGGTGTTACATAGCCTATGATTTCATCATCCTTTGTGTAATTTTAACGCGCAGTGTGCTGCCTGTTTGATCACGAGCGTGTTCTGCCTCAGTCCCCCCCTTCTACCGTTATAGTAGAGTAAGTCGTCCTTTCTGTAGTTCAGTGCGGGATTGTCAACTCTTTGTCCCCATGGCTTCATTTGCGCGTCCTTCTTACAAGTTGTATCAAGCTCTGCTGGCCCCTATATAATCTCAGTCTCTGCATCATTGCCACTTAGATCTACTCCTCATTTTGTACACATCTCTGTCCTCCCCTGTACAGTTATTATTATTGTGAAGTTCTCAGGAAGTCTCCAACCATCTAGCAGCTGTGTAATTTGAGTATAACTGTTATTGCATTTTGTTCTTGTACTGTATAGCATAAGGTTAATTCTTAGGCCTGGAAAGTTTTTGTAAATTGTGTAGAATTCATTTTGTCGCCAGTGGTAATAATAGTTTGTATCTGTAATTATTTATCTTGCATTAACTGAGCATTACCCAGTGTTTTTCATTTCATCAGGGCTGACTTAGATAAATTTACTCATGCTAATTTCGTGTTAATAGAGGCTATTGCAGTTAACCATATATTTAACCTGCTTTTGCCATTACATTATCCTTATGAGTCCTGAATGCTTTGTTGTTAGTTTGAGCATTAAACTTTAACTTGTAATTTTACCTAACTCTTTTGTTTTGAACCTGGAACTTTACGGGACAGTAGTGATTTTTAGTATTCTCACTTAAAGTGTATATTATCTTTCTCTGTTCCGTAACATAAATTTGGCGACCTCATATCAGGATATTCAGGATATTATCATAAGGATATTGCTTGATATTTTGTGACTGTGATTTATTCATGATGTCTACTATTTCTACACTTGATGAAGCCAAAGATTTTTTGTCAAATGTGCAAACAGTGTGTGATATAGAAAACAGAACAAAGAATGAACTTAAGCTCGTTGCTCAACAATTGGGAATTGCTGTTCGCTCTCATCATTCTAAAGATCAAATTGTTGACATGATTAATGAAAGCTTGTTTAATGTAACTCCTCCAAATGAGCAAACGCAGATTGAATTAGCTAAGTTACAGCTAGCCCTGCAGGAGGCTCGTGTGAAGGAAGCTGAATTTCAAGCACGTGCTAAGGAGGCTGATGTTAAGGAGGCAAATGCTCGTATTCAAGAGGCACAGGTACAGGCTCAGACACAAATTGAACTTGCTAGGATTCAGGCAGACCATGAGTATCGCATGAAACAAGGTGGAACTGGATCATCTAGCTCTGATGATTTTGATGTGGCTAAAAATGTTAAACTTGTCCCTCCTTTTAATGAATCTGATTTAACTAAGTATTTTCAGTTGTTTGAGAGGGTAGTTACAGGTTTTAATTGGCCCAAGGAGTATTGGCCAGTACTCCTTCAAACTGTTCTCACCGGTAAAGCTTAAGTAACTTATGCATCTTTGCCTCAGGATCAATCTGATAATTATGATGTAGTTAAGAGCTTGATTCTTAAGGCCTATGAGCTTGTTCCTGAAGCCTATAGAGTAAAATTTAGGACAACCTACAAGCAAGATAAGCAATCCCATGTTGAGTATGCAAAAATCAAAGAAGATCTGTTAGAGCAGTGGTTAAATTCTAAGAATGTGGATTCTGATTTTGGTAAATTTAAGCAGATGATTTTGCTGGAGGACTTCAAGAGGTGTATTTATAAAGATGTAAGCCTATATCTTGATGAGAAAAGAATAGATAATTTGTCTGATGCTGCAGTTTTAGCTGATGAATATGTTCTCACTCACAAGAGATATTCTAAATAAAAAGGGAAAGCTGAGAGTAAGTACGTTGCCTCTACTCAGAGTACAGGTAACAGGAAAGAGAATAAAGGAGATGTTTCTCAGGAAGTAAATACCAGCTTCACCTTTAGATTTCAGAAAAGTAAATGTACTTATTGTAGTAAGCTTGGTCATACTACGGAGAAATGTTTCAGGAGACAGCGTGATGTGAACAAAAAGGAGTCTTTAAATATTCAGTCAATTGGTCTAGTGTCCACCCTTGAGAGTTCCCAGAATTCTTTAACTGAATTAACTGAACCTGCTTTGAGGGGTAACTTAAATTCTCATGATGGAGCTCCTCTTTTGAGCAGTAACGTGGGTGACACTCTCAAGAGTTCATGTGCTAATTTCCTGTCTGATGGTTTTGTCAGTCCTCTGGACAGTAATGACAGGAAATCAGTTAAAATATATCGTGACACAGGTGCTTGCCAATCCCTTATGCTGACCAGTGTTCTAGGCTCTAATGTTAATTCCTCTGATGAAACTGTAATCTTACAAGGTGTAGGGAATAATTACTTCTCTGTCCCTCTGTGCAGAGTGAATTTAGAGTCTGGTTTTGTTAATGGTTCCGTTATGGTTGGGTTGGTTGAGACACTCCCAATGTCAGGTGTAACTTTCTTACTTGGAAATGATATTGGTGGAAGTCAAGTGTGTCCAGCTCCTCAGTTGTCTAGTGAGCCAGTGGCTGCGTCCCAGGATTGTGATGTCCCTGATGTGTTCCCTGCATGTGCTGTCACTAGGGCTAAGTCTAAAGTTACTGGTGATTTAGAGGATAATGATGATGATGATGTTATCCTAGCTGACACTTTTCTTGCTAATTTGGACCACTCACCAGATGAGGCAGTACCCCGTAGTGTTGATAATTTGTCTCGTCAAGAGTTGGTTGAGTTGCAGGTTGCTGACCCTGAGTTGAAAGGTCTAGCTAACTCTGCTTACAGTGAAGAAGAGTCAGCTGGTGCTTCTACTTGTTATTATGTAAAGTCAGGAGTACTTATGAGGAAGTGGAGACCCCCAACAGCATCAGCCGACTGTGAATGGGAGGTTGTACATCAAGTTGTCATCCCTCGTGTTTGTAGGCAGGATATCATTAGAGTGGCTCATGATTCCAGTTTGGCAGGACACCTTGGAGTGAGGAAGACTGTGGCACGCATTTTGAAACACTTCTACTGGCCAGGTATCTTCAGGGATGTTTCCTGGTATTGTAAGTCTTGTCACACCTGTCAGGTTGTGGGGAAGTGTAATCAGACCGAAAAGGTTGCACCTCTAGTTCCCATTCCTCCTTTTGAGGCGCCTTTCACCCGTGTGTTGGTGGATATTGTGGGCCCTCTTCCTAAGACTTCTTCAGGATTTTCTTATGGGTTGACCCTGATTGATATGGCTACTCGTTATCCTGAAGCCATTCCACTTAGAAATATCTCAGCAAAGAACGTGGTTAAGGAAATGCTAGGGTTCTTCACAAAGTTTGGTCTGCCCAAGGAGGTACAGTCAGACCGGGAAGTAATTTCATGTCAAATGTTTTCAAGCAGTCTCTGAAAGAGTTGGGCATCACCCAGATCACGTCTTCAGCTTACCATCCCCAGACCCAAGGAGCGTTGGAGAGATATCATCAAACACTCAAATCGATGCTTAAGAAATACTGTTTGGAACATCAGAAAGACTGGGATAAAGGTCTTCCATTCGTTGTGTTTGCTGCAAGAGAATCTCCAAATGAATCACTGGGCTTCTCACCATTTGAACTACTGTTTGGCCATGAAGTAAGAGGACCCCTTAAGCTACTCAAGGAATGCTGGCTGTCGGAGGAAGATGACGTCAACCTGCTGGAGTATGTGATGAAGTTCAAAGAACGGCTGTCCACTGCTTTACAGCTGGCGAGAGAGAATTTAGGAGCTGCTCAGGAGAAGATGAAGACTTGGTATGATAAGAAGTCCAGGTTACGCCACTTTCAGCCAGGAGATCAGGTTTTGATTCTGCTACCAGTACATGGGCAACCTCTTCAAGCCAAGTTTAGTGGTCCTTATTTCGTGGAGAAGAAACTCAGTGATGTCAACTATGTCATCGCCACACCAGATCGTAGAAAGAACAAGCAACTATGTCACAACAACATGCTAAAGTTATATCACAGGCGGGACGAAAATAACCCAGTCTGCACTGTAGCTGTTCCACCCGAGTCTGCAAGTGAAGCTCTCCCATGCAGTATGAGCCTGAGTGATAGTTTGGGGAAGAATCCTGATATCATGAATGATCTCCAGACTAAGCTTTCTCATCTACCTCCCGAGGAAAGGCAGGAGTTTTCGGCATTACTGCTGGAGTACCCGCAAGTGTTCCGTGCCACTCCAGGAAGAACCACTGTGTTGATGCATGATGTCGATGTTGGAGACGCAAAGCCAATTAAACTGCCTCCTTACCGTGTGAACCCAGTGAAAGTTCCTCTCATCGAGAAGGAGCTTGGCTACCTGTTGGACCACATGATGATTGAGCCCTGTCAGAGCGAGTGGAGTTCTCCTGTCACTCTAGTCCCTAAGCCAGGTGGGTCACAGCGGCTTTGCATTGACTACAGACGTGTTAATCAGATAACCAAAACAGACACTTACCCTCTCCCTCGCGTGGAAGATTGCATAGACAAGATCGGAAAGGCTAGGTACATAAGTAAGTTTAAAGATAAAAATCAGAGATTGACAAGATGGAGTCTACTTCTTCAGGAGTATTCATTAGACATACAACATGTCAAGGGGAAAGAAAATGTTATTGCAGATTGTTTATCTAGACTTTAGACAGATTGTTTTAGAGTAATAAGAAATTTCCTTTGTAAATTTCTTTTTCTTTGTGGGGAGGTGTTACATAGCCTATGATTTCATCATGCTTTGTGTAATTTTAATGCGCAGTGTGCTGCCTGTTTGATCACGAGCATGTTCTGCCTCAGTCCCCCCCTTCTACCGTTATAGTAGAGTAAGTCGTCCTTTCTGTTATTCAGTGCGGGATTGTCAACTCTTTGTCCCCATGGCTTCATTTGCGCGTCCTTCTTACAAGTTGTATCAAGCTCTGCTGGCCCCTATATAATCTCAGTCTCTGCATCATTGCCACTTAGATCTACTCCTCATTTTGTACACATCTCTGTCCTCCCCTGTACAGTTATTATTGTGAGTTCTCAGGAAGTCTCCAACCATCTAGCAGCTGTGTAATTTGAGTATAACTGTTATTGCATTTTGTTCTTGTACTGTATAGCATAAGGTTAATTCTTAGGCCTGGAAAGTTTTTGTAAATTGTGTAGAATTCATTTTGTCGCCAGTGGTAATAATAGTTTGTATCTGTAATTATTTATCTTGCATTAACTGAGCATTACCCAGTGTTTTTCATTTCATCAGGGCTGACTTAGATAAATTTACTCATGCTAATTTCGTGTTAATAGAGGCTATTGCAGTTAACCATATATTTAACCTGTTTTTGCCATTACATTATCCTTATGAGTCCTGAATGCTTTGTTGTTAGTTTGAGCATTAAACTTTAACTTGTAATTTTACCTAACTCTTTTGTTTTGAACCTGGAACTTTACGGGACAGTCGTGATTTTTTTAGTATTCTCACTTAAAGTGTACATTATCTTTCTCTGTTCCATAACAATATATATATATATATATATATATATATATATATATATATATATATATATATATATATATATATATATAAAACATCCCCCCCCCACACACACACATATACATTATGCTCGCACAGTGCTTATCATCACATTGCACGAATTGCATTGTGCGTGAGTGACCAAAAATCATAAACAAAAACCTTGAATGTGCGAGTTTACCTCACAGAGCACGAGGTTAGGGCAAGGAGTGGCTAAAAAACGCCATTTTCTAGTAGTACGCGACCCCCCTTACACAACGCGTCATGTGTTGTCATGTTGATGTGCAGAAATTCCTGGGCATTGTACTGCGCAGCTTGGGGTACAAGGTGGCTGGTGCGCCATAACAGTCCTGGCTCATGCACAGTGTGGACCTGCTCTCTACAGCTAACCTGTCGTGTACAACGTGTGGCGTTTTTTTTGCTGCTCCATCGTGGCCTGTACTTCGCAGCACCATGGCTCTAGCCCCAAGAGTTATGAAACTTCTGACGCACGCAACCAAGTTAGAGATTATCAAGACGAAGGAGGAGGGACAATGAAACACCGCCATCGTGAAAGCCCTGGGACTGGCTGAATCAACAGTGAGGACAGTGTGGAAGAATCGTGATGCCATAAGGGCTCTAGTGAAGATGTATGGTGCCTCTGACCTAGACGGCCATTCGTGGGTGGGAAATCGTGCAATGATACTAATGGAACGGTATCTTGCCACCTTCATAATGAGGAAGGTGAAGGAAGGTGTTCCACTGAATGACAGATTTATTTGGAACCAAGCCCAGCTGTTTAACAAGGCAGCATCTCGCAAGTTAAATGTGGACAAACCTTTCAAGGCATCGGTTGGATGGCTGTACCACTTTCTGAAGTGCAAGGAATTTCATCATGTCAAAGTGTCTGGTGAACGTGCCTCTGCCATTGAGCTGGCTGCGAGAGACTATCCTGCGATATTTAGAGTGCTTCTTGAAGAGAGACAGTACACAAAGGACCAGATATACAACGTCGACGAAACGTCGTTATACTACAAGGCCATGCCCAAATCAACTTACATCATTAAAAAACAGAGACAAGTCCCTGGTCGCAAGCTCCAGAAGTGTAATATGACGGTAATGTTCGCTGTAAACCTGTCTGGGAGCCATAAGATAAGGCCAGTTGTTGTACACACAGCTTCACACTCAAGGTGCTACAAAAACTTCACGAACATGGACGCAAGTGGCGTGTGCAGGTATAAGTCGGCAAATGGTTGGATGACCAGGAACATTATGGTAGCCTGGTTAACAAGGCACTGCGTCCCCGATGCCAGAGCCAAGTGTCGGGAACTTGGCATTCCATTTAGGATGCTCCTTGTGCTCGACAACGCATCAAGTCACCCTCCATACCTAGAAGATCTGCACAAGGTTTGTTGTGCTGTGTTTTGCTGCCCCGGACGACGCCACTAATCCAGCCACTGGATCAAGAAGTGAATGCCAATGTCAAGCACTTCTACTGTAAGCAAGTGTATGATTACCTATGCAGGAAGACTGACACACAAAAGGGGCTTCATGTCCTACAAGAAGATCATGATGAAGACCTCAATGAGGCACCTGCTCCCGTTCCATCTTCACCAGCAGCTGTATCCCAACCTGCCACAGGTGCCATGACTATTGAGGCATTTTGGCATCGTTTTACAGTGAAGGACGCAGTTGACTTTCTCCTACAGGCATGGCACCAGATTACACCTGCAATGGTGAACCATGCGTGGCGAATGCTCATGCCTCACTTATGCATGACCCAGGAGATGGCCATTCAACCACTGGCCGAGGCTGAGGCAGCAACACTGACAGCAGCACAAGCTGTACCAGGTTTTGAGGACGTTACATTGGCGGACATACGAGAAGTGCATGCTGCTAATGAGCGACAGCCTCCTGAGGAAGTGTTGCAATGGATAGATGAAGCTGACGCAGAGCCCGACACCAGGCAGAGTCAAGTTGTACAACCTAGTGTGATGGAGGGGAATACAGAGCTGTGTATGTCAAGAATAAGCAAGATCCTTGCTGCCGTGGATAAGCTCAAGGAAGAGGTGAAGGAACAGGAAGTGAGCAGCCTAAGAATGGAGGAAGTTCTGGTTGGTATCTACAAACACTTCCCTTTCTACACAGACAGGTTCAGGCAAGAAATAAACAGGAGAGGACAGACGCTCATAACAAGTTACACACAACGGGCTCAAGTTTGTGAAATTGAGGAACCAGCTACATTGTCTGCTCCTGTTCCTGTTGAGGATGAAGAGGATGCAATGTCAGAAGTGTCAGCATTGGACTTCAAGGGGTTAATGGCCGAAGTGAGTGACTTTGAGGCTCCTGGGGAAGGTGCTCAAAAGGAGTCTGTAGAGGGAAATGTTGCTGCGGTGGGGGTTACGGAACTGTAAGTGGTGCTGCGCCTCGAAACCCCTGTTATTTAAGTCCTTCAGGTCTGTTGTCTACTGTTGTTAAGGTGACTACCCATATTTTTGTTATTGTAGTTATATCTGTAGTACAATGTCTGAAAATTTTGACCTTTATTATGTCTTTAAGGGCCAAAAAATATCCAGGTATGAAGTAGTACCACCCATATGCAATTTTTCCCATAAGATTATGTATTCATAGTGCGCGAATTCACAGTGGTGAGGTCATGGACCGCCCAATCTCTCGCGCACTGTGCTAGCGTACTATGTATATATATATATATATATATATATATACATATATGAGAGAGAGAGAGATCCATCCATCAAGGCGGTACAGATCCCACCCAGTATACATGGTCCGTCTTCTTCTCCTTTCCTCTCCACGTATTTTTTGGGGGAAGGAGGGGGGGAATGCCATCCGTATATCCAACGACTTCCACTCACACCTCTCCATCTCTCCTTGTCATACAGACTCAGTAGGTGTGACAGTGATTACATTACTATGCTAGCTGTTCGTATACCACGGTGTAAAGATATATAAATGTAAATAGGAAACAATTTGTCTCACCTGCTTACAGTACTTTATCATTACTCCAACGACGTGCTGATAAAAACACCCGCCTTCTTATTCGCAGTGCACCGTTCAGTATGAAACATTGCAATCCTAACAATGTGGTGGACCTGCAGAAAAACGGCAGTTATTGATACTTATAGCAGCCAGTCCTCATAAGCCTTATTTCACAGGCACAACAGCCTTAAGTTCGGATAAGCTGATGGGTCTTACTTGACATTTATGTGAAGCAGCAGTAACAGACAGTCTCATATTCCTCTTGGGTCGGAGGCTAGGCAATGGAGGATCCAGAGGGCGGATTTTGACAACCAGGATCCCTCCCCTCTACCTTCAAGGTGTGCCATTTTTCAAAGATCAGAGAAGGGACTAAAAATATAAAACGGACAGGTACCACATAGCCCCTGTAAGCATGGAAATGAATTAATTGGAATCAACACTTTATTTCATTTTAAAGAACTCCTTTGATAGATCTTACCTAACTGATACAGTTTTGTCTTCAGCTATATATAGTAGAATTGCCCTTGTGTGATCACCATTGTTAAAAAAACACAAAAAAGTTTTTGGTGACTGACCTGCATCTGTGGAAGCATTGTACTGTACGTAATATTGTACAAGAATTTTTATTCATATCGTGGATTAGAATAATTGCCGTCTCTTACCATGCACCAGTACAATACCCCAGTTTATTTTCGCAAACATTATAAACGCCGATCTGCAGTGGTAAAGCACACGAATCTTAAACCACGTTTTTATCATCCAAACTGGAGCTTGGGATTCGAAGCGTGTCTTGGGGCGCTTGGTTTGTGTCCACAAAAACAGTCCAGGATATGTAGAACCAAAAAATTACACTTGCCGACTGCAGTGTAAACAGAGTATTTCACCGAAGATCATCTGGTGAATATGCAATTCACACGTAGCCCCTACTTGTGCTGTACTGGCTCTATGTTGATAATATTAGCCAACTGCACCCTAATTTTGTGTATATCGTGCTAATTTCGTGATATTTATCACTTACGTGTCCTTGCTGGCCATTCATACTCTCCCCAAGCTTCACCAAGACTGCACCCAACCACGCTTGGGTGAGATACTAAGACAGTCTTGGTTTCGATGACAAATGCTTGGGCTGGCTTCGTATCACTTCGGCTGACAAAAACGGGGCGCTTGGTTTCACTGAAGATGGCTTCAAATCCAATCCCTCAGCTTGGATGACAAAACGTGGCTTTATTCCTGATATCAACAATAATTGCACTAAATGAATAAATCTGTCTGTAGCTATAATTGTAAATCAGGCGCAACGAATTTGTGGTTAAGACTGTTAATACGATCGTATCTTACTTCAGAAAAAAAAAAAAAAATTCAGTATCTTTCTCGACGTCGACCTAGTGATACTGTACATCGATCGTCTTGTGTACTGTGAGGCCGCTGTTAGTAGCTTTTTACACCGGAAGCAGGTCATTAATATATATTTATCTGTCTGTCATAATCGAGAGAACTGGAAACTCGCTTCAAGACTTCGAAAAATCGACGTTCATTCAAGCAATATAGTATCCTTCAAACACACACACACACACACACACACACACACACACACACACACACACACACACACACACACACACACACACACACACACACTGGTCCCACTATGTAAATACCATTTATTATACAAATATACATTCTTAATCATTGTACACCCGCGAACCAAAGTTTCGGCACCCCCCTCGATGGAAGGAAGTGGAAGTCAGGGTTAGAGAGAGGGCAGGTGAACGGACAACCGTGAGTGGTACTTTGGAACTGAGCTACGAGACGAATAGTGAGAAACCTAATTACACTGGATTCAAAACATTTCCATGTTATTCATCTGTAAAACATTATACGTTCTTAACATACATACTGTAACATATAACATAGACTACTGTGTTATCATGGTGTCCTGTGATACTGACCCATCTGTTTCGGATCCTCATCACACAAATAAAGCACCGAGCCAGTTGTATATAAGTTGCAACTTGTCATTATAACTGCAGTCATAATTTTTGTAAATGTTATCCCTGGATTGTCTATAGCTATAATATAGAATCATTGTGAATTTAATGTTGATTCTCACAGTAGTTGTGCGGATGGTTATATATGTGGCAATTATTTTATGTGGACGACTAAACCACATTGTGATGGACAGCGGAGAGCATTCGCCAATAATTTACTATAACCAGATGAAATTAGATGCAAACAACACAAAATATTATGAGACAACGAAGACACAGCTGTGGTATCCTGATCCGCCTTGTTATCAAGGCCTTAACTGGGACTTCTCCTCATACGTGCATTATTTTCCTTCAGTCTCTGCCTCTTTTATTACTCTTACTTCCCGGTATCCTGTTACTGCGAGTCGTCATAATCCTTGGAGGGTTTCTTGTCGTCCGGTCCTATAACCTGTACTGTATTACATTATTCCTCGCATCATCACTCCCAGACAAACAACGTTAGCCCAAGATTGCTGAATCTGTTAATACCATTATTGCCACTGCCACTACTACTGTAATCCCCCTTTTCCTATTGTGTCTAATTTCCCTCACGGTACTACTATTGCTGCTCCTATTACTACTCCACTATAAATCTGTATAATAATAAATATGATTGTCCTTATATCTGTGTATCTGTTAATCATAATTATTGTCCCTATCCCACCGTCGACAACTCGTTACTGACCCGGCACCGTTACTCCAGTTCCCACCCACCATGGATTCTACTCCTCCCCCACTCCGACACCACATTACCCTTCACCTCATCCTTGAGTCAGGACTGTCGTTCACCCTTTACCGGTGAATATACGTGGCATGCATTAATAATAAAAAAGAAGGCATTTGAGAGCTAAACGGTAATCGCCCTCTAAAATATTCTGTTTGCCAAGTCAAAACTTTAGGCCATATTTTGATACCATGAAGGTTTTATATTGATAGCTCAAGCCATTCATGAGATTTAATGGTGATAAAGGCAGGCAATAAAAACTAGTTGACCTTTAGCAGTTAGTTTGGTGACCTTGACTCTGACCCCGAGTTGCCATTTTCGAACTCCTCCAAGATTTTGGCCATATCTTGATACGCTGAAGGCTTCATGTTGATAGCTCAAGCCGTTCATGAGATATAATAGGAACACACACACACACACACACACACACACACACACACACACACACACACACACACACACACACACACACACACACACACACACACACACACACACACACACACACACACACACACACACATGCAGTTAAAAACATGATCGCTCCGTCTTCTAAAGGTAGGCGATAATAATATAATAATAACAACAACATCGTAGATGTGTACTATAGTGTTCCTAACATTACACTTAATAACTGCAGACCCAAACGTGCTTATATTACGGAGCACTGATATATTAACCACAAAACCGACCACAGACCGTTCTTATCATTACCACTGCACCTTCCCTATAGCATTTCACCATGGTAATACAACCCACTGTAGTCCTCTGTGAGATCGCTACACGCGTTTGGGAAAAATAACAGTGCACAACATGCCTACAAACCACTAAAATAAGCATATGATGTTTCACTGACATCCACCAAATAGCCTAGGAGAAGTTAGTGGACAAACAAACAAACGACTGGACACAGACAGACAGAAGCAGAATGTCTCGCATCGGTATGTAACGACCTGACAAAACTCTTGTGATCCTGCATTGCAGGTGTCATCACAGTAATAATAATAATGATAATAATAATAATAATAATTAATCACATGTTATTAGGCACGATACTGAGAAGGACACACACTGAATAGCATGTGTCGACGCAATGCAAAATCTGTTTGCCATGACAGAAGGTTGGGTTGCGGTCAAACATTAATTTAGTATTACTATAACCCTACCATTACAGCAAATTATGGCACTGGTTGGTTTTATATGTCACAGCTGTTTTCACTTGTTTTATCAGGGAGACTATGGTGTTTGTCCTCCTGTGTATCATAGATATTAACGTGATTACTATTACTACTACTGCTACTACTACTACTACTGCTACTACTGCTACTACGATTATTATTATTATTATTATTATAACTATGATGACACCTACAAAGCAGGATCGTAATAGTTTTGTCAGGTTGTCATATACCGATGCGAGACATTCGGCCTCAGTCTATGTCCAGCCGTGTGTTTGTTTGTCCGCTAACTTCTAGGCAATTTAATGGATGTCAGTGAAACGTCACAGGTGTATTTTAATGGGTTGTAGGCATGTTGTGCGCTGTTATTTTTCCCAAACATGTGTAGTGATCCCACAAAGGACTTCAGTGGGTTGTATTACTATGGTGAAGTGCTACAGGTAAGGTCCAGTGGCAATGATAGGAATGGTCTGTGGTCGGTTCTGTGGTTAATATATCAGAGCTCCGTAATATAGGCACGTTTGGGTCTGCGACTTTTATAATTATGTAATGGTCGGAATACTGCAGATGTATGTTGTTGCTGTCAATTTTATAATAATTCTTATTAATGCATGCCACGTATATTCACCGGTAAAAGGTGAACAACAGGCCTGGTGGCCCAAGAAGGAGGTGAGGGGTAAAATGGTTCGGAGTGGGGGAGGAATAGAGCTCATGGCGGGTGGGAGAGAGGGGGGTGGGATGCAACTGGAGTAGCGGTGCGGGGTAAGTGACGAGTTGTCGACGGTGGGACAGGGACAATATGATTAACAGATACACAGACATAAGGACAATCATATGTATTATTATACAGATTTATAGTGGAGTAGTAATAGGAGTAGCAGTAGTAGTACTGTGAGGGGAATTGCAATAGACACAATGGGGAAAGGGGGAATAGTAGTGGCAGTGGCAATAATGGTATTAACAGATTCAGCAGTCTTGGGCTAACGTTGTTTGTCTGGGAGTGATGATGCGAGGAATAATGTAATACAGTACGGGTTATAGGACCGGACGACAAGAAACCCTCCAAGGATTATGACGACTCGCACTATGAGGATACCGGGAAGTAAGAGTAATAAAAGAGGCAGAGACGGAAGGAAAATAATGCACGTATGAGGTGAAGCCCCAGTTAAGGCCTTGATAACAAGGCGGATCAGGATACCACAGCTGTGTCTTCGTTGTCTCATAATATTTTGTGTTGTTTGCATCTAATTTCATCTAGTTATAGTAAATTATTGGCGAATGCTCTCCGCTGTCCATCACAATGTGGTTTAGTCGTCCACATAAAATAATTGCCACATATATAACCATCCGCACAACTACTGTGAGAATCAACATTAAATTCACAATCATCCTATATTATAGCCTTAGACAATCCAGGGATAACATTCACAGAAATTATGACTGCAGTTATAATGACAAGTTGCAACTTATATACAACTGGCTCGGTGCTTTATTTGTGTGATGAGGATCCGAAACAGATGGGTCAGTATCACAGGACACCATGATAACACAGTAGTCTATGTTATATGTTACAGTATGTATGTTACAAACGCATAATGTTTTGCAGGTGAATAGCATGGAAATGTTTCGAATCCAGTGTCATTAGGTTTCTCACTATTCGCCTCGTAGCTCAATTCCAAAGTACCACTCACGGTTGTCCGTTCACCTGCCCTCTCTCTAACCCTGACTTCCACTTCCTTCCATCGAGGGGGGTACCGAAACTTTGGTTCGCGGGTGTACATTCTTCATCAGTACATATATTAACTGATCCTACAGTTTTCCATCAGACGATATGTCAGCCCTGTGTGCCGACATCACTTAGTCTACAGATTTTACTAACAGATATAAAGCTCAGCTGGCTCCCACGCCCTGTTCACCGGGACAGCTTCTTACAGACTACCACAGGAGCAGGATGTCTCTCTACGCCGTCCTGGCCAAGTCTTGTATTCCTCAGGCTGTATATAATTGCCAAGAATGTAGTCAACTAAAACATTTTCTACAGTTTGGACCTACCCTTTAAGGCGAAGTGGACCTGTAACATCTAATATAAAAAAATAATCCAACCGCTACATATTAGTGGAAAACTGGTGGGCATTGTAACAGACTGGCAACATTCTTCTAGATATCACACATATTGGAGATCAATCATCGTCTGTTCATGTTCTCCTACAAGAGGAAGTTTATTGTGATAGCTACTGCTGTAATCATGTGCCGTGGACTACTGCTGCCTATATCACAAGTGTTCCCGTATTTATGGATGTTAACTTCGTCATTTTCCTAATGTGTGGCTACTAATAAGGATTTTTTTTTTTTTCTGGGATTTTTTTTTCCCCTGACAGCGATACTGTACTTATGTATCCAGACCGAGATGTGTGGAGGTTGAGCTACAATCCTGACGTCACGCCTTGACTATGTAAGTGAGTGATGCAATTAGGAAGGCCTGTGCTCCAATCAGGAAGGGCAGCACCATACAACGTCGCGTGCGTTACAGATAACGTCACCGACAAACTCCAATTAACTCCCTTCCTCTGTGTTATGCTGCGTGTTCTGTGTCCCGACTTCTCGGGTCCGATCACGGTGCAGCTCAGGGTCCTTAATTCCTGACCGGGTCAGCACTAGCAAGGAAGGGAAACAAACACGAAGGGTGAACAAATGCACTAATATATTAATAGAGAAACAATTACACATACAATATTCTATGACCAGAGTCGAAATTACACAATGCCTTACACAGATATTGATCTGAAGCACTGTCCACCTAGTTCAGCATCTTTGTCTCACATCTGGGTTATTTCCTCACAGTATCACAGGCAATATTTTGCCAATATAGATAATACATCAACACAGAGAGGTTTACATACCACATTACCCAGTATACCCACAGGGACAGCTCTTAAGTCTAGGTGCTCGCGTGACATAGACGTGTCCTAGCTAATACATCATCTCAGTGTGACATGTACAGCAGTCCCTAGCTAACTTAGCCTCTATAGACGCGTCACACCGGCCGAGAATATACCGTAGGTCACACTGGGGGGAGCGGGGTGCTAGGGGCTTACTGAGGATAGGGAGGGTCTCTCTCTCTGTGGGGCCGGGGCAGTGGCAGGGGGGGGAAGGAGGGGGAGGGTCCAGTACAGAGATATTGCTGTGTTACGTGAGTGATATGGGCTCGTCTGTCCTGTCCGAGGGAGGGGAGTCTCAACCCGGGGCTGAGGTTATACACTCTGCACGTGATTCACAGAAGCTCGACTCGTCAGCAAGGGGGGGGGGACCCTGAACACTGTGTGTGTGTGTGTGTGTGTGTGTGTGTGTGTGTATGGGGATAGGGGAAAGGAACAATTGAGAACAGTTCACTGGTAGTTCATTAGAAAGGGGGGGAATTCACAACACTGGGGAGGTATATAATCCGAGACCTGTCACTCACTATTCTGATAGAGAGGAGAGCACAAGGGTAGAGGGCCTGTGCAGGGAGCTCCAGACGGCAGCCAAGCATGGGAGGCAGGCTGTCCAGGGAGCTGTGCAGAACAGTGGGGCCCGTGGAGTTGCCACTAATTTGGGAGTAATGGGACGTCTGGGGCGGCTTTCTCACCACGTCATCCCTGCAGGAGGCAGGGCTCTCAGGACTGGGCCCAAAGAGGGCCAGAAGTTGGGCAGTACACCGTTGGCCCTTGGTCATCTTTGGGGTCCAGGGGAGGGCCTGGTGGAGGCCCAGCCTGAGTGTTGGCTGGGAGGAGGGTGCCGCCGAGGTAGGGTGGCCTGTACCCCAGTCTGGGGCGGCCGTCAGGGAAGAATTGTGGCCACCTGTGTCGGGGGAGGCCCCTCGGCCTCAGTGAGCGCCTGAGGAGGTCCGCTGGCTCCAGGGACTGTGGCCTCGGCTGCAGGGGGAGGCTGACAGGGTAGAAATGCGGTCTCTGGTCCTGGCGGAGCCCTTCAGTGCCTGTGGTGACCCGGGCTGCAGGGACTGGATTCCGGGCCTTGGGGGTGCCTCGTTTGGTCCGGACTCAGGAGGGGAGCCTGTAGGGGGAGAAACTCCAGCCTCCCAAGGAGAGAGCTGGAAGGAGTGACACCTCTCTCTAACACCAGGGCGGCAAGGCGAGCCAGAGGGGACTCTGTTCGTCAGACAGCCCTGTTGGGCACTGCCTGTGCTCCTCCGTGGGACAGGGGTGCAAGGGCACTCCTGTTGGAGGGCTAGGGCCTTCTGCCCTGGGGACGATAGGAGGAAGAGGTCGGACGTACACTTTCACCTTACGCCACAGCTCTGACGGAGCATGCCCTCCCTATGTCGGGTTGGGGTAACCTCCCGGAGATGTCAGGAGGAAGAGGTCGGATGTACACTCTCGGCTTTTGCCACAGCTCTGACAGAGCGTGCCCTCCTTCGTGTGGGAAGGTCCTGTGCCCGTAACGTCAGGAGGAAGAGGTCGGATGTACTCTTTTGGCTTTCGCCACAGCTCAAATGGAGCGTGCCCTCCTTCAGTCTAGGCAGGGGAATAGCAAACCTAGAGGCTCCCCCTGAGCCCTCAGTTAGTTGTGGAGCCAATCCAGAAGACCCGGTGTCTGAAGGTATGCCTGGGAACTTGTCACTGTAAGTCCCACCCCGATTCTGGCAAACATTCCCTCTGCTGGAGAGTAGTGTACTTTCCCCGTGCATTACTGGATGGTTTGGCTGCACGGAAGAGGGGTGCCGGGTCGCGAGGGAGGTACGCCGGATACGCCGTTGTTGCCTGGACGTTGGCCCAGGTAAATTAGCCTCTCCATTGTCCCCTTGTGGGGTGGGTGTCACCTCCTCGATCTCTCCTCCTGGGGTGGTGGTGTCAGGTTCACCTCGCCAAGCTGGTGTTTCACCACCGTCATGGGCGAAAAAGTCACATCACCGTGACTGGAGTTGGAACGTGTCAGAGGTGGCGGTGTGGTGTGCAGGTGTGAGGTGGCGGAGGAAATTGGTCCAGTGGGTGGTTCACTGGTTTGGTTGAAGATGTGGGGAGTACATGACAGTGAGGGCTGAGGGCATTGCTGTTCATCGCAGGAGGTGCAGGAGCTGGTTAGTGCTGTGAATCCAGTGCTTATGCCCTTGGGGTGGGGTCCAGAGGACAAGGATAATCTTCATTTCAGATGGTAGGAATGGGGCTGCCAGGAGGAAGTCTGAAGACTGGAGAAGGCGTGCGTGTTGGCGCCTCTAAGAGGGCGTCTCGAGGTAATCAGATTACATGGGCGGGCAATTGGGATGTTCTCTAGGGGACGACAGAATGTGTGGAGGAGGGGGGTGATATTAGAGGCAGGGGTGGAGGGCAGAGAGGGCGTGTGGGTGTAGCAGGCAGGTGGGTGGGGTAGGCGACCGGATTGGGTGTGGGTGGTTGTTAGAACGGGTGTGGGTGGGGACGAAGGGTTGGGAGGCTGGAGTACTGGGGACGTGGCAGGCAGGGATGGTGTTGAGGGTGATGTTGGTGATGGGGTGTGTTGTGGTGAGGTAGGGGTTGGGGTGATGGTGGCGGGCGCGGGTGCAGGATTTGGGGGTTGCTGGGGGGGAAGAGGCATGACTGGAGGTGAGGGGTGCGTACTGGGTGTGCTGGGGGGTTGTGAATTGTGGGAGCGGTGATGGACATGAGGGGGTGGGTTGGGCAGGTGGTGGGGGAACGGCAGTGTTGGTTGTGGGAGGTGGCGTGGCTGGGGGCTGCGTGTGGGTGGAACGAGCGACTGTTGGGTGAGCTGGTAGAGTAGTGGCTGTTGGTGGTGGTGAGTGGGTAGAGGCGGGGGACAGGGAGTCAGGGTGAATAATGAGAGCGTGGGGTGAGGTGGGGTGGGGAGTGGGTGATGGTGATGGGCGTGAGGGCGTGCTGGTGGGGGGTGTTGTGATTCGGGGTGGTGGTGATGGTGATGAGCGTGAGGAGGTGGGTCGGGTAGGTGGTGAGGGAGTGGCGGCATTGGTTGTGGGAGGTGGCGTGGCTGGGGGCTGCGTGTGGGTGGAATGGGTTGCTGCTGGGTGCACTGGAGTAGTGGTTGTGGGTGGTGGTGAGTGGGTGGGGGTGGGGGACAGGGAGTCGGGGCGAATAATGAGAGAGTGGGGTGAGGTGGAGGGAGGGGTGGTTGGCAGTGATGGGCATGAGGGCATGATGGTGGAGTGGGCAGTTGGTGGGTGGGTGACTGAGGTTGTTATTCAGGGTGGCAGTGGTGGAGTGGAGGGGGAGGATGGGTAAATGGGGTGGCTGTGGTAGCTGGGTAATTTGGTGGGGTGATGAGTGTATGAAGGTGTGAGTGTAAGGTGGCCTGTTGTTGGGGTGGTGGAGGTGAGGGCGGGTGTAGGTGGCGTGGAGCGCTGGTTCGGGGGTAAGTGGGGGGTCTGTGGTGAAGGTGTGGAATTGGGGAAGGGTGTGGTGGTGGGAGTGGTTGTGGAGGTCAGTGAGCGAGGGTGATGAGTGCATTGGTGTAGGGTAGCAGGTGTATGAGTCAGTTGTGTGGCTGGTGGAGGAGGGTGGTGGTGCAACGTGCTTGATGGGGAAACAAATATGGTGCGGTTGAGAGGTGGCGGGTGGTGGGCAACGATGATTGTGAAATGCTTTGGTGGTGTTAAGATAATGAATGGAGGAGACTGTGTGATGGCGTGGGGTGCTTGTTTTTCTTCGGGCAGCTATCAGTTGCTCCCGTATGTCATGAATGGGGCACTGACGATGACATGCTGAGAATTCCCATGGGTCCACAGAGATCAGGCTTGTATTTTCCTTGAGAGAGGGGCGCCATTTGGTGGGGGGCGGCCTGTACTTGGTGCTGTTTGTGAGACATTTCTGGTGGGGGGACATCCGTGACTTTGAGGATTGTGCCCCACTTGGGATTGTTTTGCTGCGCTGATGCGTTGTGGGGTGGTGTGAGTGGTAAGAAGGCGCCTGACAACTTGAATATCATTGTTGAGGTCTCCCACTGGTTTGAAGATCGTGAAATGATCTTTGATGGTTATGGGGAGGATCTTGAGCAGGGTATGGAAGGTGATTTGGTCCTGGGTGTTTGGATCCGCCCCCGGGTAGGTGGAGGTGATGGGACGTCACTTTTGAATGAGGATGTCGTCTAGGTTCCTATCGTAAGTGAGTGCGTCTAGCTGGGAGAAGGCGATGACTTTCCCTAATAAGGGTGTGACAGCTTGGGTCATGATCTGCTGAACTTGGTCCCATTTCAGCTCCGGGACTATTTTAGTGGCTATGCTCGAGACAATTTTTCCAAGGTAGGGGGTGTCACTGCTATCTTTTCGCGATCATTCTCAAAGCTTATGTCTAAGATGGCTTTCATCATAGACATATATGTGTGTATATCGTAGAGTTTGGCGTCGAACTTTGGGAGTTGGACATGTGGTTTGGCTGCCATGGTTGCAGAATTTCCGTTCCTTGTCATTTTACCCCCGGGTCAAGAACCACTGCTAGCCACCAGTGTTATGCTGCGTGTTCTGTGTCACGACTTCTCAGATCCGGTCACGGTGCAACTCGGGGTACTTAATTCCTGACCGGGTCAGCACTAGCAAGGAAGGGAAACACAAACACCATGGGTGAACAAATACACTAATATATTAATAGAGAAATAATTACACATACAATATTCTATGACCAGAGTCAAAATTTCACAGTGCCTTCCACTGATATTGGTCTGAAGCACTGTCCACCTAGTTCAGCATCTTTGTCTCACATCTGGGTTATTTCCTAACAGTATCACAGGCAGTATTGTGCCAATATAGATAATACATCAACAGAGAGGTTTACATACCACACTACCCAGTATACCCACAGGGACAGCTCTCAAGCCTAGGTGCTTGCGTGACATAGTTGGGTCCTAGCTAATACATCATCTCTGTGTGACATGCACAGCAGTCCCTGGCTAACTTAGCCTCTACAGATGCGTTATACCAGCCGAAAATACACCGTAGGTCACACTGGGGGGAGAGGAGGGCGAGGGGCTTACTGAGGATAAGGAGGGTCTCTCTCTGTAAGGCTGGGATGTGGGCATGGGGGGGAAGGAGGGGGAGGGTCCAGTACAGAGATATTACTGTGTTACATGAGTGATATGGGCTCATTTGTCCTGTCCAAGATTGGGGAGGTCTCAACCCGGGGCTGAGGTTATACACTCCGCACGTGATTCACAGGAGCTCGACTCATCAGCAAGGGGGGGGAGAACACTGAACACGGGGTGTGTGTGTGTGTATGTGTATGGGGATAGGGGAAAGGAACATCGGAGAACAGCTCACTGGTAGTTCATTAGAAAGGGGGGGAATTCACAACACTGGGGAGGTATATAATCCGAGACCTGTCACTCACTGTTCTGATGTAGAGGAGAGCATGGCCCATGGGGGAGAGGGCCTATGCAGGGAGCTCCAGGTGGTGGCCCGGCATGGGAGCTGTTTGGGGAGTTGTGCAGAACAATGGGGCCCTTGGAGTTCCCACTAGTCCTGGAGTAATGGGGCGGAGTCTGGGGCGGCTTTCTCGCTGTGTCGACCCTGCAGGAGGCAGGGCTCTCCTGACTGGGCCCAAAGAGGGCCAGAAGTTGGGCAGTATGCCATAGGCCCTTGGTCATCTTTGGGGTCCGGGGGAGGGCCTGGTGGAGGCCCGGCCCAAGTGTCGGCTGGGAGGAGGGTGCTGCCGAGGTTGGGAGGCCTGTACCTCGGTCCAGGGTGGCTGTCAGGGGAGAACTGTGGCCACCTGCGTCAGGGGAGGCCCCTCGGCCTTGGCGAGCACCTGGGGAGGTCCGCTGGCTCTGGGGACTGCGGCCTCTGCTGCAGGGGGAGGACGACAGGGTAGAACTGCGGTCTCTGGTCCTGGTGGAGCCCGTCAGTGCCTGTGGTGACCCGGGCTGCAGGGACCGGATTCCGGGCCTTGGGGCTGCCTCATCTGGTCCGGACTCAGGAGGGTAGCCTGTAGGGGGAGAAACTCCAGCCTCCCAAGGAGAGAGCTGGAAGGAGTGACACCTTGCTCTAACACCAGGGCGGTGAGGTGGGCCAGAGGGGACTCCGTTCATCAGACAGCCCTGTCGGGCACTGCCTGTGCTCCTCCGTGGGACAGGGGTGCAAAGGGCACTCCTGTTGGAGGGCTAGGGCCTCCTGCCCTGGGGACGTTGGGAGGAAGAGGTCGGACGTTCACTCTCGGCTTACACCACAGCTCCGACGAAGCGTGCCCTCCCTACATTGGGTTGGGGTTATCTGTCCTGGAGACGTCAGGAGGAAGAGGTCGGACGTACACTCTCGGCTTTCACCACAGCTCCGACAGAGCGTGCCCTCCTTCCGTCCGGGAAGGTCCTGTGCCCGTAACGTTGGGAGGAAGAGATTGGACGTACTCTCTCGGCTTTCACCACAGCTTCAACGGAGCGTACCCTCCTTCAGTCTAGGCAGGGGAATAGCAACCCTAGAGGCTCCTTCTGAGCCCTGAGTTAGTTGTGGAGCCGATCCAGAAGACTCGGCGCCCGAGGGTATGACTGGGAACTTGGCACTGCAAGTCCCACCCCGATTCTGGCGAACATTCCCTCCCCTGGAGAGTATTGTACTTTCCCTGTGCACTACCGGGTGGTCTGGCTGCATGGAAGAGGGGTGCTGGGTCGCAAGGGAGATATGCCATTGTTGCCTGGATGTTAGCCCAGGTAAATTAGCCCCTCCGTTGTCCCCTTGTGTGGTGTGTGTCACCCCCTCACTCTCCTCCTGGGGTGGTGGTGTTGGGTTCATCTTACCACGCTGGTATTTCACTCTGTTATGTGGTAACATCACAGTTGCAAGCCACGCCCTTCTCGCGCGCATTTCTAACTGGAGGAGAGTAGTGAGCACATCAAGAAATTCAAGATTCAGGCCGACATATTCTCTTGGTTATTGCAACATTCATTAGCTACACAACTTATACCTAGCAGTCCACACACGTTTAGTGTTATTTTAAATTCGTGGTTTGAAAGCTAATTTAATTGAAAATTAGTACAATGAATAATTTCCTCATTTACTATAGTTGACCCCCAAATTTGTTTTCTCTAATGGAGCTCACTCCATGTTCCTTCATTTTACCCTATAAGAATTTATTTTCATATTAGATGTATCTATCTATCTATATACCTATGCTGCTTCCCCCAAAGAAAGGGAGGTACCCGAGACAGGACGACACACTCCAAATTTACTCATTCACTCAATACACATTTATTCTCATCTTAGCCCCAAAGGGGAAAAGAGACAGATCCTCACTGCACTACATCGCACGAGGGTCAACTGCGCGGTGCAATCAGTGACATCCGCAGCAGGGCCCAACAGCAGAGCTGGTTTACCCCTGCCACATCATCATACACCCATCCCCTTACCCGCATCTGACCTGATCAGCTGATTAGACCAAATACAGGAGAATATCATCTCAGGGCTGCATCACCATTTACTTATTCACAGTTTCTCTCCATTTATTTCTGTCACGAACAGCCACTCTTCCTTGCTCAACACACATCCCTCACGCATCCAGCGCTCTCTTCACACTGTCCATCCATCCTATTCGTGGTCTTCCTCTCAGCCTTACACCTCTCACATCAGATCTAGTTATCTTTTTCACCAATCGCTCATTATCCATTCTCTCCATATGCCCAAACCGTCTCAACACCCTCTGCCCAACTCGATCAGCCATCTCCTGAAATACTCCAGTTCTCCTTCACACTTCATCATTTCTCACTGGATCCATACGCGTCACTCCACACATGGCCTACTCCACAGACACCTCATCCCCATTACATTCAAACTGTTCCTCTGTGCTACACCCATATTCCATATTTCAGCCCCATATAATGCAGTCGGTACCACAACACCCTCATACAGCCTTCTCTTTACATCCATTCTAAGTGAATGGCATCTAAACACTTTTTTCATTCCTCCCAGCACCTTTCCTACTTCAATCATTCTAAAATTCACATCTGCATCTATTCTTCCATCTGCAGCAACATGTGACCCTAAATACTTGAAACACTCTACCTCCTCAAGCAACTCACCAGTCAAAACTATACTCATCCTTCTACCATCTACCGACCTCATACACTTCATCACTTTACTCTTATTCTCATTTACTTTCAATTTCCTCCTTTCACACACCCTTCCAAACTCCTCTACCAACTGTCTCAATCTCTCCTCTGAATCAGCCACCAGTGCAGTATCATCTGCAAACAGCAGCTGCTTCAGATTCCAGTCTCTACCATCAACATTCACCAGACTCAGACCTCCATCTAAAACTCTTGCATTCACCTCCCTTGCAACACCATCCATATCAATATTAAGCAACCAAAGCAACATCACACATCCCTGCCGTAGCCCCACTATCATGGGAAACCAATAACTCACAGTATTTCCCACTCTTACACACGCTTTACTATTTACATAAAAACATTTCACCCCTTTTAGTAACCTACCATCAAGTCCAAACAACCTTAAAACAGTCCAGAAAGCTTCCCTATCAGTTCTATCATACGCTTTCTCTAAATCCATGAATGCCCAAAACACATCCTTGCCGTTTGCTAAATACTTTTGACACACTTGTCTCACAGCAAACACCTGATCCACGCATCCCCTCCCTCTCCTAAAGCCACATTGCTCATCACCAATCACTCCCTCTGTACCCTCTCTAACTCTCTTAACACTCTACCATACACATTACCTACAACACTTAATAGACCTATACCCCTAAACCTAGTACATTCATACTTATCACCCTTGCCTTTATACAACGGGACCACACAAGCACTTGCCCAGTCAACTGGCACCATACTTTTCACAAAGCACACATTCAACGATCTTACTAACCAGTCAACAATAGTCGCTCT
This sequence comes from Coenobita brevimanus, assembly GCF_032717465.1. Classification (NCBI taxonomy): domain Eukaryota; kingdom Metazoa; phylum Arthropoda; class Malacostraca; order Decapoda; family Coenobitidae; genus Coenobita; species Coenobita brevimanus. The sequence continues at coordinate 4,416,183 of NC_136956.1, forward strand.
ACCACCTTCAGGCATTCAACATCACACCCATCCATACCTACAGCTTTCCCTGTTTTCATCTCCTTTAGAGCCTCCTGCACTTCCTCCTTCATGATCAAAGAATCATTCAACTCTCCCAGCACATTATTTCCTTGCACCCTTCCATCTGCCACAATCTCAACCTCCCTTTCCTCCTCTACATTTAACAATCTTTCAAAATACTCTGCCCATCTCTTCCTTACTGCATCCATCCCAATTAACATCCTTCCATCCTCTGCTTTTACTCGCTCTTCCTTCCCAGACTCTCCCTTTCGCACCCTTTTCACCTCCTTCCAAAACATTTTCTTATTCTGTTGAAAATTCTCAGTCAACTGCCTACCCCACCTCTCATCTGCTGCCACTCCAGCATCACGCACTGGCCTTTTAGCCCTATTCCTCTTTTCCTTACACCTCTTAAATAACATCTCATCCTTCCTCTGCAGCCACACTTCATATGCACGTCTCTTCTAAGCCATAGCCATACTTACTTCCTCGCACCACCATTCACTTCCTTTTCTTACATCACCACCCACTTGTCTCACACCACACACCTCTTCCACATGCCCCACCACAGCACTCTTAACCCCTTAACCGAGGGCTTGTTTTGCTTTTTCTTGCGGCTCCCGCGGGCATATTTGCACTCCGACAGACTCTCTAAAAATATTTGCCAAAAATCAGTTATTAGTCCTAGAATATTAAAATCAAATATTCTTATGGCACATACCTTCAGCTTTCTCCTGGGGTGTTTGTTGAGCCTTCGTCGAGTACCGTAGGACTTGTGGAGACCTCTGAAGTTGGGTAACGAAGTCTCCACTTTACACTTCCCGACAACCCGTAATATGATTACCACAGCCTGATATTATCATTAGAAACACTATTCTATGATTCTCAAATAGTTTGGAATCCATATTCCAAAAAAAAAAAAAAAAACACTGTGAAAGCAATGAAAATTATGAGGGCATATGACCTTCCCACTTGACATCGTTCGTCGCTGGTGTTCTGTCATTTATTATTCATAAAAACACTCACAGTTTATATTTCTATTACTATATAACACTTATATATATCTACAGTCTTTATCCATAAGTTTCCTTCAGTAATAGTAGTTTATTGTCACTGTAGCCATTCAGTTTCTCTTTCAGTAAAATATGTAGCATTCACTTTCTCGTCCTGTATACTAGCATTGAGAGTGAATGTCACTTTCACCTTCACTCTCATAACTCATAGTATTCATACATGCTAGAGTGAAACTTTCACTTTCATTACTCCTAGTATATATACTCGTATTCTTATACTACTACTCATTTACATTTCTATTTACGTTCTCTATTTTATTTACATTATTTACATTTCTATTTTATTTGCACTGTGTTATGCACTGTCACTTGAAGTAACTTATAAAACTATTTTCCACTGTTCACTTATATTTACATTCATTGCTTTCACTTGCTGTTTACACATTATTTACAATTCCACTTGCACTATTTTACACACCAGAAAGATCGTAGTCACTCTCTATCATTTGTCAGCCCTTTACCCCTTTCCACACGAGGTTTAGTAGGGGGTAGAGGTCACAGGGCCCTTTGCATGGAGCTAAAAAGCTGCTGAAGTTAGCAAGCGCGAATCCGACGTACTTTCACCTTGAAAGATGACAGTAAACTGATACTGGTGGGCCGAGGTGGCCTACCTAGGGAGAATGCATGACTGCCAACATCAGCCTCGTGAGAGCTGCTAATATTTAGCTATGAAATGATTGGCAGGAAATCTAGACAATACATTATAAATTAGGTAGTTCCAGGTGAATGTAAATATCACTTAGGCTTCTCCCTTCCCTCCTTATATATATTTTTATTACGAGAATAGATTATATGACATATTTCAAGGGGAAGTAAACAGTGAAAATTAGCGAACGAGTGCACGTGAGGTGTTGTCAGGTGATACTTAGCCAATTCCAGGTGTATGGCATTATCACTTACCTTATTTCTTTTTGGTATATATTATTTGGTATAAGAATAGGGCATAGGGCTTATTTCAATGGATGAAATCAGTGGAAAATTCCAGGGAAGATTTACTTAGCGTAGCACAGCCGGGCAGGCAAGAGGAGAGGGTAATGGAGGGGAGGTAGGGAGAGGAGTCAAGAATGGGGAGAAATGGCTAAATTGTCAACAATGGATGGGAGTACAGATGAGATTAGGTGTGCTGACTAGTTTTGGACATTGGCAGTACTGATAGATGATACAAGCCACCACTTGAAAGCATGGGCGAATTCAAAATAACACAGAATCGCAAAAGTGACGCCCCACGGTATGATCCCTTGCTCCCAAGCGTCACGAAAGTGACACCCCACGGTTAAGGGGTTAAATAACTGACATTCCTCCTCCACACTGCTATTTTCCTGATCTTTCACTGCGTTCCACTCATCTTTCAATTTCTCCTGATACTCTATAATTTTCTCTCTTTTATCCGACTCACTCACTTTCAAAACCTCCCTGCCACACCTAACCCTCCTAGCTCTCACCCATCTCTTACCTACTCTTAACTTTCCCTCCACCAGGTAGATGTCAGACATACCTCCACCCTCCCCTCTCAGAACTCTTACATCCAACAATCTTCCTATTACATTCCTGGAGACAACCACATAGTCCATCAATGCTCTATCAACAACCCTTCCACCCTCCTGTCTCACCCATGTACTGTATACTTATAAATATCTTTCTTCTCAAACAGGGTATTTGCAATCACCATCTCTCGCTCAACACACATCTCTATCATTCGTTCCCCATTTTCATTTCTTCCAGGCACACCATGCATACCAACTACACCTTCAACTGCTACATTTCCCACTCTAGCATTCAGATCTCCCATCATTACCACATTCACATTCGCTCCAAAACTCTGCAGACACTCATCAACATCATTCCAGAAAGACTCTCTCTCTTCTTCATCCCTTTCACTACCAGGCCCATATGCACTCACAAACACCCACAACTCACATTCAAATTTAGCTTTCATCCACATCAGTCTCGATGACACCTCCTTCCATTCAGTCACACACTGCCGTACTTCCGGACTCACTAACAAGGCCACACCTTCTCTTGCCCTTCCTCTATCAACACCTGACAATCTTCTATTCACACGTCCAAACATAGACTCACCCTTCCCTTCCATCTTCGTTTCACTCAAAGCTAACACATCCAACTTTCTTCTGACAAACATTCTCCCAATCTCCCTTTTAGCCTCAATTGTACTACTTCCACACACATTCATAGACCGAATCTTCAGGGTACTAGGATAACTCATTCCCCCATCCCTTTCTCTGGCCTGTCACTTTTTAGGAACTAAAACACAGATGAGGCCCCTAGTCCCCTCACCCCATCTCTTTTAGTCACCTTTTATGACACACAGGGAATACGGTGGCAGTATTCTTCCTAACACATCCTGGCTGCAGAGTAGTAGTGCCAACCCATAGTGCGGACAGATTGTGTCCCCCCCCGCCACAGGGCTCATGGTCGGTCTCAGGGTTTCTTTTATTTGGATCCCAGCCCATGCTGGTCACATCCGTCACGACCAGGCAGATCTGGCCCAAGCTGCCTGTAACCTCCCCCTAGCTGTCATCCGCCTCCCTGTGTCCATGACACTTGTCCAGAGAATCCTTCTCGAGGAGTCCAGGGAGGACCTAGCCGTGTGTACCGATGCTAAACGTCCGACTAGCATCACCATCCAGCACTATGATACCCACCGTAGCGTGGGACACACCTATGGCAAGCACCCCACCCTCACCTGCTGCTGTGATGTGCTCGTCGCCCGCATTCGCCTGGGGTATCACTTCCTAGGGGAAATCACTGGACGACCGACTGCAACAGGCCATGAAAACTCTGCCACAATCCCATGGATGATGCTTTATCGTATCTTATCATTAAGTGCCCAGTTATTGCCCCCTTCAGACCCCCTGGACTCTTGTTTTCTGCTTTGTGTGCCCATTTCATTACACATCTTGATGTACTTGAAGACATTCTCACCCTTCACCCCGACGTCCTCTCATTGTAATATTATCGCACTAGGACAATGGTTGGACATTTTGGTATCTCTCTCTCTCTCTCTCTCTCTCTCTCTCTACATATACACTGGCAACCAGGAATGCCTTAGTAAGTAGCCCAGTGGCCTCATGCCTTAACCCGCCGCGCCCAGGAGACATGAATTCACGTCCTCACATGATGTACACTCATATCCCGGAGACGTAAATTAATGCGGCAACATTGCAAGGTCCCTAATTTGCACAATTTTTAATTTTCGCAAGTGATTTCGCGAGTGATTTTTGGCACGTATACACGGGACACCTTCCTCTATTCCTCTACAAGATGCCAAGCAGGGACAATGCCTTACACCGCATAACCTCTCCCCCCCCCTGCACGCCATTGTCTCGGCATTTCACCTGTTACCAGTGACCTGGCCAATAAAGACATTCAGGACCAGAGTGATTCCCCAATCGATGACAATGTGGAGGACAAAGTTTACATAGCATTAGAGGAAGAAACAGTCAGAAATGATGATCAGGTAATGTGGGAAAAAAAGGTCATGAATGGTGATGAGTTAGTGAGTGAAACAATGCTTATAATGCCTATATTACTGTTTGAAAACCAATATAGTCTTGTACTACATATAAATTCGTACCAAGTAAATAAATAAATACTGTTTATGAGTGGATAAAATAGTTACCCTCCCATAGAACTCGTTTTCTTTGGTGCCAGCCTGTTAGAAAACCCAGTCAGGTAAGGAGGTACTCGTACCAAGATCGAGTATTTTGAACCTCAGGTGAGCGATTTCTCTATGAATTTTCGATGTTTCTCACCAAAAGTGGATGTTTGAGCCAAAAAAAAAAAAGGTCCAAAAATGTTGGGACTGGGGCGTACAACTGCCCAGAAAACGTCGGGATGGGGCGGGTTAAACCCCTCATGCAGGCTTTGCGGCACCGGGGCAACAGTGTTGTTGATGGTTTGCTGGTTTTGTCTGAACAGCTCCACTCGTCCTTGGTGTGCTGGAGGAGGCTGGCCCGTGTCCTCTGGATCTTTGGCTTCCACTCGTCGATGGCTCTGCACTAATACTGTATTTGATCTGTCACTTCAGTGTACTTCTCTCACGAGCCAGCCCTTGACACCACCACCTATATAAAGTTTGTTATCTGACACCGCTATACAAGGTGTAATGCAGCGTTGTCTACCGAATAGCAACTCCTTTATATAATGCCCTGAATGAAAGAAAATAGACAAATTATGTGACCATCACTACGGATTTCATCCTCCCTCCACTACCTACCCTCCCTCCCCTCCCTCACTCCACCCAAGCACCATCACTCGTTCCCCCACCCATCTTCCCTTCTCTCTCTGGCCCCTCCCTCTCGGCTCCCCTTACTCCAGTGTAACTTACCGCGCATAAACGAGCCAGTCTGAGGCACGAGGTACAGGAGGATGGGTGATTACTCATGGCCACGACTGTATATATGTGTATATGTACCACTTTACTCATCTCAAAATATGTAATGATAATTACAGTAACAACCTTGTACTATGTATGTGCCATTGTATGTCTTTGTTCATTATTGTGCTTGAAATGATAATTACTTCTCTACCTTCTATGCCCTAAGATACCGATTAATTTTTACTTCTCGCTCTCATGCACCCTTCCCCGCTTGGCCTTCAGGGACAGTGTTCCCCAGAGTGTTGGGGCATGTAGTGAATGGTAAATAAAGAACCTAAATAATATATATATATATATATATATATATATATATATATATATATATATATATATATATATATGGTAAATAAAGAACCTAAATTATATATATATATATATATATATATATATATATATATATATAACGGCCATACCACGTTGAGTACACCGCTTCCCGTTCGATCAGCGAAGTTAAGCAACGTTGGGTCTGGTTAGTACTTGGATGGGTGACCGCCTGGGAACACCAGATGCTGTTGGCATCCCTACGTCAAGTGGGGTTGGTGGAGGATTAGTGCCCCTCCCTGTAAAACAACTAACTCTAAGCCCTTGGCCACCCTGTCTGGGATACATGGCGTCTGGCAATGAATGAATATATATATATATATATATATATATGGTAAATAAAGAACCTAAATAATATATATATATATAATATATGGTAAATAAAGAACTTAAATAATAATATATATATATATATATATATATATATATATATATATACGTTGCTATTGTTCCTAAAGTGTCATTGTGTCAGTTGTAGGTATGGGTTTCTGTGTATGGAATGTTTCTTCAGGTAGCTTAAACGCAAAGCCAAGAAGTGGCGTGATTCGTCAGGTACACAGTCATTTGAAGAGTCGTGTTTAATTGATTCTGATTTAAATATGAGTTCAGTTTTTGATGCACAACACTCAGTCGAGTCATTGCCATATTGGCTTGAAGATGATTTTCAATCCTGAATGAGATACTTCCAGTGTGAGGTCCCTCTGCATTTCAGCTTTACCTGTCAATAAAACTGAAGCCAGTCCTAAAACTAGTCTTCGGTCTATTTAGGCTTTAGAAACGTTTTTGGACGTTCTGACGATGGAAGTCTACATTCTCATAAACATCGTTCAAGAAGAACCTTTCCAACACCTTTTTCACTCATATATATATATATTTTTTTTCAATGCAAGAAAGAAGTAACCAAAGTCCAGAAGCCCGCATACTGTTCCTTCCAACAAAACAAAACAAAACAAAACAAAAACAATACAAAAGAGAGCCAAATTCAAGATCCGTTCAATTCGAGATGCCTGGACACACTGCGTTTGAAAGAGTAGAGATTATAGGAAGTAGGAAATACAGACAGAGGGAGACAGTTCCAGAGCTGACCTGTTGCGTAAATGAAGGACTGAGAGTAACGGTTAACTCCTGCATTAGAGAGTTGGACAGAAAAGGAATGAGAGTTTGTTGCTAAACGGGTACTAAGCACCCTGTCATAGAGGTGGCGGAATGCAAGCAGACAGTTCAGAGGAGCAGTGAGCATTGAAGCAGCGATAGAAAAGAGATAATGATGCAAGAGTGTGGCGAAGAGACAAAGGTTAAAGGGAGACGAAAAGCCTTTGACTCCACCCTACTGAGAAGAGCTGTATGTGGGGAGCCTCCCCACACATGGGAGTTGTACTCTACACAGGGGCGAATAAAACCCGTGTATAAAGTCAGCAACTGTGCAGGGGCAATTAGGAACGGAGTTGGCTTACTACATCTAATCTCTTGGAAGCAGATTTTTACAAGAGATGCTATATGATCTTCCCAAGATAAATCCCAAGTGAATGAAACCCCAAGCATGTTCAAGGATGATGCAGGATTGAGCTGGATATTATTAAACATTAGTGGGTACTGTACTCCTGTGGAAGATTGTGTCGGGCTGATAGGTGTAAAAACTGAGTTTTTGATGCATTAAAAACAAGATAATTTTTTATCCCAGGCAGAGGTACGAGCCAAGTCAGACATTAGGTGTGCCATAGCCTCATCCCTGTTTTTTGAAGTAACTGCTGAGATGGACGTTGCGGGAACCGAATAGAAAGGTGAGGGGTGGAATCGTCAGCGTTCGAGTGGATAGGGTTGGATGTACAGCTTAGAACATCATAAAAGGAAGAGAGTTGGTGATAGGACAGAGCCCTGAGGAACACCACTGTCGATAGATCTAGGAGATGAATGATGGCCGTCTACAAGAGCGGCTATAGAACCACCAGAAAGGAAGCTATAGATGAAGGCAGAGATAGAAAGACTGAAACCGTACGAGGGCAGTTTGGAAATTAAAGATTTATGCCAGACTTGATGGAAAGCCTTTGAGATGTCAAATGCAGTGGCAAAGCTTTCGCCAAAGTCCCGAAAGGAGGATGACCAGAGTCTGAAAGGTAGGTGAGACGATCGATAGTGGAGCATCCCTTACGGAATCCATACTGACGATGAGAAAGAAGGTTGTGATTGGAAAGATTCTTTAAAATTTTTCTGTTAAGAATTGACTCGAAAACTTTTGAGACACAGGATGTTAAGCAATTGGACGATAGTTAAATGATTGGGAATGGTCACCCTTCTTTGGGACTGGCTGAAAGAGAGAAAATTTCCAGCAGGAAGAAAGGTACAAGTTGACAAAGGCGAAGAGTTTACCTAAGCAGGGTGTAAGCAGAAGCAGAGTTATTGAGGACAACAGGAGGGACTCCATCAGGCCCATATGCCTTGTTAGTATTAAGGCCAGTGATGGCAGAAGGCCAGATGGCATCAGCTGAAGAAATTTTAATGTCAGCCATGAGGAAGTCAGAGGGGGGAAATGATGGAGGAACAACACCTGAATCGTCTAAGGTGGAATTGGAGGAGAAAGTCTGAGTGAAGAGATCTGCTTTATCAGTAGAAGAAATAGCTACAGAGCCATCAGAGTAAAAAAGAGGAGGGAAGGATGTTGAGGTAAAGTTGTTAGAAAGATTTTTGACAAGGTGCCAGAAAGAGTGGGAAAAATTCGAGTTAGAGAGTTGAGAGCATTTAGTACGGATGAAATTATTTTTAGCAGAGCGATGAACAGACTTAGCACGATTTCGGGCAGAAACCTAAACACGATGTGATTCAGAGGTGGGTTGGCTCTGGTACCTTTTATAGACCCTCTCCCTGTTGCGGACAGCATTAGAACATGCATGATTAAACCAAGGCTTTCTTGCATTAGTCAAAAGATATGAGAAGGGAATGTATGCTTCCATGCCTGAGAGAATAACCTCTGTAATGTGCAAAGCACACTCAGATGGCTCCCGGCCATGTAAGCAATAATCATTTCAGGGAAAATCAAAGAAGTATTGCCTGAGGGCCTCCCATTCCTCAGCTCCAAAGTGCCACAGTCGACGTTTCTTTGGAGGGTCCACAGGCTGTCCCGAAACGATAGGACAGGTCAAGGTAATAAGATTGTGATCGGAGGAGCCCAACAGAGAGGAAAGATTAACAGTGTAAGCAGAAGCATTAGTTGTAAGGAAGAGGTCAAGTATGTTGGAGCTCTCTCCAAGGCGGTCAGGGATACGGGTAGGGTGCTGTACAAGCTGCTCTAGGTCAGTAAGGATAGAAAAGATGTAGGTTTGTTCACCAGGTGGATCAGTGAAAGGAGAGGAGAGCCAAAGGTGGTGGTGAACACTGAAATCTCGTAGAATGGAGATTTCAGAGAAAGGAGAAATGGATAGAATGTGTTCCATCACTGAAGTAAGGTAGTCGAAGAATTTTTGATAGTCATTAGAATTAGGAGATAAGTAAACAGACTAGATATATTTAGTCAGAGAAAGACAGGAAAGGTAAAGCCAGAGAGTAGAGAATTCAGAAGAATCGAGTTCAGTAACAAGAAAACAAGATAAGTCATGGCGTACATATGCACAACTGCCACCTTTGGCTTTGAAATGAGTATAGAGAAAGTAGGAGGAAACAGAGAAGGGTTTGCTGTCAGTTGCCTCAGACAGCTGAGTCTCTGTCTGGAAGAGAAGGTGAGGTTTAGTGGAGTTTAGAGGAGGAGAGGTGGTGTTCGACACAGAGAAAGTCAGAGGAAAGGCCGCGAATGTTGCAGAAATGAAGAAGAAGTGAGTCAGACAGTGGTTCCAGGCATCTCACTGAGTCGTCATCGGGAGAGGGGCATGTCCTCACTTCAAGGTATCCTGCTTATCACCTCCATCATAAACAAAAACAAGCCGTAGAGGACGAAGTATCAGATATATTGGACCAAGGAGTAATCACACACTCAACCTCCCCAGGGAAATCTCCTCTTTACCTTGTTCCAAAGAAAGACGGTGGATTTTGTTCTGTTATTGAGTTCTATGTTAATGAAGTAATGCTCCCCGACTGTTATCCTCTGCCCATCCTACACGACATACTGCAATCTTTAGGTAAAGGAAATTATTCTGTTTTCAGCAGTTTCGACTTCCGTAATAGGTACTGGCAACTTCCATTAGATGATGAGTCAAGACAGAAACAGCTTTCAGTATTAGTCAGGGTCATTTGAGTTCGTCTGTATGCCTTTTGGGCTTCGTAATGCAACTCGTACAATCTAGTGCATTAATAATATCCTGTTTGCTGGCATGCTTGGTAATACTGTTCGCGCTTACCAGGATGATCATATCATTGTGAGTAAAGACAATGAAAGTCAGTTCTCTAAAATTTGTAAAGCCCTTCACAAGACTGGTCTGTAACTCAAGCTCTCAAAGTGCGATTTCCTGAAGTGGAAAATCAAATTCTTAGGGCATGTAGTGGAAAGTGATGGAATCTTTACAGTCCCAGAAAAGATACAGCCAGTCAGAGATTTCCCAATACCTGCCAGTGCTGACTGCATTAAGAGTCTCTTAAGTTTAAGTGGCTACTACTGATACTTCATCAAGGGGTGTGCAACCATTACTTCACCCCTCACAAAGCTTCTGAAGAAGGATATTCCTTTTCATTGAAGACCTGAACAAGATAAAAATTTCAATGATATGAAAGGTACGCTCACAAATAGACCAATTCTAGCTTTTCCTTATTATGCCATATCATTCACACTGTGTACGGATGCATATTCACATGGTTTGGGTTCTGTATTCATGCAGCAAAATACCAATGGCCACTGCCATACCACTGCTTATACCAGTTGTGTTCTTAATGATGCAAAAGAGCGTTACTCTGCAACTCATCTTGAAACCGTAGCTGTTGTTTGGGCTAAGCATTTCCGTGACATGATTTTTGTCTGTAATATCACTGTCTGCACTGACCATGCTGCAATTGCTGAGCTTTTCAAAGGCAAGAGCCTTACGGGCAAACTTGCTCGGTGGCATGTAACAATCCAAGAATTTGAGCCTACATTCAGTTATCTTCCAGGCCGTAAAAATGTCGCTGCTGATGCTCTCACTTGCAATATTCCTGTTCTTGTTATATAGCAGTTATCCAGCTTCCATCCGCAGACAGTTAAAAAGCAACAATACCAGGATCGCCTGTGGAGTCATATATGCTCTACAGATGGGAGATGAAACCACTCTCTCCGATTTACCTGTTCCATTCACGCAGGTTTTTCCAACTTATGGTTCCTCCTGCTCATAAGCCAAGGGAATCAGTTCTCTTTCTGGTGCACGATGTTCCACATGCTGGGCATCCTGGGAGAGACAGATGTTTATGTGAGTCCAGAAAGATAATTTATTGGCCCACAATGCAAAAGGATATACAGAATCATGTTCTTCTATGTAAGTTTTGTGCCCAGCGCAAGGGTACTACTAGAAAGCCTACTCCTGTCCTAGAATATATTTTATCCAAGATACTTTGGGATATTGTGGCTACTGATTTCTTGAGCTTCCATGAAGGTATCAGGGCTCTCAATATCTGTTCGTAGCTGATCATATCACACGGTTTGTTGTTTTGGTGCCTCGAGTTTCCATGCCAGCTGATGGAGTGGCTTGTGCAATTGTTACACACATAGTATGTCCATTAACTATGCCCAAGGTATTGTTATCTGATAATGGCAGAAAGTTCCGCAACCAAATCCTTTAGGAAGTTTGTCGCCAAGATGGCATTAAGTAAATTCGTCTTAGTTAACCATCCAGCCTCAAATGGTCTAGTGGAAAGTGTATGCAGAAAGATTTTGGAAATTCTTCCTGTTGTCAGTTCCATGCAGAATGCATGGCAAGATTGGTTGCCCCAGGTGGGTGCGTCTAATAATGCCTCTGTTAACTCTTCAACAGGTAAATCTCCCATTTGCATTCCGTGCGACCATGATAAGGCGCTCCCGTATGATATTCCCTACCAAAACTACGGCCAATGTACAATGTAGACTATTCAGAGGTTCAGATGACAGTGTTTCAGTCCATTCATAATGATGTTCTCAAGAGTTTGGAGGCTGCTAGAGCTGAAGTGATTTACAAGCAGCATAAACAAGCTGAATTATCCTCTCTTGACGTTGGAGAGGCTGTCATAATTAAATCTTCTGAAGGTTCAGCCAAACTTTCCCCTAAAATTTATGGACTATTTCGCATATTGGCTAAAAAACATGGCAATAAATTCAAAGTTTGGAGTCCAGATACTCAAGCTTCTGAAACTGTTCGATGTTGATTGGAGGAAGAAAGTCAGCCAAAAGTTATTATATATTTCACATGCAGGATCTGCTTACTATTCTTCGTCAATCTCTGATCCAGCTTCTTCTTTGTCTAACGCTGTTGATGATTACCGAAGCAAGCTTCGTTTAGCTTCCAAAAGAAACTGCATTACTCTCTCCCTCCTCCCCTTTCTCCTCTCTCTCTCTCTCTCTCTCTCTCTCAAAAAAAAAAAAAAAAAAAAAAAAAAAAAAAAAAAAAAGGGCTCTTCCCCTTTCTCCTATAGATGACCTTGGTCACTATGTCAGTTTTCAGATAGCCAGAGTAGGCAAGTTGATATATTCCATTCAACATGCTCATAGTAGATTGCTTTAGACTTGAAGATTCTCAAACGCGCTCTAAACTGTGACAGAAACATGCCCTTTTCGACTTTTTAGGAATTACCTCTAAGTGTCTCTGTGATATGGTCATGGCTAATGATGTGTCTAAACTAGGTAAACACATGCATAACCTAACCCTAGCTGCATGGTCACTCAGAATTATAAGGTCATAAGAACTTTGCTTGATTCCACTAACAGTTTATTGATACGACCAATCAGTCATAGCGAATTGTTTATCACTCCTTACTGCCGTATCTACCATTGAGAAACTACTTTTCTTCACTGAGTATTTACTGGCTGCCTAAAAGTCTATTGTCTCAGTAACCAACCCTATTAACGTTATCATAAGTGACCTCGTAGGTGCCGGTGTCGGTCGTGTTGGTTCCAAATTGTTTGCCAACTGATCATGTTACAATTGCTCTAGACATTGTTGGTGTTGAGCATGGTGTGATCCCTATCTTTGACAAACAGCGTGACGAAGTTTACTACCCGCTGCTTGAGACTTCCTTCACTCATCAGAGTATTCTTGTACTCTTCTTTTTCTCCTCTTTCTCTCATTTCAGTGCTTGGCGTCTAATTCCCTTTCCCTTTCTGGGGATTGGATCCCTGCTTGTTGTAGCTCATCAGCCTGAAAGTATTGTGTTTTCTAATGATAACAAGTTAGTTGCCACTTCTAATCCTAATGTTCCATCTAAATGTAAAAAGTCTTACTTACATCTCTATGTCTGTTTGGCATTCTTTGCATTTGTCTTGGCAGACGAGGCTCCATTTGAGGTTTCCCATACTCATAATAATCATTCCAAGGCGCTTAGTGTTTATCAGTTCTCTCCTACCTAACTTCGTCCAGCATTTCGTACCCATTTGAATACAATGCACTTCTGCATCCCAAATGACACAGAGGTGACTCTCATGTGTCATAAGTACCCTTCTTATGTTAGACCATTGGTTATTACACAGTCCTGGACTACTGTGAAGTACAGAGTAGCGCCTTCATGACATTCTCGAGTCGTCAACACATTGCTGTCGTGGTTAACCTGTCAACTGATCTTCATCCACTGACCCTTTTGATTGCCTCCTTTAGAAATCTCTCTAATGTCTCATATGGTATAACATTCCTTTCTGACTTCAGTGACAGTAACGTAATTTCCTTCTTCGATGCCTCTCTTTCTTCGTACCCGACACCTCCCATCTTTCGTTCTGGTGTCCTCGTACGTACCTTTTTGTTTGCCCTTAATGTGTGTGTTGGTCTTTTGTATTAAATGTGTTTCGTCCAGATATATTATTAAGAAGAGGTGTCGAAAGCAGGCTCGATCTCAGTCAGCTCCTCAACAGACCGTTGCTTAGCTAGCTCCGCATACTACAGTGTAACACAGTATAAAATCGAGAGGACTCGCTTGAGTGGTGGAGGAGCGATATATTGGTAGTACCACTATATAAATACCTTTTGATATATAAATAATCATTCTTAATCATTATACATTCTTAATCATCAATACGTTTATTAACTCTTCATACAATTTTTCATCATACGATATGTCAGCCCTGTGTACTGACATCACTTAGTTACAGATTTTACTAACAGAGTTAAAGTTCAGTTGGCTCCCACGCCTTGTTCACCACGGCAGGTTCTCGCATACTACCATCGGAACAGGATGTCTCTCAACGCCGTCCTGGCCAAGTCCTGTATTCCTCAGGCTGTATATAACTGTCAAGAATATAGGCTGCTAAAACCTTTTCTACAGTTTGGACCTAAACATAAGACGAAGTGGATCTGTAACACCTAATATTTACAAACAATCAACCCACTACATATTGGCTACACACACACACACACACACACACACACACACACACACACGTAACATCCAGCCTAGTATGAGCATGTATTTTGAAAAGTTTGTATGAGTGTATCAACAAGCGTATGTAGACTCTGGGAGCAGCCATTCCGCTCACATTTCCTCATTATAACTTTATGACGACCTGCCTCACCTCAACTGCCAACACCATTACTACGGCCATTACCACCAGTATTACTATCTCCACTACCAACATCATTACCACCATAATAGACAGCACAACCACAATAACAATGATTACCACCACAACGGTTGCCATTATTGGGAGTGCCAACACCTTGACTAACAATATAACCATCATCATGACTATCATTATTGGAGGTAGGCCTACCATCAACATTACCACCATGATTACTGTCAACATTATCACGGTATTCCTGACCAGTACCGATTTTCCGTAACTAATTGCACCACTATTTCGGAGTGCAGTGAAACGCTTCATAATTATTATTTCCGTTCCACATGGGCTTCTTTATGACAAGGTAAGAAAGGAAACACACATGAATAACACCGTCCAAACTGAAAATAATAACTGCGATATGGCGGGTAATATTCAACTGTAGTGAGAAGTTGATAGTGTAAACGGTATTATTTAAGGTGCAGAAAATATTTATTTCCAGAAGAAAAAATTCCGTGGAAATGCTCCCAGTAAATCGCTACCAATCGGTCCTTTAAAATAACAGCCCAAGAAATATTCAGAACAGTTGATTGGATATACTATGTCTTGAATATAGGTTAGTCACTTGAAACGGAACCTAATCTTACATATCCTCATAAGTTAAATTAATATAATAGAATCAAACCCAGCCCGCTTAAGGTTAACTTGTCTAACTAAACTGTATCGTATCCTAGTCTACCCAAACATAACCTGATTTGCCAGCCGACTTGATCTACCTAAAATCATCCGAACTTAGCTTAACCAGTTCAGTCTTTGTACAAGTTTTGCAGCTAAAACTGCAATAACCACAGGTCTGCAGGGACTCACTCTGGGGAAGATCCCTGCAGTGAACAGCTTCAGTTTGTTCCGTGCATGTCTCTGTGATCTATGATGCCGACCCTGAGGCCTGGAAGTTGAATCTGGTCAAGAGTAGGCAGATATGGTCTGTTAATTCTGTTACTGGGTTATCATCATTACGAGACCACTGAGTTAAAGGTGAGTCTATATACAACTCTACAGACTTCATCATAATCGTCATAATCCTGCATCACAATAAGTACGATGCCTATGTGTGTCAAACACATTTTGAAAGCACTGCATAGTGTGTTCGGTCTTGGGCATCGATACAGAATTCCGGGCATACAGGCCACTCTAGCCTGATACCCATAACAGTTACATCAATGACCATCGGAAAACACTAGGTCTGGAATTTCTCACCACAACAGTTAGGCTAGGATTTAGAAATAATCATGTTTTAAGTTTTATAGATTGAAATTCTGGGCATTTTGAAGACTAAAATTATTGAAGACTAGAACTTCATCGTCACACACACACACACACACACACACACACACACACACACACACACACACACACACACACACACACACACACACACACACACACACACACACACACACACACACACACACACACACACACACACACACACACACACACACACACACACACACACACACACACACACACACACACAAGGGGGTAATTTCAGGTCATGTTTAGGAGCTAGTGCCTCCTTAGAATATCCCTCTCCCGCGAACCAGTTATACTGTAATAATGATACAGAGAAATTCACCCAACTTTCTTTAATACTGGGTTGCCCTGAGAAGTGTCCCAAAGCAGCCTCTCAGTTAAGTGCATTTCCAATATTAGAAACTCGTGACCTTCCCTCCTGCAGCTTTCGATGATTATTGGGTTTGCTGTGTGAATAGATTTTATAGTTGGGCCGTGTGCAGGATATTAGAAAGGAGAGAGAGGTTGAATAAAATACATCTATTTTTCCATAAAATAGGTTATTCATACTATATCATTCATTCATTCAATCATCATCTAATCCTGTGTTGCCCCATGAGGAGCATAGGACCCCGGGGCTAGGCAAGTTGGTCCGGACATTTAAGATGAGAGTGACCAGCCTCATTCATCCCTGAATGGCAGTACACGAGCAATAAACCCCAACCACCTCTTCGAATTTGTATAGCTATTTAACTCTTTTATTCTATTATGTTTCTATTCGTAACATGCTTAACAGGATTTAATTAATTTAATGAGTTGCATTTTTAGTACCGGTACTATTTTCATTCAATTTGTTCATTCTTTCCTAATGGTGGGTTAAATCCCTCAATCCCCTCCTCCCCAGTGTGCACGATCTTGTTTTACAGAAAGACTTCCCTTTTTAAAGGACCATGCTTTCTCTTTCTATCATCATCATCATCATCATCATCATTATCATCATGTTCTACTCTTTTGTAAGGGATGTCCGCGATTCATACCTTGCTTTTTCTTTACATCATTCTCAGCATCAGCACTTCTACTGTTTTATGGGTGATGGCTAAGATTCATAAACAAGAAAACAAGACACTAAGACTGGGAAACTCTATCTCCTTCACCTTAACTTGAAGCATATTGCAGGTAGTTCAGTGATATAAAAAAAAAATACACAACTTCCTGATTACCATCATATTCCAATGTTAACCTATTGCTCAATCTCAACAATCAGAATAGAGAGATGGCAGTTTAAGGCCAAATTAGAGTTAAAAAAAAAGTATTTCATCAACATCATCATCATCATCATCCTATTCATCAGTCATCCTATTCTCTCAATATATATATATATATATATATATATATATATATATATATATATATATATATATATATATATATATATATATATATATATATATATATATTGGAACAGAGAAAGATAATGTACACTTTAAGTGAGAATACTAATAATCACTACTGTCCCGTAAAGGTCCAAGTTCAAAATAAAAGAGTTAGGTAAAATTACACAGCTGTTAGATGGCTGGAGACTTCTTGAGCACTCACAATAATAATAACTGTACAGGGGAGGACAGAGATGTGAACAAAATGAGGAGTAGATCTAAGTGGCAATTAATGTAGAGACTGAGCTCATTATATAGGGGCCGGCAGAGCTTGATACAACTTGTAAGAAGGACACGCAAATGAAGCCATGGGGACAAAGAGTTGACAATCTTGCTCTGAACAACAGAAAGGACGACTTACTCTACTATAACGGTAGAAGGGGGGACTGAGGCAGAACACGCTCGTGATCAAACATGCAGCATACTGTGCGTTAAAATTACACAAAGGATGATGAAATCATAGGCTATGTAACACCTCCCCACAAAGAAAAAGAAATTTACAAAGGAAATTTCTTATTACTCTAAAACAATCTGTCTAAAGTCTAGATAAGCAATCTGCAATAACATTTTCTTTCCCCTTGACATGTTGTATGTCTAATGAATACTCCTGAAGAAGTAGACTCCATCTTGTCAATCTCTGATTTTTATCTTTAAACTTACTAAGGAATATCAGTGGGTTATGATCGGTATAAATGACTATGGGGTCAAAACCAGAACACAAATAAAATGAAAAATGCTGTAAACCCAAAATCAAGGCCAAAAGCTCTTTCTCAATAGTTGAGTAGTTCTTTTGAGGTGGAGTGAACTTCTTACTGTAATAAGATACAGGGTGTTCAATACCCTGATCATCCTCTTGCAGCAAAACAGCCCCAGCTCCTGTATCACTTGCATCAACAGCCATCTTAAAAGGCTTAGCAAAATTTGGAGTAGCGAGCACTGGCTGACTTAGTAGGATAGCTTTAAGCTTGCTGAAAGAGGATTCACAGTTATCAGTCCAGACAAATTTAACTCCCTTTTTCAGTAGGTCTGTAAGTGGTGATACAAGAATAGAAAAGTTAAGAACAAATCTCCTGTAATAACCTACCATTCCCAAAAATCTTTGTAGCTCTTTCCTACTTTTAGGTCTGGGAAGATCACTTATAACCTGAATCTTAGCTCCTGGTGGTGCAACATGTTCATCACCAATTACATACCCAAGGTACTGAACTTTAGATTGACCAAACTCACACTTTGATAAATTAGCTACAAGATTAGCCTAAACCAAACGCTCAAGAAATTTACTGACATGGCATAGGTGATCTTTCCAGTTGTCACTGAAGATTAATACATCATCAATATAAACAACACACCCTGCCAAACCCTCTGTTACAACATTCATGAGCTTCTCAAATGTGGCTGGTGCATTCTTCATACCATATGGCATTACAGAACATGCAAAAGTCTTTCCTAGTGTTACAAAACATGAGATCTCCCTAGCACGTTCAGTCATAGGTACTTGCCAGTATCCCTTTAACAAATCAAACTTACTTATGTACCCAGCCTTTCCGATCTTGTCTATGCAATCTTCCACACGAGGGAGAGGGTAAGTATCTGTTTTGGTTGTCTGATTAACACGTCTGTAGTCGATGCAAAGCCGCTGTGACCTACCTGGCTTAGGGACTAGAGTGACAGGAGAACTCCACTCGCTCTGACAGGGCACAATCATCTTGTGGTCCAACAGGTAGCCAAGCTCCTTCTGGATGAGAGGAACTTTCATTGGGTTCACACGGTAAGGAGGCAGTTTAATTGGCTTTGCGTCTCCAACATCGACATCATGCATCAACACAATGGTTCTTCCTGGAGTGGCACGGAACACTTGCGGGTACTCCTGCAGTAATGCCGAAAACTCCTGCCTTTCCTCGGGAGGTAGATGAGAAAGCTTAGTCTGGAGATCATTCATGATATCAGGATTCTTCCCCAAACTATCACTCAGGCTCATACTGCATGGGAGAGCTTCATTTGCAGACTCGGGTGGAACAGCTACAGTGCAGACTGGATTATTTTCATCCCGCAAGTGATATAACTTTAGCATGTTGATGTGACATAGTTGCTTGTTCTTTCTACGATCTGGTGTGGCGATGACATAGTTGACATCACTGAGTTTCTTCTCCACGAAATAAGGACCACTAAACTTGGCTTGAAGAGGTTGCCCATGAACTGGTAGCAGAATCAAAACCTGATCTCCTGGCTGAAAGTGGCGCAGACCTGGACTTCTTATCATACCAAGTCTTCATCTTCTCCTGAGCAGCTCCTAAATTCTCTCTCGCCAGCTGTAAAGCAGTGGACAGCCGTTCTTTGAACTTCATCACATACTCCAGCAGGTTGACGTCATCTTCCTCCGACAGCCAGAATTCCTTGAGTAGCTTCAGGGGTCCTCTTACTTCATGGCCAAACAGTAGTTCAAAAGGTGAGAAGCCCAGTGATTCATTTGGAGATTCTCTTGCAGCAAACACAACGAATGGAAGACCTTTATCCCAGTCTTTCTGATGTTCCAAACAGTATTTCTTGAGCATCGATTTGAGTGTTTGATGATATCTCTCCAACGCTCCTTGGGTCTGGGGATGGTAAGCTGAAGACGTGATCTGGGTGATGCCCAACTCTTTCAGAGACTGCTTAAAAACGTTTGACATGAAATTACTTCCCCGGTCTGACTGTACCTCCTCGGGCAGCCCAAACTTTGTGAAGAACCCTAGCATTTCCTTAACCACGTTCTTTGCTGAGATATTTCAAGTGGAATGGCTTCAGGATAACGAGTAGCCATATCAATCAGGGTTAACACATAAGAAAATCCTGAAGAAGCCTTAGGAAGAGGGCCCACAATATCCACCAACACACGGGTGAAAGGCGCCTCAAAAGGAGGAATGGGAACTAGAGGTGCAACCTTTTCGGTCTGATTACACTTCCCCACAACTTGACAGGTGTGACAAGACTTACAATACCAGGAAACATCCCTGAAGATACCTGGCCAGTAGAAGTGTTTCAAAATGCGTGCCACAGTCTTCCTCACTCCAAGGTGTCCTGCCAAACTGGAATCATGAGCCACTCTAATGATATCCTGCCTACAAACACGAGGGATGACAACTTGATGTACAACCTCTCATTCACAGTTGGCTGATGCTGTTGGGGGTCTCCACTTCCTCATAAGTACTCCTGACTTTATATAATAACAAGTAGAAGCACCAGCTGACTCTTCCTCACTGCAAGCAGAGTTAGCTAGACCTTTCAACTCAGGGTCAGCAACCTGCAACTCAACCAACTCTTGACGAGACAAATTATCAACACTACGCGGTACTGCCTCATCTGGTGAGTGGTCCAAATTAGCAAGAAAAGTGTCAGCTAGGATAACATCATCATCATCATTATCCTCTAAATCACCAGTAACTTTAGACTTAGCCCTATTACAGCACATGCAGGGAACACATCAGGGACATCACAATCCTGGGTCGCAGCCACTGGCTCACTAGACAACTGAGTAGCTGGACACACTTGACTTCCACCAATATCATTTCCAAGTAAGAAAGTTACACCTGACATTGGGAGTGTCTCAACCAACCCAACCATAACGGAACCATTAACAAAACCAGACTCTAAATTCACTCTGCACAGAGGGACAGAGAAGTAATTATTCCCTACACCTTGTAAGATTACAGTTTCATCAGAGGAATTAACAGTAGAGCCTAGAACACTGGTCAGCATAAGGGATTGGCAAACACCTGTATCACGATGTATTTTAACTGATTTCCTATCATTACTGTCCAGAGGACTGACAAAACCATCAGACAGGAAATTAGCACATGAACTCTTGAGAGTGTCACCCACGTTACTGCTCAAAAGAGGAGCTCCATCATGAGAATTTAATTTACCCCTCAAAGCAGGTTCAGTTAACTCAGTTAAAGAATTATGGGAACTCTCAAGAGTGGACACTAGACCAATTGACTGAATATTAAAGACTCCTTTTTGTTCACATCACGCTGTCTCCTGAAACATTTCTCCGTAGTATGACCAAGCTTACTACAATAAGTACATTTACTTTTCTGAAATCTAGAGGTGAAGCTGATATTTACTTCCTGAGAAACATCATCTTTATTCTCTTTCCTGTTACCTGTACTCTGAGTAGAGGCAGCGTACTTACTCTCAGCTTTCCCTTTTTCTCTAGAATATCTCTTGTGAGTGAGAACATATTCATCAGCTAAAACTGCAGCATCAGACAAATTATCTATTCTTCTCTCATCAAGATATAGGCTTACATCTTTACTAATACACCTCTTGAAGTCCTCCAGCAATATCATCTGCTTAATTTTGTCAAAATCAGAATCCACATTCTTAGAATTTAACCACTGCTCTAACAGATCTTCTTTGATTTTTGCATACTCAACATGGGATTGCTTATCTTGCTTGTAAGTTGTCCTAAATTTTACTCTATAGACTTCAGGAACAAGCTCATAGGCCTTAAGAATCAAGCTCTTAACAACATCATAATTATCAGATTGATCCTGAGGCAAAGATGCATAAGTTATTTGAGCTTTACCGGTGAGAACAGTTTGAAGGAGTACTGGCCAATACTTTTGGGCCAATTAAAACCTGTAGCTACCCTCTCAAACAACTGAAAATACTTTGTTAAATCAGATTCATTAAAATGAGGGACAAGTTTAACATTTTTAGCCACGTCGAAATCATCAGAGCTAGATGATCCAGTTCCACCTTGTTTCGTGCGATACTCATGGTCTGCCTGAATCCTGGCAAGTTCAATTTGTGCCTGTATCTGTGCCTCCTGAATACGAGCCTGAGACTCCGCCTCCTTAGCCTGAGACTCAGCCTCCTTAGCACGTGCTTGAAATTCAGCCTCCTTAACACGAGCCTCCTGCAGGGCTAGCTGTAACTTAGCTAATTCAATCTGCGTTTGCTCCTTTGGAGGAGTTACATTAAACAAGCTTTTATTAATCATGCCAACAATTTGATCTTTAGAATGATGAGAGTGAACTGCAATTCCCAATTGTTGAGCAACAAGCTTAAGTTCATTCTTTGTTCTGTTTTCTACATCACACACTGTTTGCACATTTGACAAAAAATCTTTGGCTTCATCAAGTGTAGTAATAGTAGACATCATGAATAAATCACAGTCACAAAATATCAAGCAATATCCTTATGATAATATCCTGAATATCCTGATAAGAGGTCGCCAAATTTATGTTACGGAACAGAGAAAGATAATGTACACTTTAAGTGAGAATACTAATAATCACTACTGTCCCGTAAAGGTCCAGGTTCAAAATAAAAGAGTTAGGTAAAATTACAAGTTAAATTTTAATGCTCAAACTAACAACAAAACATTCAGGACTCATAAGGATAATGTAATGGCAAAAACAGGTTAAATATATGGTTAACTGCAATAGCCTCTATTAACACGAAATTAGCATGAGTAAATTTATCTAAGTCAGCCCTGTTAAAATGAGATACCAGATAATACTCAGTGAATGCCAGATATATTATTACAGATACAAAATATTGTTAATGATGGCTGACAACAAGAATCCTACGTAAATTACAAAAACCTTACTAGGCATAAGAATCAACCTTATGCTACACAGTACAAGAAAAAATGCAACAACAGTTATACTCAAATTACACACAGCTGCTAGATGGTTGGAGACTTCCTGAGCACTCACAATAATAATAACTGTACAGGGGAGGACAGAGATGTGAACAAAATGAGGAGCAGATCTAAGTGGCAATTTATGCAGAGACTGAGCTCATTATATAGGGGCCGGCAGAGCTTGATACAACTTGTAAGAAGGACGCGCAAATGAAGCCATGGGGACAAAGAGTTGACAATCCTGCTCTGAACAACAGAAAGGACGACTTACTCTACTATAACGGTAGAAGGGGGGACTGAGGCAGAACACGCTCGTGATCAAACATGCAGCATACTGTGCGTTAAAATTACACAAAGGATGATGAAATCATAGGCTATGTAACAATAATATATATATATATATATATATATATATATATATATATATATATATATATATATATATATATATATATATATATATGTATGTATATTCGAAACCTACATGAATTTACCTTTTGTAAGGTAATGATGGGTGGTTCTTTGAGTGATCCATTTCAAGTTAGATCAGGAGTGATTCAAGGAGGAGTTCTTTCACCTTTGCTGTTTGTTTTGGTTATGGATTATGTTATGAGAAAGGTTGTAAGGAGAACAGGTGCAGGTATTAACTGGATAGAAAATGAGAGGCTGATGGATCTGGATAATGCTGATGATATTGTACTGATTTGCGAAAGTATTTACGAGATGCAGAGGGTGCTTGATTGTCTGGTGGAGGAAGGAGAAAAAGTGGGGTTGGTAATAAATTGTGGAAAAACTGAAATTATTAATATGAACGTGGAGAACCAAATCGATTGTGTAACTGGGAATAATGTGTTGACGAACGTAGAAAATTTTAAATATCTGGGAACGATTGTATCATCTAATGGATCATTAAACAATGAACTTGAGGAGAGGATTAGACAGGCTTGGCGAGCTGTTGGAATGTTGAAAAATGTTTGGAATAATAATGTTTTCAGTACATCTATCTAACTATCTATATACCTAGGCTGCTTCCCCCAAGGAAAGGGAGGTAGCCGAGACAGGACGACACACTCCCCATTTACTCATCCATTCAAACACATTCATTCGCATCTTAGCCCCAAAGGGTAGAAGGGACAGATCCTCACCGCACCACACCGCACAAGGGTCAACTGCGCAGTGCAATCAGTGACATCCGCAGCAGGGGCGGACAGCAGAGTTGGTTTATCCCTGCCACATCATAATACACCCATCACCTTACCCGCACCTGAACTGATCAGCTGATCAGACCAAACGTGGGAGAATATCCCCTCAGGGCTGCGTCATCATTTATTCATTCACAATTTCTCTCCATTTATTTCTGTCACGGACAGCCACTCTTCCTTGCTCAACAGACATCCCTCTCGCATCCAGAGCTCTCTTCACACTGTCCATCCATCCTATTCGTGGTCTCCCTCTCAGCCTTACACCTCTCACATCAGATCTAGTTATCTTTTTCACCAATTGCTCATTATCCATTCTCTCCATATGCCCAAACCATCGCAACACCCTCTGCTCAACTCTACCAGCCATCTCCCGAACAACTCCAGTTCTCTTTCGCACTTCATCATTTCACACTCAGTCCATATGTGTCACTCCACACATACTC
Organism: Coenobita brevimanus; assembly: GCF_032717465.1. Lineage (NCBI taxonomy): Eukaryota > Metazoa > Arthropoda > Malacostraca > Decapoda > Coenobitidae > Coenobita > Coenobita brevimanus. The sequence continues at coordinate 4,440,623 of NC_136956.1, forward strand.
GTCAGACACCTCATCTCCATTACATTCCATCTTTTCCTCTCTGCTACACCCATATTCCATGTTTCAGCCCCATATAATGCAGTCGGTACCACAACACCCTCATACAGCCTTCTTTTTACATCCATTCTAAGCGAACAACACCTAAACACTTTTTTCATTCCTCCCAGCTCCTTACCTACTTCATTTATTCTAAACTTCACTTCTGCATCTATTCTTCCATCCACAGCAACATGTGACCCTAAATATTTAAAACTCTACCTCCTCAAGCAACTCACCATTCAAAACTATATTCATCCTTCTACCATCTACCAACCTCGTACACTTCATCACTTTACTCTTATTCTCATTTACTTTCAATTTCCTCCTTTCACACACCCTTCCAAACTCCTCTACCAACTGTCTCAATCTCTCCTCTGAATCAGCCACCAGTGCAGTATCATCTGCAAGCAGCAGCTGCTTCAGCTTCCACTCTCCACCATCAACATTCACCAGACTCAGACCTCCACCTGAAACTCTTGCATTCACCTCCCTTACAACGCCATCCATATAAATATTAAACAACCAAGGCGACATCACACATCCCTGTCGCAGCCCCACTCTCATGGGAAACCAATCACTCGCAGCATATCTCACTCTTACACACGCTCTACTATTTACATAAAAACTATTCACCTCTTTTAGTAACCAACCATCAAGTCCATACAATCTTAAAACAGTCCACAAAGCCTCCCTATCAATTCTATCATACGCTTTCTCTAAATCCATGAATGACCAAAACACATCCTTGCCTTTCGCTATATACTTTTCACACACTTGTCTCACAGTGAACACCTGATCCACGCATCTTCTCCCTCTCCTAAAGCCACACTGCTAATCACCAATCACTCCCTCTGTACCTTCTCTAACTCTCATAATTAACACTCAACCATACACCTTACCTACAACACTCAACAGACTTATACCCCTAAAGCTAGTACATTCATACTTATCACCCTTGCCTTTATACAACAGGACCACACAAGCACTTGCCCAGTCAGTTGGCACCATACCTTTCACAAAGCACACATTCAACAATCTTACTAACCAGTCAACAATAGTCACTCCACCACAATTCAGGCATTCCACAGCACACCCATCCATACCTGCAGCTTTCCCTGTTTTCATTTCCTTTACTGCCTTCACTTCCTCCTTCGTGATCAAAGAATCATTCAACTCTCCCAACACATTTATTCGTTGCACCCTTCCATCCACCACAATCTCAGCCACCCTTTCCTCCTCTACATTTAACAGTCTTTCAAAATACACTGCCCATCTCTTCCTTACTGCATCCATCTCAGTTAACATCCTTTCATCCTCTGCATTTACTCACTCTTCCTTCCCAGACTCTCCCTTTCCCATCCTTTTAACCTCCTTCCAGAACATTTTCTTATTCTGTTGAAAATTCTCAGTCAGCCGCCTACCCCACCTCTCAACTGCTGCCACTTTAGCATCATGCACAGCCCTGCCCGCCCTATTCCTGTTTTCCTTATACCTCTCATATGACACCTCATCCTTCCTCTGCAGCCACACTTCATATGCACATCTCTTCTCAGCCACAGCCATACTTACTTCCCCGCACCACCATTCACTTCCTTTTCTTACACCACCACCCACACGTCTCACACCACACACCTCTTCCTCATGCCTCACCACAGCACTCTTAAACAACTGCCATTCCCACTCCACACTGCCATTTTCCTGATCTTTCACTGCGTTCCACTCATCTTTCAATTTCTCCTGATACTCTATCATTTTCTCTCTTTTATCCAACTCACTTTCAAAACCTCCCTGCCACACCTAACCCTCCTAGCTCTCACCCATCTCTTACCTACTCTTAACTTTCCCTCCACCAGGTAGTGGTCAGACACACCTCCACCCTCCCCTCTCAGAACTCTCACATCCAACAATCTACCTATTACATTCCTAGACACAACCATATAGTCCATCAATGCTTTATCACATACTAAAGTAAAAATTTGCAAGTCCATGGTTAGACCAATTTTAATTTATGGGCATGAGTCATGGTACAGTATAATTGCAACAGATCAGAAAGTATTAGCATTTAAGAATATAATACTGAGAAGGATTCTTGGGTAAAGTGGCAAGACAGAGTTACAAATGAAAGAGTAAGGGATATTACGAGAGTGGAACCAGTTGATGAACATGTGAGACTGTCTCGCTGGAAATGGCTGGGGCACATAATAGAAAAGAAGGCAGTTTAATACAGGATGTGCCAGAGTGGACTGCTAGAGGAAGAAGAAGCAGAGGTAGGCCGTGAGAAACCTGGTTGAGGACAATGAAAATAGAAGCAAGGGAGGAGTGTTGGTGGGACCTGAAGGAGATGGCAAGAAACAAATATTGGTGAAGAGAGTTCATCGAGGCTCTATGCATCCCGTGGGGTGCCACAGGAAATTAAATATATATATATATATATATATATATATATATATATATATATATATATATATATATATATATATATATAATATATATATATATATATATATATATATATATATATATATATATATATATATATATATATATATATATATATATATATATATATATATATATATCCTATCACCAATTCTCTTCCTTTTATTCATCAATGACCTTCTAAGCTGTACATCTAACCCTATCCACTCATATGCTGATGACTCCACCCTTCTCTTTTCCGTTCGGCTCCCGCAACGCCCATC